>NC_088645.1:38726462-39032335 GCF_964019385.1 Sycon ciliatum | reverse complement strand
GCCTTCAAGTCTCGCATTTGTCAGCACCTGATGCTCCAAGATTGGTTGTGGGCGACAGCATTCCATGGCTAAATTTGACGATGTTCCATTCTCCAGTCCCACAACGATCACCTTGTCTTCACCCCATTGAACTGTACCTTGCTAGAGCTCTCGAATCACCTCAGTGCAGAATGTTTTGCGTTAATGTTTCTTTCTTCTCTTCTTTCCTTTTCGCTGCTTTCGTGGCCCCTTTCTCGCTGATCCAGTGCCTGCACACTAATCTGCCTGGCAGCAGCTCCGATCTAACTTCACCGTATTGCCCTCCGCCCCACTGAAAGCAACGCAGCTGTTGGTCTATTGCTTAATTTCCTGATCTAATCTAGCACTCACTCACTCACTCACCCTCACTCACTCACCCCCTCCTTCCCCATCTCTTCTCTCTCTCTCTCTCTCTCTCTCTCTCTCTCTCTCTCTCTCTCTCTCTCTCTCTCTCTCTCTCTCTCTCTCTCTCTCTCTCTCTCTCTCTCTCTCTCTCTCTCTCTCTCTCTCCCTCTCTCTCTCTCTCTCTCTCTCTCTCTCTCTCTCTCTCTCTCTCTCTCTCTCTCTCTCTCTCTCTCTCTCTCTCTCTCTCTCTCTCTCTCTCTCTCTCTCTCTCTCTCTCTCTCTCTCTCTCTCTCTCTCTCTCTCTCTCTCTCTCTCTCTCTCTCTCTCTCTCTCTCTCTCTCTCTCTCTCTCTCTCTCTCTCTCTCTCTCTCTCTCTCTCTCTCTCTCTCTCTCTCTCTCTCTCTCTCTCTCTCTCTCTCTCTCTCTCTCGCTCGCTCTCTCTCTCTCTCTCTCTCTCTCTCTCTCTCTCTCTCTTTTTCTCTCTCTCTCTCTCTCTCTCTTTCTCTTTCTCTTTCTCTCTCTCTCTCTCTCTCTCTCTCTCTCTCTCTCTCTCTCTCTCTCTCTCTCTCTCCCTCTCTCTCCATCATTGTCTGGCTCTCAGGTTCTCACTCTTCACACACAGTCTTTATTCTCTCCCTTTCTCCCATGGTGCGTGATGTTCGCCTTGATCCCCAGACCATTCGTCGGGGAGCGCACTTCACCTCACCGGCACAGCTCAATAGCACCTACACGCCATTTGTAGTCCCCTATGTTCTCTTGATGTTGTTGTTGTTGTTGTTGTTGTTGTTGTTGTTGTTGTTGTTGTTGTTGTTGTTGTTGTTGTTGTTGTTGTTGTTGTTGTTGTTGTTGTTGTTGTTGTTGTTTTTCTCTTCCATTCTATGTAGGCATGTGCACTTCCATAAAAAATAAAATATAAAACACACACACACACATTTGTACTTGTTGGTCAGAGCAAAGACCTATGCATACCACCCACCCACAAACATCCACCCACACACACACACACACACACACATACACACACACACACACACACACACACACACACACACACACACACACACACACACACACACATACAAATACACACACACCACCCCACCACCCCACATACACAAACACACGCACTCACAAACACACATGCATGCATGCACACGCACACAGGATTGGCAGCATCAGGGTATCCGTCCTGGGATCCAACTGCAGTTACCCCTGCCCCCAATGAAGGCAATACTAGTGCTACTAGTGTGGGTGGCTAAATCAGAGTGGATCTGATACAAACTTCACTAGCACAATTGATTACACAAGAGTTAATCTCGCCAGAGGCAGTCCAGTTTGTTTACTTCAAATCGAAAGTATATGGACTCTAAAACCTACAAAGGTGCCAGGTAACGGTACAACAATCGAGCCTTTTGGCAACAAACTTAACACTTTCTGGCAAAAGTGTGACCACCAACCGAACTAGCTGACACACACACACACACACACACACACACACACACACACACACACACACACACACTTTTTACACACACACACACACACACACACACACACATAGCCATTGGCGGACTATGCTCGGCCAATCGTCAAATTATGCTTTTGATTATGCCAACAAATAATGCTGAATTATGCTCGGTTCCACTATGTATTCACGCTGTACATAGAGGATTGAGAAACCCCGCATACACACACGGCCATGCCCTAAGCATAATTTTTGTCTAAACCGAAAGATTATGTCGACCTTACACGTTTGGAATCCGTATATTATGCCGGAGCATAATTTTTTAACGAAATCCCAAGATTATGCCAAATATTATGCGGCAAAATCCGCCAAGGGCTATGACAAGGAGTCGTAACTGGGGTATTTAAAAAACAAACATCTGAAGGCTTTCTGACAAAGCTTTATTATGCCCCTAAGCATAATGTATGTCTAAACTGAAAGATTATGCCGACCTTACACGTTGGAATCTGTTCAATAGGGAATCAGTCTCCTTCTCTTCTTGCTTATTCATGTGTATGTTCCCTCTTGTGATCAGAACTGTTTGGGGTCATCTTTGTGTACGTGCTATAGCTATTTATAAGTGGTTCCGTCTTTTGAAGCGGCCGCGGAGTTGGCACTGGTTTTCTTGTTCATGATACATGTACATTTGTTGCCGTGCATGAACGCACGTTCATGGCATGCACGGTATGCCGCGTGCCACGTGCATGGGTGCACGCGCGCGCGCACACTCCCTTCAGTTCACAACCTGAGTTTTGCTGATTTGCCGAGGGCTTTGCAGTTGCCCTTTTAGTTCGCTGTTTTGCTTGTCTCTGGGCCAGCTTTTTCCCCAGAGTCGAATCGATAATAATTATTTGCTTTTGTGTTCTCTGAAAAGTGCAAGACGTTCTTCCGACATTTCGTGTACTCTCTTAGTGTATTTCCGCTGCGCACGAAGTCCTTACTCTGTTCACACGGAACAGAATCCGTATATTATACCGGAGCATAATTTTTTGACGAAATCCCAAGATTAGGCCAAATATTATGCCGGCATAATCCGCCAAGGGCTACACACACACACACACACACACACACACACACACACACACACACACACACACACACACACACACACACACACACACACACACACACACACACACACACACACACACACACACACACACACACACACACACTCACACATACACACACGCATCATTTGACCGTTTGACGCCCGTTGCCGGAGGCGGTGATAGCGATGCAACAGCAGAATGAGGTCGGCAGAGCAGGAGCAGCCTGGCCCCGCCACCACTTCTCGCACATATTCGGGAATATAGTGGACTTTCGTATAAAAAAAAAGAAAAAAGAAGAAGCCATAGCAACTTGTGCTGGGACTACACCATTCAACAGCTCGCAAGGCTGAAGAATTCACCGCCACTATTCAGCCTGGTCAACACCACACAGCTATGAAGTGGCTTTTCTGCCCAGTGAATCCCTAACTTTTGGTCCTATATTTTTTCCCACACACATCACACCACATACTCCGGCATGCACTGGCTGTTGCTAACCACCCAGGAGAATGAAAGAAAAGATCAGGAGGAGTCTGAGAAAGAGGAAAAAGATGTGTGTGATCACAATCATCAGGAATCGATTGGAAATCGCTAGACATACCGCTGCACCACGTGGCACACAAACACACACACACACACACACACACACACACACACACACACATGCGTATACATATGCAGGCAAACATGCATTAGTGCACATTGAAAAACTAACAATAAGTACAGTAGGGTGGAATTGGAAAAGAAGCTGGAAACGACTTGCAAGGAGGGTTTGCAATCACAAATGACGAAGAACGAACGTCATTATTGTACTTGGAATTTGGTCTATGCGGAGGTCAAAGCAAATCATTTGAGGGAAGAAAGCTTTAAAAGGTCAGCAAAAAGACAACTGACCCTTGCTCAAATGCCCTAGCCCTCCTTTTGAGCTTTGAACTTATCGTTATATGCATGTAGAGCCTTGTAACAACCTTCAGCGTTGAGCTCGTTCACGTTGCCGAGTGTCCACATCTCGGCCTTAAAACGTGCGCAATCCCTTTCTACCGCCTGGTATCGGTCGAAGATCTGCGAGGCTCGGGTGATACGCGATGTCTCCAGATTGGCCGTAGCAGTCCTGTCGATACCTGGTAATTCGTCAACCAGTTTCGTGCCCATGGGCACTCGGATGAATTCACGGTGTTTTAAAGTATAAAATCTACTATCACGACGCAGGGGTGACCTGAACAGCAAAGATAAGAAACAGCAAACAAAGATTGAAGCAAGCGGATTCCCAACGCCTCTGGCTAGCTGTAACGAAGTGCCGTTGCACTACAAGTATGTGAAAGTCAAGTTTACTCGTTCACCCGGGTCCCATCCGTAAAAAGAATTTACAAGTAAGAGGAATCACCCTCTCAACTACAAGCACGAAATCATGATTGAATTCGTGGCTCTCTGGATAGATTGCAGGGGTGTAGCTGGTCCCCTTTGGGAGAGGGGGAGAGGGGAGGGGGCGGGGAGGGAAAGAAGGGGAGGGGAGGTGAAGGGGGGGGGGGGAAGGTTCACGGCCGCATAATATTATGTGTATAGCAGGTGCATGTCATTCAACGTCAATATGTGTATGTTGAACTTAAGTAGAAATGTTTGGGGAAGTGCACTTTCCCCATGCGAGCTACTCGTGTGGACTGCATCAGAACTATTGACTATTGTCGTCTTCAACTCGCCAAACAACTGCTCATCACTATGGTTAAATGAGTCGGTGTGTGGAACATTTCCCCCTAGGTAGCGCCTTGTCACATGCTTGTGTATGTACACGTGAAATTGTGGCAGCGAAATTAATATACAAAAAGAGGTATACTTACCTGTGAGCGGGTTGATCTTCGCTTTCATCTACGTCAGACGCTGAGCTTCCCACTTGGCTGAATGGCAAAGAGAAGAAACAGCAACCAAAGATTGAAACAAAAGGGTTCCCAACCCTTCTGGTTAACTGCTGTGAAGTGTAGTTGCACGACCGGTATGTGATATTCAAGGTAACTCGCTCACCTTCAAACGATCCCTAAAAGACTTTACCGGTAAGGGGAATCGCTCTCTCAACTACAAGCACGAAATCAGGATTGAATTTGTAACTCTCCGGATAGACTCAGCTGCAGTCGGTGTGTGGAACATTTTCTCCTAGGTAGCGCCTTGTCACATGCTTGTGTATGTACACGTACAATTGTGACAGCGAAATTAATATACAAAATGAGGTGTACTTACTTGTCTGCAGTCCCCTGGTGAGTATCTTGGTCAGCCGTAGCGCCGTCAGGGCTTTCGTCAGGCGTTGGGTTTTTGAATGGCAAAGACAAGAAACAACAATCAACGATTGAAACAAAAAGGGCTCCCAACCCTTCTGGCTAGCTGCTATGAAGTGTAGTTGCAGTATTTGAAATTCAAGGTAACTCGCACATCCTGGATCCATCCCTACAAGAGTTTACCAGTAAGGGGAATCGCTCTCTCAACTACAAGCACGAAATCAGGATTGAATTCGTAACTCTCCGGATAGACTCAGCTGCATCAGTACTATTGAATATTGTCGTCTTCAACTCGCCACACAACTGCTCATCACTATGGTTAAATGAGTTGGTGTGTGGAACATTTTCTCCTAGGTTGCGTCTTGTCACATGCTTGTGTATGTACACGTGAAATTGGGGCAGCGAAATTAATAAACAAAAAGAGGTGTACTTACTTGTCTACAGTCTTCGGGGTAGCGTCTTTCTCCGCCGCATCTTGGATAACGAGACCACCGAGACTGCCTTCAAGACCTGTCAAAGGCGGTTGGCTTTTGAATGGCAAAGACAAGAAACAACAACCAAAGATTGAAACAAAAAGGGCTCCCAGCCCTCCTGGCTAGCTGCTATGAAGTGCAGTTGCAGTATGTGAAATTTAAGATAACTCGTTCACCCTTAAACCATCCCTAAAACACTTTACCGGTAAGAGGAATCGCTCTCTCAACTACAAGCACGACAACACGATTGAATTCGTAGCTCTCTGGATAGACTCAGCTGCATCAGAAATATTGACTTCTGTCGTCTTCAACTCGCCAAACAACTTCACATCACTATGGTTAAATGAGTCGGTGTGTGGAACATTCCCCCTAGGTCGCGTCTCGTCAAATACTTGTCTACGTACACGTACAATTGTGGCAAAGAAATTAATAAACAAAATGAGGTGAGCATTGAGAACTCAGATGGTGAGCCAAGGAAAACACTTGTAACATGGGAAATTGTGGGCACAAGTTATGCGATCGAGTCCACCAACTGAACCAGATTTTGAACTGTCAGGCGTGCGCAATCTAGTGCAAACTGAGAAGGAGTGTTGTCCCTGCCCTTTTGGCACGTGTGTGCCCCTTTTGGCACGTGTGTGCGGACTGCGCCGGTGGCGCATGCTTGCATGATTATCGTACATGTTCTTGTTGTTGTGCGCATGCTTGCATACTTATCGTACGCATTCTGGTTGTTTTGGGTGCCTTCTTCTTGAGACTCTCTTTGGAGCAACAACAATAATCTGTTCTCTGAGTGTGGCGTCGTGTGATATGAGATATCGAGAGTAATCGGAAGGGCGATCGTGCGAGGCAATAACCCCCCCCCCCCCCCGACGACAATTGGCGCCCAGCTAGTGGCATCGTTCCCCACGACCCTGAGATCGTTTTCGTTTTTGCCGTGGCTTCAAATCTTGCCTTCTCCACGCGTCCTCGCCATGGCTCCGCTTTGCTCCATCTGCTCAACCCTGTCCTCGGAGCTCCTACTCAGGTGAGCATGCTTTGTCTGCCCTGCGTAATGTTTTGTACCTTGTACGTAGTTCTCCTGGTACTAGTCTTCGATTTGGGATTTTCAAATAATTGTTTCGCTTCGTGGCATTGAAGTCCCGTGTTGTTCTCTGGTGTAGAGGGGACGGTTTCAAATAGGACATAGGTTGCAAACCGGAACGGACTCAATATTCACTTTCTCTCTTGGTATTTTGATTTGAAAACATATGTCGCAGTGAGACTACGATGTGTTATACTCCGAGCCAAAATTTCATGGCTCTGCGATGACCAGAAGCGCCATATCAAGCAGGTGAGTTTTTGACGTGTTGCTTCGCACTGCGACTTGAGTTTTACGACTTTCGAAAAATCAACTTCTTGTCGCAGGTAAACAGCGGCTCGCCTCTCGCCAATAAAGCACCGCATGCCAATCAAAACTAATGGAAGCACACACACGGCTTATTGTTACTCTGTACTGGCCGTCGTGGAGCGATAGCAATTACCTAATTTCAGACCCAGAGTGAATTTGACGTGCACTCTAAAACGTGTCCGGTTTGGAGCCACCTCTGATTTGAACTTTTTTGAAGCGAAAAATTGGGCAACTTGGAGGCAATGGGCCAACACCAAGGAGTGGCTCAGTTCGATTGACTCTGGCCCCAGAGCAAACTTCAACATGCCAGTTTCCTTCCACAAACATATTTCGAGTGAAAAATCAACGTTGATGATCCGTTTGGGTCTATACAAATTTGGCTGTCAAAGCGTCCCAGTATCGAGCCGTCCCCTCTACAAGTACCTCGTTCGAGCCTCGCTCCTGTTAGTACATGATTGTGGCCCACGTTGTGTGTGCGGTGTTTTGAACCAGTGTAGAGGGGACGGTTTCAAATAGGACACAGGTTGCAAACCGGAACGGACTCAATATTCACTTTCTCTCTTGGTATTTTGATTAGAAAACATAATATGTCACAGTGAGACTACGATGTGTTATACTCCGAGCCAAAATTTCATGGCTCTGCGATGACCAGAAGCGCCATATCAAGCAGGTGAGTTTTTGACGTGTTGCTTCGCACTGCGACCTGAGTTTTACGACTTTCGAAAAATCAACTTCTTGTCGCAGGTAAACAGTGGCTCGCCTCTCGCCAATAAAGCACCGCATACCAATCAAAACTAATGGAAGCACACACAAGGCTTATTGTTACTCTGTACCGGCCGTCGTGGAGCGATAGCAATTACCTAATTTCAGACCCAGAGTGAATTTGACGTGCACTCTAAAACGTGTCCGGTTTGGAGCCACCTCTGATTTGAACTTTTTTGAAGCGAAAAATTGGGCAACTTGGAGGCAATGGGTCAACACAAAGGAGTGGCGCAGTTCGATTGACTCTGGCCCCAGAGCAAACTTCAACATGCCAGTTTCCTTCCACAAACATATTTCGAGTGAAAAATCAACGCTGATGATCGGTTTGGGTCTATACAAATTTGGCTGTCAAAGCGTCCCGGTATCGAGCCGTCCCCTCTACATTGTCGCCCTCCGGCCTCAGGCTGTTTGAGTGGTCGTGTGCACTGTGTTTTCGCACCTTCTGACTTGAAAGTTCTGTTGTCCGTGCTGTCGTGCATGCTCATCGTGTTGCTTGGTAGATCTACGTCATCACGGTAGTCAGCATGGGTAGCTTTGCTCGTGTTTGCTTACTCGCCCTGTGTTGTGCACTGGTGCACGTCGTTTCTGTGTCGTCGGACTGCTACGATCCTGTGTCGTTCGATTTGTTTCAGTTTGGTAGATGTCCCCATCGATTTACTCGATTGTGGTGGCACTCCGTCGTTTCCAGTTTCAAGTACAAGTGCTTTCTTTTTCGTTTTACTAGTATTCATGTTTTGTGTCGAGCGTTTTAGTGCTCCGCCTGGTTGTCCCGCTCATGTGGAATGGCTGACGCCCAGTGGTGTAACATGCTTGTTGTTGTTGTTGTTGTTGTTGTTGTTGTTGTTGTTGTTGTTGTTGTTGTTGTTGTTGTTGTTTATTTTACTTCACCAAATGAACAGGCATAGATGCTTCTGAGATTCTCGTTGACGGTCCGGGTGGCAATATTTCTGTGAGCGTGTTGTTTGGTATTTGTGTTTTGGCACGTGGGTCTCTTCATTTCACCTGGGGGGGGGGGGGGGGGGGCGTCCGATCATGGTGAGCCACGGTCTGCCTGGTGGGCTGGTGGGATCCAGCGCTTATTTGTATCGGTTCGCCTTGCGGGTGTTCGGTTTCCGTGTTTTGCTGGCTGGCCTTTGTGCATCCCAGTAGGGTTCAGGACGGTGTTTTTTTTTTGTGTTTCGTGAGCGGATGTGTTTCACGCGTGATATTCAGGTTCAATCCCTGTGGGTTTTTTCAGGTTAGAGACCTGTGGTTTTTTCAGGTTAAAGGCCTGTGGTTATTCAGGGTAGCGCCGTGTGGTTTTTCTATGTTCATTTTTGTTTGCGTATTGGTGACCGATTTGTTTGTGTGCTATCTGGTGTCCTCATGGATAGACTGCCCCTGTATCCGTAGGCGTGTTCAACGTTGCTGTTCTGCCATTCCTTCTTGTGGTTTTTCTTGTCTGAATTTTGGCTCCTAGTATTGCTGAGATGTTTGCGTCAGTCCGTGTTTCTTTCTTTCTGTGTGTGTCTCTGTGAGTTTTCGTAGCCCCATCGCCTGCGTGATGGTTTTCCGGACAACTGCTGTGCTGTCAGATGACTGGTCACCCGGTTCAGCTGCCGCGGTCTTCGCAGTACCGTCGGTTTGCCTTGGCTTCGCACCAGAGCGAGGTGGTTGTTTTCCGGGGGCCCACGCCTGAAAGTATGGCGGTTCCCTCTATGGGTGGGCCCAGTCTGTTTTCTTTTCACCCCTTTGCTTTGGCTTTTCCCCCGTTTTCCGGAGTTACTAATGTGGCCCGATATCTGAGACTTTCGACCTTCGGGGCTACGCGGTTTTTTTGAGAAAACACTAAAAACAAATTTGTTCGCAAAAAAATCGATTCCGTCAAAGCAAAGTGCAGAGACGACAATGGCGGAAGAAAATTGAAGGCGATTCTTGTGTCAGTTGGTTATTGGGCTCACGGAGCACAGCAGCCGCGATCCCATGGACGGTGATGCATCGTTCTTTGTGGATATCCTGTCAAGCGGCGACAGCGCTTCTAGTTCTGAGAGCGCATGTCAGGCGAATCGATCGCAAGTGACACGCGGTACTTACCTATCGGGGGCGACGATGATGAGGACTTGGCCTGGATGAGTATGATCAAGGCCAACCACAGTCTGCCTCAGCGATAGCTGCTACAGCTCCAGGCAAGGACAACCAGGTGGATTCCTGAGGGTACGCCGCTTGCAAGGTCGCTGGGCGCCCTTGCGCGAGTGGCAGAACTGTTTCCTGAGTGTCACGCCAAACCTGCTAAAACGGCACGAAATGATGCGAGTTTTCTTTGCGACGATGATCCTAAAATGTTTTGGATGGCACGCTCGATACTCGAGCTAATAATGGCGAATCAGACCATCACGGAGCACATGAGGCTGGGCAATCTCGAGTAACATTCTGTTACTTTTGAGTTGGTGGTGTGAAACGCTTGTCAGACTGTGTTACTGATGTTTGGAAATGGTCAGTCTCCACAAAGTACAACAAGGCGAATCTGGACGCATTTGCTCCGTTTGACTCCTTCACAATAAGTATGTGAATGCTGTTACATGTATCATGGTGTTCCATCAAAATCTGTTGCAGACAATCCTGTCAAGCATGTCCATCACCAGGAGAACAGATAAATCACCTCTCCTTCTAATGCTGCCATTGCTGCTGTTGCAACTACACAACCTCAATAAAGTCACGGAATGCTGGAAATGAAGTACCTGAACAGTCAAAACACTTTACTATATTAGATATCACATGGAAACAATTTTTGGTGGCTCCAAACACACTGATATTTCAAAATTGTAAAAAAAGAACAATATTATTCATTAACATGACTCCTGACTGTAGAATGCATTTCTACATGGTCAATATTGGTCTGATGGCCGTGAAACGAAGTCACAATACTCTACAAAGGCAAGACATCAATTTGCAATAAAAAAATCAATTTCACCAAAACAGCCCCGAAGGTCGATTTTCTCAGATATTGGGCCATGTATCCTACTGTTTTGACCCTGCGTATCCGCATGTGTTTGTTGTTCACATTTGATTTCTTTTTCTCCTGTCTTCTCATTTTTTTCTCTCCCATCCTCAGGAGAGGATGCATTTTTTTCATGTGGCCGTATGTTGTCCCTGCCCTTTTGGCACGTGTGTGCCCCTTTTGGCACGTGTGTGCGGACTGCGCCGGTGGCGCATGCTTGCATGATTATCGTACATGTTCTTGTTGTTGTGCGCATGCTTGCATACTTATCGTACGCATTCTGGTTGTTTTGGGTGCCTTCTTCTTGAGACTCTCTTTGGAGCAACAACAATAATCTGTTCTCTGAGTGTGGCGTCGTGTGATATGAGATATCGAGAGTAATCGGAAGAGCTATCGTGCGAGGCAATTAAAAACCCCGACGACAGGAGTACTGAGACATTTCAGGGCATGAAAGTCAGCTTGAGCTCAGCTCGATAGCGCTAACCAACCGCCTTACAACTTGGACGGTTCATGGATATTAGTGTTAATTCCAAAAATCTGGTTTAGTTGGTGGACGTGATCGCATAACTTGTGCCCACAATTTCCCATGTTAAAATGAGGTGTGCTTAATAAAAACTCGGATGTTGAACCAAAAGTAAAATGTAATTGCTGTGCAACGGGTCTAGAGTGAAAGACTTCTCATGGCTTATTACTGTGGTTCTTTAGTTTTATTTTGTAAGCTGCTGGCAATGAAGGATTTAACCCTGGTAAACTGCGTTGACCTATGCCGCGCCGATGAGGATGCCAGCCATACATTGTCCCGCATCCCCGTCAGGCCGCTGGAGATGCATCCGTGAGTGCCATTCGTTCTAGCTACAAGAAACAAAAGGGAATGGCATCCAAGCAAACTCGAGCCCACGCAGCCAAGGATTCAAAGTCTGGTAGCAAGCCCACACGGGACAAGTGTCCTAACTGTCCCTCTGCGTGGTGCCATCCGATCTTTCTCGTTGAGAAGAAGTGGACGCATCTATTGGCGCAACCGCCATTTCCTCCGACTGAGAGTCTCTCCTACACCACCGCCAGCTGCAGCCGTCCCTACTGTTTATGCTCCAGACGCTGCACAAGGTCAGACACCAGTTGCCTCTACTGTCCCTGGTGTTCATACCCCAACACAGCCTGCACCACGCCGCAGTCATCGCCATCGGCAGCAGAACGTACCGTTTAATGTGATATCCACACGCGGACAATCTTATTACTGATGACTTTGTCCTCATTCTGTTTCTGCTCTTCTACCAGACCTATGGCTGTTGCTGTTAGTTATGCATTTTATTGCTGCTGTGTTTTTTTTGAGCTGATAAAAATGTCTTTTAACTCAGAAGAGGCATAGTGTATCCATATATTTTCTGCCTGTTGTATGCATTGAGCTTTGCATTCGCGTGTGTGCGCATACTAGTACACACTTGCATCATGGTATTCTGCCTGTCCTTTGCTCTGGACAAGAAGTCTTTTCTCTTTGTCTTCTGAAAAGACAAGTCACAAACCATACCTCGTGTGTTTGCGTTTGTTGACACAACAGCAACCAAAGATTGAAGCAAAAAGAGTTCCCAACTCTTCTAGCTAGATGCTGTGAAGTGCAGTTGCACTATGTGAACGTCAAGGTTGCTCGCTCACCCTAGATCCATCCCTAACAGACATTACAGGGAAGAGGAATCGCTCTCTCAACTACAAGCAAGAAATCACGATTGATTTCTTAGCTAACTGGATAGACTAGAGGGGTGTAGCTGGTTCCCTTTTAGGGGGTGTGTGTGTGTGGGGGGGGGGGGGGGGGAGGGGGCACGGCCGCGTATGTGCATGACAGGTGCATGTCATTCAACGTCATTATGTGGATGCTGAACCTAAGTCGAAATATTTAGGGAAGTGCACTTTCCCCATGCAAGCTACTCGTGTGGACTGCATCAGAAATATTGACTATTGTCGTCTTCAACTCACCAAACAACTGCTCATCACTATGGTTAAATGAGTTCGTGTGTGGATCATTTTCTCCTAGGTCATGCCTTGTCACATGCTTGTGTATGTACACGTACAATTGTGGGAGCGAAATTAATAAACAAAGGGAGGTGTACTTACGTTGCTGCACGCTTCTTGAGAGTGGTTCCTGCCTGCGGCGTAACTTGGCCAGCCGTAGCGCCTTTAGGGCTTGCGTCAGGCGTTGGGCTTTTGAATGGCAAACACAAGGAACAACAACCAAATATTGAAACAAAAAGGGCTTCCAACCCTTCTGG
Organism: Sycon ciliatum; assembly: GCF_964019385.1. Classification (NCBI taxonomy): domain Eukaryota; kingdom Metazoa; phylum Porifera; class Calcarea; order Leucosolenida; family Sycettidae; genus Sycon; species Sycon ciliatum. The sequence goes on along the minus strand of NC_088645.1, from coordinate 39,019,295 downwards.
CTAGCTGCTATGAAGTGCAGTTGCAGTATTTGAAATTCAAGGTAACTCGCACACCCTGGATCCATCCCTACAAGTGTTTACCAGTAAGGGGAATCGCTGTCTCAACTACAAGCATCAAATCACGATTGAATTCGTAGCTCTCTGGATAGACTCAGCTGCATCAGAAATATTGACTATTGTCGTCATCAACTCGCCAAACAACAGCTCATCACTATGGTTAAATGAGTCGGTGTGTGGAACATTTCCCCCTAGGTCACGTCTCATCAAATATTTGTCTACGTACACGTACAATTGTGGCAACAAAATTATTAAACGAAATGTGGTGGACTTACTTTTCTCCACACCCCTGGAGAGTGCTTCCCTCCACCGTATCTTTGTCTTCTTCTTTGAATTTGGGAGCGTTTTTTGACGGTCTTTTTGATGGTCTGAGTGGCAAAGACAAGAAACAGCTAATGGTGTATCCATATATGGGCTGCCTGTTGGACTCATTGCCCTTTGCATTCGCGTGTGTACCCATACTAGTACATACATGCATCGTGGATTTTGCCTGTCCTTTGCTCTTGGCGAGAAGTCTTTTCTCGTTTTTCTTCTGAAAGATAAGTCACAAACCCTACCTTGTGTGTTTGCGTTTGTTGACACAACACGGCGCAGTGAACATCTTACTTTCCCTGTTAGTCTTAGTATGGTCCCATTGCAGTTGTAGAGCAGCCCACCTGTAGTGTTGCTCTCTGCCCGTTTTCGTTTCGCTTCGAAAATTGTCCGTTCGTAGTTCTAGAAGTACTTACGGAGCCGTGTAGTACGATATAGAAGTTGTGATTTTGCCATGGCGAATGTTGCTAACTCACGGCCCAACATCAACCAACTTGCGAAACTTATCCAAGCTGAAGTGCAAGCATTTGCCCAGGGTGATGTGCAACTCCAAACCGTGTTGCAGTCAATGCCACAAGGATCATCAAGCAGCACAAGTGGACCCGCTTCGTCCGCTCCTGCTCCATCTCCAAAAAAGCCAGTCGCTGTGGATCGACCCATATTGTCGCCATCAGCGAATTTAGCCGAATCTGTGTCGTGGCGCGAGGCCTGGGAGGACTACTCCTGGTGTCAGCAGCTGTCAGCGCAGCCCCGCGAGACAAGGATGGCCGCGTTTAGGCAGCCGTTGGATGAGGACCTTTGACGTTTTGTGCGTGAGGGTGTAATTGTGGTACCACATGGCCAGCAATCAAGGACATCTGAGAGTTGTAATTTTTGTACTCCTCCGAGGTGTGATTTTTGGCGTGCTGGGCCAAGCACAAGGAAGCCAACTGCAAAAAAACTTCAGAAAATCGTTGTTGTTTGATCCTTTGGTGTAATCTTTGTTTCTAGTCGAAGCTGGTTGCTGTTTGGAGCAGAAACGCTGAAATTGACTATTTTCTGCATGTACTCATACATGTACTCATGTACTCAGGCATGCAGTCTTACTCGTATTTTAGCTATTTTTCTGGAATGGATGCTGCTCTGCGCCCCTTGGTGAACATTTCCTGCGCTCGTGGAGCAGCTGAAAAGGACCACTGGTATGTCTGGTTCCTGGTTTGAAAGTGGAGAGTCGACTTTTGTGCCTTGAAAAAGGAGTAGAGAGCGATAAAGGTACGTCTGTGGCTGATTTTTGAGTGCTCCTCGTACATTTTTGATCGTGATAGAAATTCTCAGACCAAAGTCAGACCAAAGTCAGCGCGATGATGGTCGTACAGTTTTCTTGTGAATTTTTTAGTTGTTTCATCTCGTATCTATGTCAGTATCGTGATGGTGAAGTGGAGAGGGTGATTTTCTTCCTCTAGGCTTCGTTCGGCCGACTTTGCTTCGTCCTCGTTGAAAAGTGATCCTGAAAAAAAAGATCGATTCGCAAAATTATGTTGATTTTCAATGTACGAGATGACATGGGATTGCTGACTATGAAATACCGATGATGTCCCGGAGGCCATGGTTGAACTACGCAAGTTCATCCGGCGCCAGTGTAATCCCCTGCTGGATAGGATAGAATTTTACCGCCGTGCCCAGCAACCTGGAGAGACATTTGATGCGTGGTATACATCCCTGAGGGAGTTGTTTCACGCTTGCAACTTCTTCGGGTTGGATGTCTGTTCGAAATGCTTTGGACGCATGTGTCAGACATGCCAACAGTCGTTCCAGGCTCACACGGACGAAATTCTGCAAGACTGCATCGTTACTGGCATCCTGCAGGATGACGTTCGACACAAGCTGCTGGCAATGAAGGATTTAACCCTGGTAACCTGCGTTGACCTATGCCGCACCGAGGAGGCTGCCAGCCATACATTGTCCCGCATCCCCAGTCAGGCCGCTGGATATGCATCCAAGAGCGCCGTTCGCTCTAGCTACAAGAAACAGAAAGGAATGGCATCCAAGCAAGCTCGAGACCACGCAGCCAAGGATTCAAAGTCTGGCAGCAAGCCCTTGCGGGATAAGTGTCCCAACTGTGGCGGCACAGCGCATAACAAGCGACCCTGCCCTGCTGCTGATCGCAAATGCAATGGCTGCCAACGCACCGGTCACTTTCTATCCATGTGCCCGTTGGCATCCAAGAGGACTGTCGACCAGCTGCAGCGTGCTGCAGCCTCCCTTGAATAATAATCTTTATTTCAGGATTACCCAAAGGCTAACGCCTATCTGGGGGATCTCCTACTTGTGTATGTACTAGTAACATAGTTATGAAGGAGCTACAATGGACATCCAGTTGGAACCAGTTGCATAGCCCAGCTGCATCCGCACTGCCCGCACCATACCGTTTGCCTACTGGGATCAGATAAAGTCTCAAATGGACAGTATGGTCGATGATCGTATTATCGAGCCAGTCACGGAACCCTCTTCGGCCCTATTAGCTACAAGCAACCTGGCGGAAATGCACTGATCATGCTTTCCCTGTTGCTCTGTCCCACCATCTAGTCAGCGAACCCTGTCCCGACGACGAACTGGGTGAGAGTACTGCCTCTCAAGGCACTGTTATTCGCGCGTGCACGCTCGATACGTCTGGTGACCTGAAGTACCACGAGCTCCGCTCCGACGCCCAGGCCGAAACTGACTACCAGTGCCTAGTTCAGTTTATCGTGTCTGGCTTCCCTGCTAAGAGGTCCCTCATGCCTGAGTCACTCCAGCCGTACTGGAATGGCCACGAGCACCTCTCTATTGAGAGTGGTTTAGTGATCAAAGGACCTCGTCTCCTGATTCCCGTCGCTCTCCGGCAACATGCCCTGTCTGATCTACACACATCCCATCAAGGATTGACGCGCACGAAGTCCTGTACCCGGAAGATTGTTTTCTGGCCACGATTGTCAGCCAACATCAAGCACGGTGTCCGCAGTTGTGACAAATACCGTCTGCACCGCGCTTCACAACCGAAGGAGCAACTCTGTGTGGAAGATCGGACACTAAGTCTGCCATTCCAGCATGGCAGCGCCGACTTGTTTGGGTGTGAAGGCCTGCAGTGTCTGGTATACGTGGACCGACTAACCAGCTGAACCTGCTTCAACCTCGGACGCACTGCTTCCTCTGCAGACATCATTCGGTCTCTTTGCAACTGGTCTACTGACATTTGTGTCCCCGAGGTACTTACCAGTGATGGTGGCCCTCAGTTCCAATCCCATGTATTCGCCAAGTTCGGTCATACCTGGAGCATCCATCATGCTAAATCCTCTCCCCAGTATCCGCAGTCGAATGGGCTGGCCAAGAATGCCGTGAAAGCAATGAAGTCGCCGATTCACAAGACCACTAGCAATGGCGATCTCGACGTGGATTCCTTTCAATGTGCGCTGCTTGAGTGATGGAATACCCCGAGCGCCGCTGGCCAGAGTCCAGCCCAAACTCTCTTCGGCCGGCCTGTGTACATGCCCCAGCACAGTCTGCACCACGCCGCGGTCATCGCCATCGGCAGCAGAACGTACCGTTTAATGTGTTATCCACGCCCGGACAATCTTGTTACTGATGACTTTGTCCTCATTCTGTTTCTGCTCTTCTACCAGACCTATGGCTGTTGCTGTTAGTTATGCATTTCATTGCTGCTGTATTTTTTTACCTAGTAAAAATGTCTTTTATCTCAAAAGTGGCGTGGTGTATCCATATATTTTCTGCCTGTTGTACACATTGAGCTTTGCATTCGGGTGTGTGCACATACTAGTTCGCACATGCATCATGGTATTCTGCCTGTCCTTTGCTCTGGACAAGAAGTCTTTTCTCTTTTGTCTTCTGAAAGATAAGTCACAAACCATACCTCGTGTGTTTGCGTTTGTTGACACGACAGAAACCAAAGATTGAAACAAAAAGAGTTGCCAACCCTTCTAGCTAGATGCTATGAAGTGCAGTTGCACTATGTGAACGTCAAGGTTCCTCGCTCACCCTGGATCCATCCTTAACAGAAATTACAGGGAAGAGGAATCGCTCTCTCAACTACAAGCACGAAATCACGATTGATTTCTTAGCTAACTGAATAGACTGGGGGGGGGAGGGGGGGGGGGGGGCGTACCGGCGAGGAGGAGTTGCGTGACGAGGTGGCCCGCGCCCACGGTCCCATCGACAGTCCAACCGTTCCCGTCGCCATACTCGTGGCCGCTGCCGCCCCAGCGACGACGGCGGAACAAACAGACAAGTGAGCTCCTTGCACCTACGGCAACCCCGCCGCCGTCGCCACCCTGCTATCCCGTGCCGCATAACGCTGTCACCAGCTGGTTCCCTTTTAGGGGGTGGGGGGGGGGGGGGGGGGAGGGCACGGCCGCGTATGTGTATGACAGGTGCATGTCATTCAACGTCATTATGTGGATGCTGAACCTAAGTCGAAATGTTTAGGGAAGTGCATTTCCCCCATGCGAGCTACTCGCCTGGACTGCATCAGTACTATTGACTTCTGTCATCTTCAACTCACCACACAACCGATCATCACTATGATTAAATGAGTTGGTGTGTGGAACATTTTCTCCTAGGTCGCGTCTTGTCACATGCTTGTGTATGTACACGTGAAATTGTGGCAGCGAAATTAATAAACAAAAAGAGGTGAACATGTACTTACTTGTCTACAGTCTTCGGGGTAGCGTCTTTCTCCGCCGCATCTTGGATAACGAGACCACAGAGACTGCCTTCAAGACCTGTCAAAGGCGGTTGGCTTTTGAATGGCAAAGACAAGAAACAACAACAAAAGATTGAAACAAAAAGGGCTCCCAGCCCTCCTGGCTAGCTGCTATGAAGTGCAGTTGCAGTATGTGAAATTTAAGACAACTCGTTCACCCTTAAACCATCCCTAAACACTTTACCGGTAAGAGAAATCGCTCTCTCAACTACAAGCATCAAATCAGGATTGAATTCGTAGCTCTCCGGATAGACTCAGCTGCATCAGAAATATTGACTTCTGTCGTCTTCAACTCGCCGAACAACTTCTCATCACTATGGTTAAATGAGTCGGTGTGTGGAACATTTCCCCCTAGGTCACGTCTCGTCAAATACTTGTCTACGTACACGTACAATTGTGGCAACAAAATTATTAAACGAAATGTGGTGGACTTACTTTTCTCCACGCCCCTGGAGAGTGCTTCCCTCCACTGCATCTCCGTCTTCTTCTTTGACTCTGCGAGCATTTTTAGGCGTTGATCATTTTGTTGGGATGAGTGGCAAAGACAAGAAACAGCAATTGGTGTATCCATATATGGGCTGCCTGTTGGACTCATTGCCCTTTGCATTCGCGTGTGTAGCCATACTAGTACATACATGCATCGTGGATTTTGCCTGTCCTTTGCTCTTGGCGAGAAGTCTTTTCTCGTTTTTCTTCTGAAAGATAAGTCACAAACCCTACCTTGTGTGTTTGCGTTTGTTGACACAACACGGCGCAGTGAACATCTTACTTTCCCTGTTAATCTTAGTATGGTCCCATTGCAGTTGTAGAGCAGCCCACCTGTAGTGTTGCTCTCTGCCCGTTTTCGTTTCGCTTCGAAAATTGTTCGTTTCGTAGTTCTAGAAGTAAATTTCGGAGCCGTGTAGTACGATATAGAAGTTGTGATTTCGCCATGGCGAATGTTGCTAACTCACGGCCCAACATCAACCAACTTGCGAAACTTATCCAAGCTGAAGTGCAAGCATTTGCCCAGGGTGATGTGCAACTCCAAACCGTGTTGCAGTCAATGCCACAAGGATCATCAAGCAGCACAAGTGGACCCGCTTCGTCCGCTCCTGCTCCATCCACCAAGCCAGTCGCTGTGGATCGACCCATATTGTCGCCATCAGCGAATTTAGCCGAATTTGTGTCGTGGCGCGAGGCCTGGGAGGACTACTCCTGGTGTCAGCTGCTGTCAGCGCAGCCCCGCGAGACAAGAATGGCCGCGTTTAGGCAGCCGTTGGATGAGGACCTTTGACGTTTTGTGCGTGAGGGTGTAATTGTGGTACCAAATACCGATGATGTCCCAGAGGCCATGGTTGAACTACGCAAGTTCATCCGGCGCCAGTGTAATCCCCTGCTGGATAGGATAAAATTTTACCGCCGTGCCCAGCAACCTGGAGAGACATTTGATGCGTGGTATACATCCCTGAGGGAGTTGTTTCACGCTTGCAACTTCTGCGGGTTGGATGTCTGTTCGACATGCTTTGGACGCATGTGTCAGACATGCCAACAGTCGTTCCAGGCTCACACGGACGAAATTCTGCAAGACTGCATCGTTACTGGCATCCTGCAGGATGACGTTCGACACAAGCTGCTGGCAAGGAAGGATTTAACCCTGGTAACCTGCGTTGACCTATGCCGCACCGAGGAGGCTGCCAGCCATACATTGTCCCGCATCCCCAGTCAGGCCGCTGGATATGCATCCGTGAGCGCCGTTCGCTCTAGCTACAAGAAACAGTAAGGAATGGCATCCAAGCAAGCTCGAGACCACGCAGCCAAGGATTCAAAGTCTGGCAGCAAGCCCTCTCGGGATAAGTGTCTCAACTGTGGCTGCACCGCACATAACAAGCGACCCTGCCCTGCTGCTGATCGCAAATGCAATGGCTGCCAACGCACCGGTCACTTTCTATCCATGTGCCCATTGGCATTCAAGAGGACTGTCGACCAGCTGCAGCTGCAGCGTGCTGCGGCCTCCCTTGAAGGAGCTACAATGGACATCCAGTTGGAACCAGTTGCAGAGCCCAGCTGCATCCGCACTGCCCGCACCATACCGTTTGCCTACTGGGATCAGATAAAGTCCCAAATGGACAGTATGGTCGATGATCGTATTATCGAGGAAGTCATGGAACCCTCTTCGGCCCTATTAGCTACAAGCAACCTGGCGGAAATGCACTGATCATGCTTTCCCTGTTGCTCTGTCCCGCCATCCAGTCAGCGAACCCTGTCCCGACGACGAACTGGGTGAGAGTACTGCGTCTCAGGGCGCTGCTATCTGCGCGTGCACGCTCGATACGTCTGGTGACCTGAAGTACCACGAGCTCCGCTCCTACGCCCAGGCCGATACTGACTACCAGTGCCTAGTTCAGTTCATCGTGTCTGGTTTCCTTGCTAAGAGGTCCCTCATACCTGAGTCACTCCAGCCGTACTGGAATGGCCACGAGCACCTCTCTATTGACAGTGGTTTAGTGATCAAAGGACCTCGTCTCCTGATTCCCGTCGCTCTCCGGCAACATGCCCTGTCTCATCTACATGCATCCCATCAAGGATTGACGCGCACGAAGTCCCATGCCCGGCAGATTGTTTTCTGGCCACGATTGTCAGCCGACATCGAGCACGGTGTCCGCAGTTGTGACAAATGCCGCCTGCACCGCATCTCACAACCGAAGGAGCCACTACCTGTGGAAGATCGGACACCAAGCCTGCCATTCCAGCATGGCAGTGCCGACTAGTTTGGGTGTGAAGGCCTGCAGTATCTGGTGTACGTGAACCCACTAACCAGCTGACCCTGCTTTGCCAAGCTCGGATGCACTGCTTCCTCTGCAGACATCATTCGGTCTCTTCGCCACTGGTCTCCTGACATTGGTGTCCCCGAGGTACTTACCAGTGATGGTGGCCCTCAGTTCCAGTCCCATGTATTCGCCAAGTTCTGTCAAACCTGGCGAATCCAACACGCTCAATCCTCTCCCCAATATCCGCAGTCGAATGGGCTGGCCGAGAATGCTGTGAAAGCAATGAAGTCGTTGATTCTCAAGACCACTAGCAATGACGATCTCGACGTGGATTCCTTTCAATGTGCGTTGCTTGAGTGGAGGAATACCCCGAACGCCACTGGTGAGAGTCCAGCCCAAACTCTCTTTGGCCGGCCTCCGTCGTCCTTTGTGTTTGCCCACCATTCCAGCTTTACTCCTGCATGGCAAACACACGCTAATGAAGTTTACCAGTTCCCCTTCGAAGGACAATAGTGGTAACGAAATGAACAAGAGAGCTTGGAAGCTCAGGGCACTACGCTATGCTTTATTGCCGAGCGAGAGTCAACATTCTCTTTGCATTCGAGGGTAATACGACACCGTCCACCACCTTGATGACCTAAGCAAAAAAATCATAGGGACGTTATAAATTTTTCATTTCTCCTATTTTTTTAAAGACATAACCTAGGATTCGAACCCGCACTATCGCCTTGCATGCACTCCCCGATGCACTTCGCATACATACTCTTTCTTCCAAGTTACTTCACGTTATGATCTTGCATTTGAAAGACCTGTTTGAATATTGTGGCCAGCTGTCTTTGATGGTACGGTACGGTACAGGTACGAGATAGCGCCAGGCATGCCGACGCTGTCCTTGACAGTACGTGACGAGACAGGTAAGGGAGCGCCAGGTATACCGCTATACCGATGCTATCCTTGATGGTACGGTACGGGACAGGTATGGGATATCGCCAGGCATGCCGATGGCGCAAACTAACTAAGGCTGTGTTTACAGGAGGCGTTTCAACCCGGGTTGAGTTCGACCCGGGTCAGATTTCAACCCGCCATGTGCATAAAATGAATGGCACGTTTATATGACACATTGCGCTTGACTCGGGTTGAAATTTCGCCCCGGGTTGATTTCAACCCTCCCCTTGGGGGTCCCCTTGGGGGAGGGTTGAAATCAACCCGGGTCAAGAAAATCGTACAAACGTACTTCTGTGCGTATCTCGCGCCAGGTTTGAACAGCACTGCACATGCAATTTTCGTGCGAACGGATTCACGTGACAGTACAGGTCTCCAGAAGTGGACTTTTGGCGGCATATCAGTATTTGACCCGGGTCAACTCTCTTCATGTAAACGATCACCTATTTTGTCTATCGTACAGACTTTCAACCCGGGATGAACTCGACCCGGGTTGAAATTTCTCATGTAAACACAGCCTAACAAACAAACCAACACGAAATTAAAGCTGTGTGGACCCTGGCTAGCGCCAGACGTTAGGCCTAGGTCACACTACGGCAAGTTTGAAGCTGGACGCAGCATCAAGCCGCAGCACTCGACGCAGACGCGGGGTCACACAGTGTTTTTTTGCAGCTCATGACTGCCGCGGCCTGACGCATTTGTCTACGTCACAAGATCACCAGGGAAACTCAATGACGACACGGATTCCCACGGAAACCGGCCTTTTGCTTATTATACCAAAAAATTGTCGGACAAAGTTTTCAAATTTTTCGTTGATTTTTGATTACAAGAAGACGAAAGGTCCACGCGTGCACGATCGTTGTTGTTTCTTTCCGAATTTGAAGCCATTTTCAGTTGTAGTGTCATGGATCAGGCAAGAAAAGTCTGCATCGCAGCTGTGTTTCTCCTGACTTCGTCCTACTGGTTGTCCTTTTTGGGGCTCTTGACGACAACACAACACTCACAAGTCAACAGGCTCCAGTTGGCCGATGACCCACTCAAACAACTGGTCCTTTCTCGACATCATTTTCTTCTCAGAAAACGCCTCGCTCTTCCGCCAGGTTCGGAGCAGAGCAGCCTCGGCCTCGTAGGTCCACGGCTCATCTCGAAAAAAAGAGGGAACAAAACAAACCTTAAAGAGATGAATGTCGAATGACTGCTCAACTCAAGCAACTGTCTTGAAACTAATTTTACTTGAAAGACACTGTTTTTCCGCCAAGCGTCACTCCCATCAGCGGCAACGCAGCCGGTTTCCCCACGTCAGACGCAGCAGCGTCTGACGCTCAAACTTCCCGCTTTTGCGTCAGTTGCCATGGAAAAGCTCATGATTCTGACCCTGACGCAGCATTTTTGCCGTAGTGTGACCGAGGCCTTATAGGGGATTCACACTCACGGGGAAACCTGAGGTCAAGGGACAAGGTAAAAGTTCAGACCTTCGGTCAACGGAGTGGGGCCGTTTACACCCGTGGTCAGTTTTCCCTTGGCCGCATGTTTGGTCATTTAGAAAAGCGATCCTGTCAGCTTTTCTATTATTGTGTTCACATGGCGCTACCTAACGACACCGCTATTTAGACACGTTGTCTACGTAGCTACGTAAGTTTCTACGTAAGATGCTCGGTACCTGGTCCTGGACCAGGGAGCTGCTCCATGGCTCCTACCATCGCGCGGCCGGCTGGCCGCATGCGTGTGCATTTCAGACTTTTTGTTGCATTGCTGCCTTTTCCATGTTTTCGGATGTGCATGCACGAGGCTCGAGGAACTTCCTTCTTTGGAACTGCTTCTTGCATGAGCTGTTTCGGATATTTTGTCTCCTGGCCTGGCTTATTTCGTTTCGGCGCTGCTGAGACCTCCTTTCGCGGAATATTACTCAATGACAGGTGAGTTGACCAGTTCCCTTTGATTCATTTGCTTGTGTTGACTCTTTCATTTACGAAAAGTGTGCTGATTTTGGGCGTTTACTCGAGTCTGGGCTGTTTGATTTGTGAGTACCGCCGAGATTGCACTGCCCCAAATAAAGTTGCGTGCCGCCAAAGCAAAAATTACGATCTGCAATCTGTTTGTAGTACCTGCAAGAATGTGCTGTACATGTATCGTACTTTCTCTGTTGCTGTTTCAGTTGCCGTCATGTTGCTAAAGAAAGGTTCAGTGACTCATTTGTTTCATACGAGACGAGTCGGTGTGGCTTAGAATCTTTCGCTGTAGAAAAAATCTGTTCGTATGTCTATTGGAGAAATGTATTCACTGGTTATAAAATAGGTTAAGACAAACTCACAGAATAAATACCATCGGTCCCTTGGTGTTCGTCCTAAAGAGGTTCGACTGGATATCATTCATACTCACGGCAAAAGATGTGTACCATTTTATTATTATGGAGTGCCTTGTTTATCTCTCAGTTATTGACAGTACCTCCAGGGTACCCTGTAAGAAGGCCTTAGGCCTGCGGGATTGCCCTATCAAAAATTTGACAATTTGATAATAATGACCTCCAACCTCCAATGGCCTTGCCCCTTTTATCCTCAGGATCAGTGTAGTTGTTGGAACGAGGTACCGGACTCAACAATGTATTTGTTTACATTTTAATACATGTTTATTGTTCCTCCTTTGCTGTGTTGTTTTAGAAAATCGTGGACTAACAGTTTGCAGTCATTGAACTACTTCCAACAGTTGTATCGACATCAACAGGATTACGATTTCAGTGCAATATGATACAGGATGACCTTATCACGATAACCCATGATTATAAACCAATAACATGTATAAACACAGAATCAACAAAAACATCTGCGACACGCACCTGGCTACATTTCTCAAGTAAATCTGAAATATCTGAAAGGCAAGACAATTTTATGACAGTCCTGAAATTCTGCAACAGCAACATGCACAGAATGACCTGCGTATAAAAAAAGTATCAAGTATCACCACCACTAACCACATGTTTCCCCAGCAGAAGTATAATGCTAGTGCCATTTTCTGCAAGAAAAGGCTTGCACATCAATGCGTATAATACGGTATTGATATGATGTGAAGGCCATCATTTACATAAGGGCATTCCATTGATTGGTGACAGAAAAAACAAAAGAAATTATAGCAATAAAAACTGCTTTATGGCAGCTTTCTAAAAAAAAGTTATTGTGTTCTAGTCCTGGGTCCGGCATAGGCTATAGAAAATTTATATAATTGCTTCCAAACTGGCCTGGACTCCGTCTAAAAAGTAAGAAATTAACGAAATGTGAGTGCCGAAAATTAAAATTTCACACAAAACCTCACAATAATCACACACAGGATGAAAAGCTAGAAGACCTTTTCCCTTCGTGATCCTCTTTCCCATGCATGCATGTTGGTGCAGTACAAGTACAGTGTCAGACTTAACAAGTGTTGAAAGCAGTATTTGATTGTCAAGTGTTGTGAGTATTGTGAGGTTTTGTGTGAATTTTTAATTCACATTTCGTTAATTTCTTACTTTTTAGACGGAGTCCAGGCCAGTTTGGAAGCAATTTATTATTTATATAAATTTTCTATAGCCTATGCCGGACCCAGGACTAGAACACAATAACTTTTTTTTAGAAAGCTGCCATAAAGCAGTTTTTATTGCTATAATGAACTTGTGGCGGGGCAACTAAAAAAATAATCTGTACTGCATTTTTGTAGTACATTCTGTACTGTATTTTGCATTCGCCATGCACGATTTTCCGATGGGCACTGTCTGAAAATGCAAGTTGCGATGCACTTGTACAACTAGGGTTCAGAGTTCTCGCCAAAGACAAGATCTACGCATGCGCGTGTTACAGCCATGGGATTTATCCCTAGACAAACGCCCTGAGGCCCACGGCCACGGCTTTGCCAGTTCCCCCCCCCCCCCCCAGAGGTTCTTCCTTTCCCCCAGTACCATAGTTTCCATAACTGGGGAAAGGAAGAACCTCTCGGGAAAAAATTGGCAGAGCCGTGGTCGTGGGCCTCAGGGCGTTTGTCAAGGGAAAAATCCCATGGCTATAAGACGGGCATGCGTAGATCTTGTCTTTGGCGAGAACTCTGAACCCTAGTTGTACGAGTGCATCGCAACTTGCATTTTCAGACAGTCCCATCGGAAAATCGTGCATGGCGAAAGCAAGATACAGTACAGAATGCACTACAAAAATGCAGTTCAGATTATTTTTTTAGTTGCCCCGCCACAAGGTCATGGCCAAACGTGCGGCCAAGGAAAAACCGACCATGGGTGTGAACGGCCCCACTCCGTTGACCGAAGGTCTGAACTTTTACCTTGTCCCGTGACCTCAGGTTTACCCGTGTGTGTGAATCCCCTATAACTGAAGTAACGTCTTTTGCATAGCTACGGGAATAAACAAGATTTGGTGTACTCACTTAGGTGGAGGCTTATTCGGATTTCCGCCGTTGGGATTGCCCTCCTTCCCAGATTTTGAGCTTTTCATCGGGCCGAATGGCAAAGACAAGAAACAGCAACGAAGTATTGAAACAAAAAAGGTTCCCAACCCTTCAGGCTAGCTGCTAATGCTATTGTTAGATTTGTTCTAGAATATTCCGGTCTTTCTTTTGTTTTGATAGTTGTAGTCCAGTGCATTAGTGCTGGTCATGCTTGGTAGGTCGACTGAGACTCATTCATGGCTGTTACCATGGTTACATGCATTGTATGCTATAGCCTAGCCGTAGCTGACCACTGTTACGGATGTCCAATCCAGGTCAGTGTCTAGTGTTTGACCATTCATGTCTGAGTGTGTAACCTGAGCACACTCTCTATGTGCACCGTACCATATCCGAGCATGAATAGTTTAGTAATCTACGCACTGTCCTGCCGTGCTCGTTTTCTATATCTTCCGTTGTTCTCATGTTCTTGGAGTTAGTTGTTTTAGTTTACAGTCTTCGTACCTTTCGTAATGTAGGTTCTTTACTGATTGCTGCAGTGCATTTAGTTGGAACATTTTCTGGTCCTTCGAGCCGGATCCGACGATGTCGGAGAAAAGAATTAGCTCGAGAACTACGAAGGGTAGGCCGCCTTCTAGGCTTGGTGAGTGGGACAGTGTCTCAAAGGCCTCGAGAACGTCCAGCAAAGCGGCTGAACTAGAGGTCTTAGTCGCGGAGAAAGAGTTCGAAGCGGCTGAGGAGCTGGCTCAACTTGAGATGGAGACAGCGGAGCAACTGGCGAAGAAACGCTTGGAGTTGCAGAGAGACGTGATTCAGAAGCGCCTAGCAGCAGATAAGGCAGCTGTTGCACTTGAACTCTCCTCCGTTGGGAGTCGGCACTCTGTTGCAAGCTCCGAGGCAATGATGCCAATCGCCAGTGCAGGCAAGGAAACTCAGAGTCCAAGATTGACGACGAGTTTGCTGGAGCGTCATGCCCAGTTTCTACGTAGGCTGGAGCTCAGCAATCTGGATACCGGAGCTGGTAAACCCAGACAAGGAGCTGTCACGCTTAGTCGTGCTGGCTTTGACGCAGATCCTCGTCCGGAGGAAGAAGGCGATCTAGATCAGCAAGGCCCGGAGAATGGCGCTCAGAGTTTGCCTGACCTCAGCAAGGTTCAGTTGAGTAACAGTGTGGATCTACAAACTGCGGCGGCAGATTTACTAGGTTCAGTGCCTGTGCCTGTAGACCGTGTGGATAGCTCTGGAGCTGCAGTAGGTGCGCAGGGCCCAGGAAGTGTTCCTGACGACCACAGCTCGATCGCTTCTGTGTCCTGGAATCATCACCAAGGTGTGAACAGTACAGGTCGTGTACTGGCTGTAGCTAAGCCGCCTGTGCAAGCTCAGCCAAGTGTGCCCCAGCCTTCCAGTCACCAGAGCCAGAGCCAGATTACCATTCATCCAGCCACTCAGGTGAGCCACGTGCACAGCAGCCTCAACCCTGGCCCAGGGCCAAGTGCATTGAACTACAATCCAGTGAGCTCAATCAGACCAGGACTGGCAGGAGTAAGATATGGCTTACCTGCCATGACCCAGCCAGTGACCAGTCGAGGGAATCCCTTGTTCAGGGAACATTCGGTTTTTACACGAAAACTCAGGCGTTGATATGGAGATTGACAAGTACGCACGGTCAAATCGCGCCGTGCGCCCGCCGTGCGCCCGCGGCCCGAAAAAGAGGAAGATGGATGCGCTGCGAAGGCCTCTGTTCTCATTGAAAGAGATGTGGCACAATTTCGATTTGCCTTGAAATATCAGTCCCTCTTTAGGTAACTTTGCGGAGGTAACCCCAAAAGTGCGGAGGTTGGACAGTGTTTTAGCCTGGCCTGTAGGGGTTTATGGAGGTTTTGCCCGAAAAAAAATTGAACTCTGCCATGTCGTTCTCGAGAGAGAAGCGACGAGAAGAAGCCCGTTTTGCATTTTCAACATTTTGTCATCATGGGCAAGATATCCACGAAGAAGAGACACTCTGGAGGTTCTCAATACCAGTTTGCGTGCAAGAATCCCTTCCACGATGAGTGGGAATCGCCTCGGCATAGCTCCAAGGATGTTCGGGTTCGCAAGTGTATCCTGGCAGTGTTGTCAGCGCTCTCTGGACGAGACGTATCTGCAATTTGTAGGAGCTGCGGACGACTGGCTGACTTGAAGGATTTAATCACCAACCACCCTCTGTACGAGCCTCGGAGGGGCGATAGCTATGGGGACTCTGTAGACATGGTAGATGCCAGCGATGATGTTCCTCAGGCTCTCCCAGAGGTAAGCTCCTGCGATGATGTAGATGATTCTTTTCCCCCTGTCTTCAGCCAGTCCCGAGAAACCTCCTCAGCCTCAAACGAAGTACCGGTAGATAATGTTGAAAATGTTGATAATGTTGAAAATGTTGATTCTTTGAAGCGTTTAGAGAGAGTGTTGGTGGCCAAAAACTGTGCGTTGGCTGCATTGTCGAAGATGCATTTGCAGAAGGATAGCAAAATTGAATTACTTGAGAAGGAAATAATTAGTATGAAAAAGGAAAGTGTAGGTTCGCTTCTGAGCACCTCGGAAGGTCGCTTGGACTTGCTACGTAGGCTGTGTGTGGCTGAGCAGCCGCAGTTCAAAGCAGATGTGTTGAGTGCTGTTGAGTCAGCAAAGTCAAGTAGATCATTGCAGAACTTGCTGTCCATCCCGACGGGTCAGTTCAGCAACAAACCCTACAACAAGTTTGTTGAGGCGTTTGTGACGGGCATGACCTCCAGCACGTTTGCACTTGACTTCTCCGTTGCCGACCGCCGCACAGTTCTTCAAGCGCAAGCCATGGAGTCTCTCTATGCTGCTGCTAACTTGAATTACTGTGCAGAATTCCATGTTTTGCTCCAGGCGATAGTGTACAGCATCACCCAAAGCAAGACAACCCTCGACATTTTTGGTCACCTAGGGTCGGGGGGGGAGTTATAAGCTCGTGAAAGATTGGTTGGCTGGGTTGGGTGGTAGCGAGCTGCAAGTTCCTGAAGGGTTCGTGAGTGTTGGGTTTGACAATGAGCAACGACAACTTAAGTCGTACCTCTCCCGTGGCAGCAATCGTTCCACGTATGAGGTTCTGACCAATGTTGTCTATGCCCGTCATTCCCATGTTCCTTCCCAAGAAAAGGGAGATTTCCATTTCCGAAATTGGAAATTTCCAACTGTCACTGAGATTCAATGTGCAATAGATCAGGTACCGGATCCTCTAGATCAAGAATCTTTGATTAAGCCACACTTGCTGAGTTTCATGAACAAAAGGATTGAAGCTCTTGTGTCTGAGCAGAGGCTATCAGCTGACCCAGTTGATAGCCATCTTGCATCATTGGAACGAGAAAGACGGTACCTGATCTGCCCTAAATGTTGCACACAGATGGAGCGCAGGCTGCATTTGTGTCCCAATGCGACATGCAGGGTAAATGTTAGGCAGGCATTGCAAGCTGACCAAGGCAAATCAGTGGTGTCGACCGAGCACATCAAAGTCACCAAGCCAGGCACACTAAAGTCAGGCACCGAGTTTGTGTATGTACCGCATGTGGACAGCAGTACCGGTGTTTCGTTAACCAGAGTGTCCTCAAAGACCAGTGGTGAAGATGTGCCCCTTGTGTCCCCGGCAGATGTTGGGTTTCTAGAGCCCATTTTTGTCAACCCCAACTCCCATGAAGCTGTTCGCATTGTATTGCGCGATGTTGGGAAGCGTGCAAGGGTAAAACAATGTGTAGGTGACGAGGGGGTGAGGGAATGGCTCACTGTTGTGTGTGACGGCTTGCCGTACTCCCTCATATTGACTGTGATGGAGGAGGCAAGGCGTGATGCAGCCAAATTGGCTAACCATGAAGCAGGAATATTGCATGTCGACTCAATGTCGAAGGCTGACCTGAAGAGTGCATGCAGTACAAGGGGCTTGGGTGTAACAGGGAACATGAGTACGTTACGTGAGAGGCTGAGGAAGTTTTTAGATGATCTGGTTGAGAAGGGTGAATTGATGCCCCCAACAAACATTCCTGATGGGGAGTTTGATTGGGTACTACCCATTTCAGGTGGCTTGCACTGGGAGATGAACATCATCCAGTGCATTGTCAAGTCTCTGTGGCCATTTGCCTATAAGGAGTTCGCTATTAGCCAGGGATATACTTCTCCTAAGCAATTGGATTGGGCCTTCAAAGCCAAAGACCACCACCGCACATACGATGAGCTGAGCCGTTTCACGGATGGCTGCTTTGACGAACTTCTGCGGCCATATGTACTCGCCCAGGAATCTGGCAGCAACACCCCTTCAGCAGAGGGTTTCTTCGTTTGGTGCAAGCAGTTCACCAACAATCATACGTATTCCTGGCTGCTGGAGCTGTGCACTCAGTACTGCTTTCCACTATTCATGCTTCGGCGGGGAGCACGGCACAACGACGTACCACTGTTCATTGAGTCTCGCAGAGTTCTCTCTCCATTGCTGCATGCGAGGAATCACACAACATATCAAGTGATTGACATGTCCGAGGAAGTCCGTCGCCTCTCGCTCTCAACAGATTTGCGAAGTCTCATTGACAGCACTCTCTTCCTCAGCAGGTCAGGAAAGGGTGACCTCCACCAGGCACTTGATGCTATCGTCGAAGAGCTAAATGCCAATGTGAAGTCATGGGTGTCAGGGGAGAAAGACTCCAACATGTGGCGCCGGGTGATCCGTAACCATGAGCAGCTCATGAAGCTCCGCTCCAAAGTATTCAGTGCCCTACAGCTGCCAGATCCCAAGTCGGAATCGAGAGCCCGTCCCGGTTATGCTAAGGAACTTCTGGTGTGGCGTGTGCGTCTGAGAACAATGTTGGTTCCCAATGGTGAGCTAGCGTTTTCAAGACCACTGCAATCCTTCAGTCCTGGTGAGGAATTGGTGCCGGATGCTGTGAACCTCACTGCTGTGGGTAAAGCCAGACGGAAGCAGCTAGCGACATTATTTGGAGATGGTGCCTATCCGCTGTCCAGGCAGTCTCAGCCACCACACTTTCTGACCACCGAAGAGGCCGAGAAACACGGGAGTGATACGAGACGGACTATGGCTTCCCTCAGGAAAGAATTCCAGCAGCTACTACATCTCGCGCCCGACAACAATGCCGCCTCTGCATTGTGCGATGAACTGGAGCAGGCTTCCACCCAGCCAGCAGTGTTGAAGGTCGTGCGCCAGATGCGGGATATGGTTTCGTGCATGGCTGACGGCGGCAATGCAGCTGATGATATGCCTCCATGAGTGGTGAGTGCTTTGTGCCTTGCATTTCTTTCGCCACTTTCATCCATTGGTGTGCGGTTTATGTGCTTTTGTCTATTCAAAGGTACATTCGGACACACTCATATTGACTTTTCTGTGCAATAAATTTATTTCAGTTAGTAGACATGTGTGTCTTTATGTGTCTTGTACAGTGTTCCAACATGCAAAGAAAAGATGTTTGCCTCGCTCGAATGCAGTCCGATTGTGTCCATAGTATGCATGGATGAGCAATATTTTGCTCAAGTAGCTTTCTGTGTTGTTCTTGTGTGTGCACTTTCCTTGCAGTGACTGCTTCACAGTCGGTGTACTCGCCAAGGGAGGGCTGGTCCTGGCTTCCGTAGTTCTTCAATGTGCATTTTGCGTCATGCCACACACTTTGCATTGTCAAGTGCGAGCGCTACACTTCTTATTGACACCATGTCTTCTCCATTTATATACTTTCCACTTCATTGAGCAGCTGGCTCAAGCAGTGGGAGACTCCAGTGCAGAGACGCTGTACCTCGAACAAGGGTCGTGGCTACCTCGAGTCGCCGTGGTCTTATCCGTTACTCCTATGTCGCCGTTGGGGATATACACCCGGTTTTTTCCCTCACTACTGCGTCCGTCAGCGCGAGGGTTTTTTCCCGGCTGGCTCGGTCCAGGAATTAATCTGACGGCCCCAAGTGGTTCTGCATCATGGCCCGGCTATCACCATGATCACGGCTATTTCCTCTATTTCCATTTGAGACACTGAGGTGCATGTACATGTGGTACAAACCAGTGCTCCTATTCATAGTGGTTCAGTGTGATGTTTGTGACTACTAGCATTGTTCTGTTGTCCAGAAAGTGTCAATTTCTGATGACGCATACATTATTATTTCAATGTTGACATTCTGAGGTGAATTGATACCAGACTATGGTGTTTGCACACAACAAGTATCCAACAGGTGATGTTTGAAGGACCAGCAGTCCAAATTTTATTTTCATTCTTCAGTGGGGCTCGTGGTGGAATCTGGGGTGTTCATCGCGGTGGGATATGAACTGCTTCTTGCAGAGCATGCGACTGGGTCAGCTCTTGCTGTTGTGACACTTGAGCTGGTTGAGGGCAAAATCTCGTCCACAGGATGCGAGCTGTACGTGTGTCGAACTCCAGAAGGAGCGACCACCACGACCAAAACCTTGGCTCCACTTCCAACATGCAACTCTGCGGCCTGCAGAACACAAATGAAGCGAAGTCTTCATGACAAATTGCGCAAGTTCAGAATTGCGATGTGCATTCAACTTACCTTTTTTAGGAGTCCATTCTTCCGTTTTGAAAGGAAATTTCTTCTCCTACTGTCACTTGAAACGAGGCCAGTGACTACACTTTTTCGACTTTTCTTCTCCTGAGCCATTGGGTGTTGAACACTGCGAGGGAGCTTGAAAAATCACCAAGGATCACTCGAGAAAGAAGAAAAGGCTTTCGACTTTTTTTGAATTTGGCGCACAGACCATCGAGCGCGAAGAAAATATTCACCAAAACGGCGTCGTCATCTTTTTTCCGGTGCGGTCTGCCGAGGTAAAAGGGCCGAGGCCGGCAAGGCGGCTACGCGGGCCTACGCGCAGCTACGGATCACCATGATCACCTTGGCGACCAGACAATGTCAAGTGTTCCCTAAACAAGGGATACCCAGGACTGGTGACAGCATCAGTGAATACACACCTAGGGCCTGGTGTTGGCAGATCATACAGTGTGGCCACTACACGGCTGTCCCATGCTGCATGCATGCGATGCGCGTTCATTAAATATGGCGGCCAAATTTTAATCTTTTTCATTTTTTACGCGATCTGGCCTAGTCGTATGTTTGCAATTTCGCTCGACTTCCATCTCAAACGGGCAAGGTCAACCGAAACCACGGGTGTTTGCCAGGTCATTCGATAGAGTTTAGAGCTTGGACTGGCCTTGCCTTCGACTGTGCCGCCGCTCGAGCGATCTTCTTGGGTTACCCACGCGCTACGCATGGTTTCTTTCTCGACGTGGGTGCAATTATTTTTGGATCGTCGCTCGATTTCAAGGGCTCGCCAACCTCGTCAGCGAATTTTCTCCGCCTCGCAGACAATTTTCTAGTATACCTCGATGTCCTAGCCTTTCGATTTCGTGTAGTCCTAAGCTTGACGTGCATAACTGTAGCTTTTCGTGGCCATGTTAGAGACGTAATTTTGTTCAGAAATGGAGGCTCATGTTAGCTTCCTGTCGTCGTGTTTTCGTATTGGAGGGGAGAAATTCGCGTCAAGGAGTGGACAGACGAAGTATCGTGTGGCAGATCATACTGAATCCATTTTGGCAGTGTTTCATCTCAATGTGGATGAAACCAAATACACCCTGAACATTTTTGCCACACTTGAAAATTGGCCATGGAATGCACTGTTACTGCCAGGGGCCCAACATTCTCTGGAGCTCTAGAGGTGGATGTACACCGCTCAAAGACTGGGAGCCACACAGTGGGACAAACTGTTTGAAATGCAAGCCCAAGCCTGGCAGGAAGTCCAAATGCAGAACACAAACGCAAGACAAACTTGCGGCATGGGAGAAAACGCAGGCCATCGCCCGCAAGCACGAGCACATGCACGCCACCACCACTAACAGCAGCATCACCAACAAAACCTCGCCCCACCACACCAGTACCTGATCACTGGATAGTTTAGTCTGTTCGGTTTACGAATTCAAAAAAGGCAGACAAAATAACAAAACTAAAAACACGAGCGTCGCATGGACCGAATCTGATGAGCAGCAGCGCGTCACACCCGCATACCAAGTTTAGTAATAGTAGTAGTATAGTATTTATTCATATTTCTCTAGGGCTTAGTGGGTAAATCTCTGCATCCAGAACAGTTCAGTTCAGATAGGAATGCAACAACACACGCACAATGTCCACTATGTCACAGTGTGGTAGGGAGAGAAGTGTTTGCAGCTTGCTGGTAGACGTTCAGCCGTGCATGCATTGGCAAATGGCTAGAGCAGACGGCCCGCTGCCCTTAATGTAAGGCACACACGCAAGCGTCAGAGCTACAGCAGCCAAACAGCATAGTTCCGGCATGGATTCATGAAAGACTGCACCATACACTCAGTCGATGCGCCAGAGCGAAAAAAAGCCCTTTTTTATTATCCCGGTCAGCTCATATTGTACAGAGGTGAAGATGACGATTCCGTGAAGAAGTAATGGCTGACGTTGTCGAACATTCAGACCCACTGGAGGCGTTCCACAGCCTGGAGCCCGCCGATAAGGATTTCGATGTGACTTGAGTAAGTACTAAAGTAATCCGTAATATTTTTGGGGCCAGCTATTGAGCCATTGGGAAGTTTCGTGTCGTCGTTTTCTTACAGTACAGTCGTAGAAATTTCCTCCCTTCTTTGGTATTCAGCCAGTAATGGACTCCATCAAATCTTACACAATATCCGAGATAGCAGAAAGATAGTCCCAACCAACGTGTGTAAAGATTTGGTCATGTCTATGTCCAGACCTACTGCTAACTCAAATGGCACGAAATGAAAGAATTTTTTTGTGATATGTGTAAAATCCACGAAAGTGACATTTCATCACACCTAAGTTTCAAAATATCCCAGGTTACAATAGTTTCTCGCCCATATAGCAGCAGATGGATTGTGTTCCCGGTATATCACCATTTCCAGTGGAAGTATTGTGTTCCACGTCTATCCATGCTCATTGAAACTCAGGCAGATGTGTATATTTGTGTATTTCAGGTCAGAATTCGTAGTGCATTCCATGTTTCTAGCATATTATGCCATAATTCCAGTAAACGATAACACGCACGCATCACCTGTGTGCACATTGACTCAATCTTGGTCCAATTCGTTGCTGGTTTCTTGCTTTTCAGTCTCCTCAAATGAAACAACCTTTTGCTTACTGGAACTGTCGCATTCTTCCCTCGCGGAGGTGTTGTTGAACAGAAAGTGTGGCATTTTTGCCCTGGCCTGCATAACAGATTTGCCTTTTGCACTCGCATTGTATGATCCTGCAGCGGACTTGCATCCACAGCCTTTTGTCAGGCCTGTGACAGGCTGTCTGACTGCTGCAAGATGTTTGTCAGAGCCCCACACCATGACTAGGTCATTGGTTCTTCACAATCCCTACCTTGAAGAGGTGGGTAGTTGATAGTAGATTTTGTTGCTTAAATTAAGCGATAATCAGAGACAACAATTATTCCAGTGTAGCTCAATTCCACTTGTAAGTTTTACGGCACCGCCATCCATGGGCTCTTGGTACTACTCCATACTGAAGTTTCACTGTGTGTGGAATCCGCCTGTCTGTGTTAGTGTTTTGCTTTGACGTCGCTTCGTCTCAGTTTCTTCCTCAGTGCTTGTTGTGATTGGCATGTGGCAGGCAAATGGCCATGGAACTTCAACTGTGGTACTTGCATCAATTGGGCTAGTGTGACCAGTGGATGGTAGTTGATTTACATGTTGGACTGGTGTGCCACGTAGCCTTCTGCTGGCATCCTGGCACTACATTTGTTGCCAGGGTACCTCTTTGTCGATTTTGTCCACAGACACCACGCTCACACTCGGCATGTATACATGGAGCTGCAGGTCTTGAATGCCCTTCCCTTTTGCTATGTTCACCATTGTCATTCTGTATGTATTGTAGGTATTATGGCCAGCCGTTACTCCCCGTTGAGAAAAGATCCCTGCAAGCGTACTTGACTGGCTGTATGCGTCTAATACGTCTGCAAGCACCAACTGAAGTGGGTGAGTGCGAACTGGATGACTTACTGTAATGTCGTGTATGAAAGCCAGGCGTATTTCTGTAGAAGCCGGTGTGGTGGTTAGGCCTCTATTTACATTATGTTGCATTATGTTTGTAGTCAAACCAAACTTTTTGTGGTTGCCGATGCAAAATCCACATTATTCTGCTAGTTGCATATCTTGAAACTCAGGCTTGTGTTCAGAACAGGCTTCTGCATAAGACAGGCTTTTATACAAAGCAGTGGAGTAAGTGAAGGACTGTTCCTACTTCTTGTAGACACCACAGGTACTACAGGTATGTGTGTGAAGCTTCACTCCAGGGGAGAAAACGAGAGCGAGGTGGAATTGTGACCATCCAGTATTGTCCACCCCCATGACCATAGTTTGGGGTGGATAGTCCTGTCCCCAGGGAAAATCGCGGAAAAATCCCAGAGTTTGCGGTGCAACTTGCAGGTAAATATGGCATAATTTGCGGTGAATTTGCGGTAAGTATGCTGTGAATATTATTGATATGCGGCAATTTTACAGGGGAGCCGGTCATGTGCCATGTGTATGCTAGGGAACGCGCGCCCTACACGTAGACTCTCTACTTGACGTCAACGGCTCACAACGGTCAACCGAACAGTGCACTGTGTGTACGTGTAGCGCAACAAAAAAGTTCAAAAAACGCGGGAAAATCGCGGAAAACGCGGTCTTTTAAAAAATCGCAAAAAAACGCGGCCGCGGAATCGCGATTTTCCCCGGGAACAGATAGTCTGACAAACAGACAATAAGTCCTTTATTCTTAGTTTCTCGGTACTCTCCTCCACTGTACATTGGCCTGCTGTAGGTCAATTTGGTGGATAACTTTGACAGCTGTGTCCAAGGACTTGCCCTTTACTACATCGTGTTTTGGGGTTGCATTCGTCCTCCAGGGTTGTGTGTAGGCACCTGGACAGAGCCCGGTGCAGAGCTTGGGTGGTACCCAACTGGCTCACATGAGCATGATGCCACCTTTCTTAGCTTTGGGGTATGCAGTAGGAATGTGTGCCACTAGTCCCTCCTGCATCAGGGACAGTAGAGTTGGTAATGCTTGTAGCGGGAATGTTATGTGTCGGGTATTCGTCAAAGTAATACTATATTTATGCCATTTTTAATAGCAAATAATGTTGCTCCATTGTGTAACAGTTTGTCTGCTACTTATTATACTCCATCAAGCATTTCATCTTCTGCATGGTATTGTACTGCTTTGTCTGGTTTATTGCTGTCAGGTGCTGCACGTAATCATTACCCACAGCAGTGGTGTCGGTCAGTGGTGTAACTACCTTCCTCAACAATCACCAGCTGCTGGCTTGTGACAGTTTTGACGAAAATTAGTCGGTCTCTCTCATTCCGTTATCCCTTTGTCGACTCTGAGGAGATGCTCGACAACCACATAATTTGGTACTTCCCGTGCAGCCTAGTATTTGCAGTATTTGCTTCCTACACCAGCCACAGTGCTTTTCTTCCCACGTTCTTTTTTCCGCTGGACGGTTTGGGATTATCTTTTGTGTTACGTTCTTTCGTTTTCTGTTACATCCTTTTCCTGTTCTTGTGTGTTAACGTTTCAGTGGAATGGTGCAATGCATTTCCAACCAATGCAGTCATTCTGGTCTAAATTGGATTGAACTGTACAGGTTTCCAATGTGTATGGCATATTACTGATGTATTCTCAGTCATATTGAGGACACATGGGTGGGTAAACCGCTTACAGGGCGGTTCTCATCGGCAGCAGCAGGTACACTGGGACCCACGTGGAGATTGTGGGTGGTGTCCAACTAAAGCTTTCGTGCTTTGGCCTATGCCAAGGGCATGATACGTACCCTGTGCATGGAAAGACGACGAAAATCAGCAGCTTTGCAAATGCACCTCTACAGCCTGTTTCCGCAGTGACACACATTGTGGCTGTTTTTGATCCGTGAGTACACTATGTTTGCTGCCGCAGACATGTGTCAGTATTGTCCGGTGCTACTGCTAACTCAAATGGCACGAAATGACAGGTTTCTCGTCGCTCGTCAATGGCTGAAGCCTTTCTTCTTACAAACCCGCCCGCCATGCGAACGGTTTAGCAGAACCACCACCCTCGCTCATGTAAATACTAGGGCACACATATAGTATCAACGGAAAATGCACAACAATGCCTCTGAATACTCTTCTTTTGGAGAAAATTGGCATTGACTGCCCGACTATCGATAAAAAATACGTCTCCAAAATGCAGCTGTTTGCATTTGAATTTTCCCGCGCTTTGGCATTTGGGATAATAAAACTACCTCTAAACGTCGACTTTTCGCAAAACGGCGCATCGCCTGCACTGCGCCAGCTCTGGTAGGGTGCCCTTTTGAGCATCGTCACTGGTCGGTGACGTTTTGCAGGCCTCACCATCAAAGATGCGAGGTGATGCTGCTGATCGACTTGCTGGCATGATAGTCACAAGCATAACTAACGAAGGATGGCTGGAAGTCAAAACCAGCTGTAGATGTAGATTCCAGGTATACCCGACAATTACTGACGCCAGCACTTTATCCGATGCCCCATCAGCGTCAACTGTACGCCGATGGTCACAGGACCGTGACAGCCTTTCGATCGGTCTACGGTCGGGAGACGGGGCTGCAAGCCCAAAGCAGCGGGTATATAGTGTTCGTCACCAGCTGAGCAAGAGAGCTTGCTGAGAGATTTAGGTGTGCACTGTTCAGCAACCAGTCCCAATATAGGTTTGTCCATGAAGGCTGGTGATCCTCAGCTATCATACAACAAATTCCTACTCACTGCGCATATGCGCATATGGCTTGTGAAACAGCAGCAGAAACTGCACTGCCTTGACAAACGCACCAGTTACCATGATGGAGCAGATATGCCCAGCCCTGGAAGCCAACACCAAATCTCCAATCGCTAGTACAAGTAGCTCTTCACTAAATCATGCCTAGTGCATGCTTGCAGTGATATTTTCAGCAAGAGCGCTGCAGTTACTGCTGAGGAGATATATTGCGTCCTTGAAGTCGAAGGCGCTCATCAAAGATGTCTTGCCATCAATTCTTGGCCTTATGCAGGCACGAGGTGGTCTCCCGTGGCATTGGCCATATTACCCCGAGCTGCACTTGCTCGAGGAGCACGTTGTTTCGCTCATGGAAGTCCTTCGTGTTGGACTGAGTAGGCTTGCTGAGAGAACAGAGCGCTGAATCCATCCACGTCCACAACTACGAATATATTTACAAAAACATTCCGACTGCAGATCAGCGCTTGAAAACGGCGATGCAAATCAGCGACGTTGGGCTTCTCCATTCAAAAGTAGAGCCTTCCTAACGAAGCAATTCTCATGTGACACTACATAGTCTCTCAAGCACTCTAGTTCAGGTCTTCTTCTCTCCACTCCATTATCATTTCGATCTTCACTCGGTCGACGTGATGGTAGTAGCTATGTAAATAATAATGATGGATTCCTCCCGATCCTCGTCGCGGCTAAAATTTGTTCGGTGTTTGTCTAAATTCTCAAACTGACAGGGTTTACAAGAGAAATGTACCTCATTTTGTGCGATTGATGCAAATAAATCGGAATATGTCTGACTTCATAAATCCGTGCGGTAAACCGCATGAAAGGACGCCATGTCATTAGATGGTGCACATGAAGTCACCGTGACTACCACTAGTACTAGTGTTACATGTGGTGTCACACCCAGTAATTGGAAACCAGTGACTGTGCAGTCCAGTTTTGCACCCTTCAGTTCTGTGCAGGGACACAGTCACAGGGCACAGAAGTCAGCAGCAGCTACCACAGTGCCAGCACCCGCTGCAGCAGTATTGTCTGGTCCAGAGCAGCTGCAGATTTACAACAGCATGCTGTCCAGACAGCATTTGAGACCACTAGAGCTGCCGAGATTCAGTGGCAAGACAAACGATTACAGCCGGTGGAAGCAGCGCTTTAAGCAACTCATCGACGACGATGCATTCTTGTCAGAGGGGCACAAGTTCGCACGTCTGCGAGAAGCGCTGACAGGTGGTGACGCCTATGAGTTGATTGCCGAAATTGTGGATGGTCCTGGTGCCTACAATGCCGCACTGCATGAGCTAGATGCATGGTATGGCGGGCCAACACGGGACATCGACCGGTATGAAAAAGAATTGATGTCAGCGCCGCGACTCGTCAATGAGCGAGACCTCGACGGGTTGAAGAGTTTTGCCGTAAAGCTGAGGAATGCACTCATCAATCTCAGCGCCAGCGGCATCACACCAGGGCGAGAGTTGTACCTAAGTGTCACGCAGAAGGTACCCAAGTCCGTGTTGACACGCTTTATGGAAAAGCACGACGACTCGCAGTGCGACATTGGTGCCTTCTCAGAGTACCTGCTCAAGAGAGTCCAGCGTCTGCGCCAGGTCGAAGAACGAATGAGTGGCGCCGAGCTGGCTGAGCAGCGACCAAGTAGTGGTGGAGCCAAGTTTGGCAAGCGGCCCGACCGTACGTTTGTAGCAACTACTAGTGGCCAGAGCCCAGACAGCAGCAACGATTGCATATACTGCAACAAAGACCATGCACTCAGCTATTGCCGAGAATTCAAGCAGTTGACAATCCCTCAGAGATGGGACTTCATCAAACCAAAGCCCGTCTGCATCTGCTGCTTTGGCCCAGGCCACAAGGCAAAGTCATGCAAGCAGTCCAAGTGCGGCATCTGTAGTAGGCCACATCATCGCCTGCTACACTACACGAAGTTGAACCAACGGACAGCCGGAGCCAATAGTCAACACAGCAAGGACCACTCAGCTACTTGCCAGGATACAAGCACGGAGGCATCAGCAGCTGACAAGACAGCACACACCCAGACTGCATGTGGCACTACCATCGAGCCCAAGTCTGTCGCGTTCATGACTGTTGCCACCACCGCAAAGGGTCCGACAGGGTCAAGGAAAGCTAACGTCTTCCTGGATTCAGGATCTTCTTGCAGCTTTATAACCACAGAACTCGTCAGCCAGCTCGGGCTACAGACAACGAAAGCTAACGTCCCGCTGGATACCGCTGTTCTGGGGGGAGAGAAGCTCCGTCTGGAGCATTATACATCAGCTGAACTATGTCACGCTGATGGCCAGTCGTCAACGACCGTCAGAGTGTGGATGCTTCCGCGCATCATGCGTCCCGTCCCAGCCTTCGACTGGACAGAGGAACTGAAACGCTGGCCGCATCTCAGTGACGTCGTACCTGCAAGCAACGAGTCCAGAGTGGATCTGTTGATTGGTCTCAATGCGCCGCAGCTGCACATTTCACTTGCCGAACGATTCTGCAGTGAGGGAGGTCCAATTGCCAGGAAGACACCGTTGGGCTGGGTACTGTTCGGCGAAGGTCCGACTGACAGCGCATCAGAGATGACGGAACAATCACTACTGGCTGTAAGTGACAGTACACTGATAAACACCGTCAACAAGTTCTGGGACCTCGAGAGCGTTGGCATGCAGGCCAAGAGCACATCATCCTACCTGACTCCGGATGACCGTGAGGCTGACGCAATGACCGTGCAAAGTCTCCACCACAACGGCACACGGTTCGTTGTCGGCATCCCATGGCGAGGCGACGGTAGCAAGCCAAAGATTCAGCAGAGATCGGAACAGTACGCCAGGAAGCGGCTCTGCTCGCTACACCGTCTGTTCCAGAAAAATCCTACTGTACAGCTGCGCTACTCAGAAGTGCTTCAGAACTACCTGAAGAAGGGCTACATTCACACAGTATCAACGTCCGCAGTTCAGGCTGCCGGTGTCGACCAGTGGATTCTGCCTCATTTCCCAGTAATCAGAGAAGACAAGGCCACAACAAAAGTTCGCGTGGTGTTTGATGGCTCAGCCAAGGTGCACGGAGAGTGCATCAACGATCTCATGCACACCGGTCCGAAGTTGCAGAGTGACTTGGTAAAAGTTTTACTCCGCTTCTGTCATCAGCCGATCGCACTCGCCGCAGATATCTCTGAGATGTTCTTACAAGTCGAGCTGGGCGAGACGGATCGCAAGTACCATCGGTTCATGTGGAGTGAGTCACCACAGGATCCAGTGGTGTTCTTTGAGTTCTGCCGGGTTGTATTCGGCATGCGTGCATCACCTTACCTCGCAGGAAGAGCACTGAAAGCAACGGCAGAGAAATTCAGCAGCGAGGCTGGCGCCGAGGTAGCAAAGGCCATTGATGACAACTTCTACGTGGACGACTTGCTGATGTCGCTACCGTCAGTACAATCTGCAATCGTCACTCGGAGTGACCTTCAACAAGTTACACAGCGTGGTGGTTTTCACTTGCGGAAGTGGATGAGCAATACGGAAGCGGTGTTGGATTCCATCCCACCGGAAGATCGAGCCAGCAACAAGATGATGACCATAGCCAGCAGTGAACTGCCACCTCTTCCTCACAAGGCTCTTGGAGTCGCCTGGGAGCCAGATGATGACCAGTTCACATTCATCTATCCAGAACAGAGCAACGTCCAGTTCACACGGCGAGGAGTGCTCAGTCAAATGTGCCGACTGTTTGATCCCAGAGGACAGCTGTGTCCATTCACCATCCGCAGTCGCATTCTCTTCCAAGCCACCTGCATCCGTGGAACAGACTGGGATGATCCTCTGGACAGTGATCAAGCATCAGAGTGGAAGCAATGGTTCTCAGAGTTCCCAAGTCTGAGAGATGTGAAGGCAAGCCGATGCTTCACCGAGATCAGTTCAGATCAGCCTCTGACACTCCACACGTTCACAGACGCGTCTGCATCAGCTTACGCCGCCGTGACGTACGCCCGACAAGAGCGTGATGACGGGACTGCAAAGGTGACATTAGCGCTCGCCAAGGCAAGACCAACACCTATCAAGCGCAAGACCATCCCCATGCTGGAACTGCAAGGTGCAGTGCTAGGCACTCGGTTGAGCTGCTCAGTGGGTGAGGCACTTGATGTTCCTGTATCACGGCAGTACTTCTACACTGACTCGATGAATGTGTTGTACTGGGTAAGATCGCCCAGCAGGAAATTCAAGATCGAAGTCGGAAACCGCATCTCGGAGATCCAAGAGTTCAGTAATGCAAGTCAATGGTGTCACGTCAGCACCACAGTCAACCCTGCTGATATGCCAAGTCGAGGTGTTGGTGCGACACAGCTGGCCGATGATGCAACATGGTGGACAGGTCCAACCTTCTTGTCCAAGCCCACCTCCACATGGCCCAGTAAGCACATTGTGCCGCCAGCAGAGCTTCCAGGTCAATTGAAACGAGCACACCGCAAGGTCACACTGGCCGCTTGGGCGTGTGACAGAGGTCTATCCCGGCAAGGATGGTATTGTTCAAGTAGTGAAGGTCAAGGTGGCTGAGAGATTCTACAAGCGAGCTGTTCATCGGCTTGTGCCCCTTGAAGTCGAAGGTACTGAGTGAACACTACTTGCAGTCTGTTAGTTCACTTCATTGCTACGTTATTTGCACTTTCTTTTTTTAGACTCACTCAGATGCTAGTAAGTTATCACTCTTCGTTCGTGAGGGAGGTATGTTAGATTTGTTCTAGAATATTCCGGTCTTTCTTTTGTTTCGATAGTTGTAGTCCAGTGCATTAGTGCTGGTCATGCTTGGTAGGTCGACTGAGACTCATTCATGGCTGTTACATGCATTGTATGCTATAGCCTAGCCGTAGCTGACCACTGTTACGGATGTCCAATCCAGGTCAGTGTCTAGTGTTTGACCATTCATGTCTGAGTGTGTAACCTGAGCACACTCTCTATGTGCACCGTACCATATCCGAGCATGAATAGTTTAGTAATCTACGCACTGTCCTGCCGTGCTCGTTTTCTATATCTTCCGTTGTTCTCATGTTCTTGGAGTTAGTTGTTTTAGTTTACAGTCTTCGTACCTTTCGTAATGTAGGTTCTTTACTGATTGCTGCAGTGCATTTAGTTGGAACAGCTATGAAGTGTAGTTGCACTATGTGAAATTCAAGGTAACTCGCTCACCTGTCCGCCATCCCTAAAACACTTCACTGGTACGAGGAATCGCTCTCTGAACTAACTTCAAGCACGAAATCACGCTTGAATTCGTAGCTCTCTAGATAGTGCGACACAAGAACGTGGAGCGGTCCCAGCCTGGCTGAGTACTCGCAACCCCTGCTTGATATTGTTGTTGCGTCAAACGACGTGCATTGTACATGTAGTATGATAATGTCTGACTTGACGCAAATGCACTGAATGCCACCAATCCATGTTGACAGCCAACCGTTTCTACCAGCAAAACACCTACATTCTTGCAAAGTAGATCTGCTGTACCTAGTAGACAGTACATGTAGTAATAGCCTAGCTTTATCACCATGATCACACGACGGTTCGTGCTCACGATTGCATGATACTATGGTTCTACGATGCATCGATGCATGGCAAGACACTTCACACGACGACTAGCTTTGCAGACACAGCGCATACAACAAAGACACGATTGTGACAAGCCAGTTCATACAAGCCGATTCATGAAACGCGAAACCGAAATCGAAAACGCCAGGGTGTCAGGGTGTTGCGGGCTACGATCTCGCGGGCTAAGGGCCTACGGCTCAGATTTCAAAATAATAGATTGATGATCAGTGATCACCCTGGTGATCCTGTCGCACAGCCGAGAATCCGTGACATTCTTCTCCCGTCGTGTGAAAGGGCTATTAGTACGGACCCATACTAGCCATATTAGTAGCGGGTAGCAAAATATTCATGGTTCATTTGCGCCCCGATTGGCGGACTATGCTCGGCCAATCGTCAAAATTATGCTTTTGATTATGCCACAATTATGCCAACAAATATGCTGAATTATGCTGAATTATGCTCGGTTCCACACTATGTATTCACGCTGTACATAGAGGATTGAGAAACCACGCATACACACAGGGCCATGCCCTAAGCATAATTTTTGTCTAAACCGAAAGATTATGCCGACCTTACAAGTTGGAATCCGTATTATTATGCCGGAGCATAATTTTTTGATGAAATCCCAAGATTATGCCAAATATTATGCCGGCATAATCCGCCAAGGGCTATGACAAGGAGTCGTAACAAGGGTTAAAAACAAAACAAACAAAAAATCTGCAGGCTTTCTGACAAAGCTGTATTATGCCCCTAAGCATAATTTTTGTCTAAACCGAAAGATTATGCCGACCTTACACGTTGGAATCCGTATATTATATGCCGGAGCATAATTTTTTGGCGAAATCTCAAGATTATGCCAAAATTGATATTATGCCGGCATAATCCGCCAAAGGCTTCCTGATTGTCTCCACCTCCAGTATGGTTGGCAGGGAATGTTCAGACTTCAGTGTTCCTGACCTGAAGACCCTGGCAAGTCTTGTTTGCATTCAATTATTTTTCTGTGGTGTTGAATCACCTGCACGGCGAGATTTCGTTTTGCTTGGTACCAGCACTTTGGCCGAGTGGTTGTGGGCTTGCCAGCGAATCACAAGGTCCCGAGTTCGAGACCCGCCCTGGGAGCAGGGAGCGTGTACCAGGTGTACTGTGCTAGCAAATGCGGTGATGCATGCGTGAACCACTTTACATGCAGTGAACTGCGCCGACACCCACGGTCAACTGGGTACTCACTACTCGGAGTGAGGGTAACATGGATGCAGCTAAAGAGGTTAGCCCCCCTTGTCGGGCATTGGTTGTGAGACTTACCACCTCACCCTCGCCGTTAGGCGCTGCATCTGCCACCCTGGTAGCACAGGCATGGTGGTGGCCTGGCACATGCGAAACTTCTGGTTGTGTTTCTCAACGCAATAGGGCTTGAAAGTGCTACGTCACAGCATAGCAACAATTTTAAAAATTCAAAAATTGGATCCACTTGGATCCAGTTTTTGTATGGATCCAAGCACATTTCAAGCCGTCTTACTCTCAGCAAGGTGATGTAACCAGTGAAACTGACTGATTTGGCTACTGGGGGCGGGGTTACAACTGGTGGCGAAATAAAAGTCACACCTGCATGCGACATGAGTGGGTTGCTATGCACCCACATACTTAGGCAATAGCAAAGTCACGCCTTAGTGGATCCAAAAATAGAAATCTGATGTCAACTTACTACTCCCTGGCCGTTTTGACGTCATCACTTTCAAGCCCTATTGTATAGCCGGTGGGACGTGCAAACTTTACTTACTTAGATGCCATGGACTGTCACTTGCTTCGATTCAGAGAATCAGGGGCATTCGAGCTTACCCCGCAGGCAAATGCCCTTCGCAGTTGATTGCAGGCTGTGGGCTGCTCAGCACTACAAATACAATCTGCCTGATCTGGTATCATACAGTACATGTACATTGTACGTGTTCATTTACAGTAGTACAGGTCAGATCTCATTATACCGTTATCTCTGGTGTATAGGAAATCATTTCATGTTATAGCGAGGTTGATGTTACATATACATGTATAGTGAGTTAGGCACACCAACATGCAACATGCAACATGACATTGTATCATGTACATGTGTATGTCAAAATGACGCTCTTTGCTTACTGATTACAACTGAAGCGCTAATGGTCCACTCAGACTCCGATCAACTAGCTAACTAACTGATGACTTAGGAAATATGAAGTGTGTGTGTGTGTGTGTGTGTGTGCGTGTTTGTGTGTTTTTACTGAACCATGAGATGCTGCGCAGCGCGGGCGGTGGGCCGGTGGCATATTGAATTTAAGTGGGCCATAGTGGGGGCGTTACAAAAGCGTGTGTATGTTCTAGTGTGTCTACTGCATGTGTTCAAAACACTACTTGTGAGTGAGGGTGAGAGAATGTGTGTATAATGGTGTGAGCATGAGTGGATTAGGCACTTAATTTTAGGTCCCCAGCTCTATTCGATTCGATTTTATTCATACTGGAACTGCCTTTGCTGCATAGACCCAAGTCTGAAGACTTGGCAACTTCTCGCCTGCACTTGACTCGCTACGATTCTCCTCAGAGTCAGTACTTATCACCTTACTCCCCCTTATGTTCAGGCTGCCCGTTTTGGAGCCATCAGTAGCCTGATGACCGTAGTAGAATTTGAAACTCGGAGTTCCGAAACAGCTTCCTATCTACTGTAAAACCGGAAAGTTTAACGACCAAAAAGTTTAGCGTTTTGGTAATTTTGGCATGATAACGTGCAGAAAGTTTAACGATGGCTACCTGGCCACCAATCTGCATGTGCATCTTTACAAAGACATCTCAAACCGCGTTCGCGATAACGTTTCTTCAAAAAACGAAAAAAGTGGTCGTTAGAAATTTTGTGACTCGTTAGACTTTCTAGTTTTAGAGTATCTCTTGTGTACAAGGCTCTGCCATATTTTTGGGCATTGAGCACTCTTCCGACAGTGGAGCACGCTACTTGATTACTATGTCCATGGTGGACGTCCTCTTCCGCCAGATGAATCTGTCAAGGTGCTCGGAGTGACGTTTGATTGCAAACCTAGCTATCAACTCCACCTTCAGCAAGTTGCATCACGTGCCAAGCAGCAGCTGAGCCTCCTGCGGAAGGCAGTACCCCTCCTCAGCCACGCGGGCAGGGTGACTGTCTACAATTACAAAGGATTCGTTCTGCCAGTGCTGGAATATGCCCCCCTTGCGTGGATGGGATCAGCTCCCTCACACCTGGCCATACTGGATGCTGTCCAGCTCCGCGCCATAATTTATGTCATTGGCCCTGGTACCATACTTCCCAGCCTCATTGTTCGGCTAAATGTCTCTGCCATCTTCCTGTTGTAAAAACGGATGTGTGGACATGGACTGCCTCAAGTTGAAGCCATGTAGCATTGTAGGGGTGAGGGGTGTCACTGCTGTATTCCTCCGCCAACAAAACCAACCTCAAACGCGATTGTCGACGTACGGAATGTTGCCGAGAATCGTCCAGGGTGTAGGCTGGTACTGTGACCTCGGAATTGTTACTTGTTCGTGGCATTTGGACCCTTCGTTGCCTGAGAAAGCGTTCGTCCAGGACAAGAACTGGAATGATGCCCTCGCACCTCTCCTCCTCATCGTCGAGCAGGGCCTCTAGAATTCGTGGCACATCCCCTCCCCTCATTGGAACTTTCCCGCATCTGAGCCTTCCAAGTTGGAAGGTTGTTGGTTTGCCCTTCGTAGATATGTTTGAACTAGGTGTCAGGTCGTCGAATGACTCAATAAATTTGTCAGTTGTGTGCCTTGTTGTTGTACTATCTGGCTGTATAATATCGCTACCTTAGCCATAACCAGTAACGTCTAGGTCCTATTTTCTTTACAAGAAAAATTAAAAAAATGAGATATAAGTTGACTATTTCACATAACGCAGCGCATTCTTAAATTCTGAGATAGACACTGCACAAGTTATACGGAAGAGAGAGCCAATGAGAGTACAATGTAAACAAGAAAAAGGGGAGATCGGAGAAGAACAGATAAACGAGGGACGGGGAGCGAGACCTGGTCACGGGTATTTCGACTGAGGTGAAACCAATCATAATTCTTTAGGTGGTTCGAGATTTTGAGAAGGAATATGTTGTGTGTAAGCAGGCATAAGTGGTCATGGCGGAGGGTGGATAGATGACATGCAGGAACTGAAGTATACAATTTTTAATGTAAGTTTCGGTGGTGAACTTCCAATTTGGTGCGTCTGATCTACTCACCTCCCAACCGTTTAGGTGCGGCATCTGAGCGTTGATCCTTGAGTGTGGTGGCGTTCCTACGGATGTGGAAAACTCGACCTCCAGCCGAGTCATCGTGATTTTTCGCACCGCGATGGTCAGTACAGAGAAACGATACGTCTTATGTGTGCTTCCATTAGTTTTCATTGGTGAACGATGCTTTATTGGCGAGGTGCAAGCGGCTTTGTACGTGCCACAAGCCGAATCAGCTGCGTGGCAAACAACACTCAACAGCGGAGAATCACTCAGATGAATGGTACATGTATCAGCGATTTGTCATCGTTCATCTACACATGTGTACGAATACTCGGAATAGGCGAGGCCGAATCTACACTACAGTCATGTAGAGAGCGGCATGATCATGATGATGCCCCATGGCCCATGCACTCAATGCGAATATGAGATGGGCTTCGGTTTGGAGTTCGCGGCACTGCTTTGAACACAATCATGTACTAGTATAGTAAGTTCTGTCGCGGACATGGAAATCCAGTCAATTGACCGGGGCCGGCGCCCTCAGCGCGTACAGAACGTCGTCGTTGCATGCAGTGCACATGTATTGTTGATGATACGATGCGACCAGCAGCAGCGCGTAAAATAATGCATGCCATGGCTGCACGAAAAACTGGTAAAGTGAACTTGATTCCGCTTCTTTCAAGGAGATTATAATTGAAAAGAAGTCCCGAAAAACGAGAAATTAGGTCCAAGAGTCACCCCGTCACGGACCGTGCCTTACTCGCGCCGTTCGACGGTGAACGTCGCAACGACTGCTGCATGTTGGTTGGTTGGTTGGTATATTTTATTTTACTTCGCCAGAATGAACAGGCATTGCTGCCTTCTTGCCTGGACAAGTGGATTGTCCAAGCTCTCACAAAAAGACGAAGAAAGGAAAGAAATATTACATGAGAGTGTGAAGCATGCAATCTTACATAAAAAAAAAAATAAAAAAAATTTAAAAAAAAAAAAATTCCATGAGAGTGTGACGCATGCATGATGAGAGAGGAGAGATAGATTCGAGATAGAGAGAGAGAGAGAGAGAGAGAGAGAGAGAGAGAGAGAGAGAGAGAGAGAGAGATAGAGAGAGAGATAGAGAGAGAGAGAGAGAGACTGCTTTATTGCCTGGACAAGTGAACTGTCCAAGCTCTTACAAAATGATCAACAACAACAGCAACGGCAACAACAACAGCGACAGCGACAACAACAACAACAGACCAACAACAGAAAGAGAGAGAGAGAAGAGAGACGGCTTTACTACCTGGACAGGGAATTGTACAAGCTGTCACAATTTGACCAACAGCAACAGCAACAACAACAACGACAGCAGCAGCAGCAGCAACAACAACAAGACCAAGAACAAGAACAAGAACAACAACAACAACAACAACAACAACAACAACAACAACAACAACAACAACAACAACAACAACAACAACAATAATAACAACAGAAAGATAGATAGATAGAGGAGAGAGAGAGAGAGAGAGAGAGAGAGAGAGAGAGAGAGAGAGAGAGAGAGAGAGAGAGAGAGAGAGAGAGAGAGAGAGAGAGAGAGAGAGAGAGAGAGGAGAGAGAGAGAGGGAGAGAGAGAGAGGGAGAGAGAGAGAGAGAGAGAGAGAGAGAGAGAGGGAGAGAGGGAGAGAGGGAGAGAGGGAGAGAGAGAGAGAGAGAGAGAGAGAGAGAGTGTGTGTGTGTGTCAGAGACACAGAGAGAGAGGGGGGGAGGAGAGATATGCGGATTGTTAAAATGGATTTCGACATGAAGTTAGGTACACAGAATGTTAATATGGGTAAAGGCTGGGCAAGTCGAGAGCCGTGGCTAGAGCTTTAAATGTCTGCCAATCACCTTCCGTACGGACTGCAACTGGGAGAGCATTCCACAGAATGCTGCTAACAAACTGAATTGAACGACGTCCAGCAGGACCAGGGAGGAACGGAACTCTCAGCAGGCTTGACACTTGACCCCGTGTCGTCCTCAGCTGAGGTGTGGCAGGGTCGTTGATCGGCACGAACAGATTCTTTAACAGGGGACTTGTCTTGTCATTTAAACATTTGAAAACGAAGATGGCAAGCTTCTGGAAGAGAAGCTGTGGCAAGCTTGGTACACCCAGTAGCTCGAGAAGAGGGGCAGTCGGGACCAGAGTCCTTTGCTGCAGGGTCGCTCTGACACCGGATTTTGACAGGCGGTGGAGTTTATCCAGGAGCTGCTTGGAAAGACTGGAGAAGAAACAGTTGGATCCATAGGACAGATGAGCCTGTATCATGCTGACATACCAGACTTGGCGTGCTCTTAGGCTCAGGGACCTGCCGTGTCGCCATAGCTGTCCAATTACTGGCCCGATCTTGCGTGTTACATGGCTGATATGTGGCTGCCAGGAGAGGTCATTGTCGATTACAACACCCAGGTATTTCGCAGATGTTGTTGCTTCCAGGGGTTGTCCTCGACAACGTACATGTTCTTGAACATCAGCACCGCCTCTTGGCTTTACAAACAGAACTTGGGTTTTCTGGGCATTCAGAAGTAGGCCGATGTCATCTAGCCACTTGGCGAGGTTGGTCACTGCAGACGACAGAGACTCGCAGACTTGCTTGGGACACGCGTTGGAGCAATCGAGAGCGATGTCATCAGCGAATTCCTGATCTGCCACATCCGGAGGCATCGTTGACTTGACGTCAGCAGTGTAAATTACGAACAGGAGTGGGCCTAAGACACTGCCCTGCGGAACACCGCGAGAGCAAGGAACAGTCCCTGACAACTGATCCTGCAATTTGATCTGCTGTGTCCGGCCAGACAGGTAACTGCAGAACCAGTTGAGTGCAGTTCCCGAGATGCCTAGCTTAAACAGTTCAGTAACGAGTCGCTCATGCCTGACGCGGTCAAAGGCCTTTGACATGTCGACAAACACGATGCCGGTATACTTGCGCTCTGCCCGTGCCATTTGCCATCGATCAACAGCATACGTTAAGGCATCTTCTGTGGAGTGAAGCTTTCGGTAGGCGAACTGAGTAGGCGGAAGAAGTTGCTTGGAGTCCAAGTACTGCGTGATCTGATTTTTTACAAATGCTTCTGTGATGCGGGAGATGACTGGGAGCAGTGACACAGGGCGGTAGTTCTTTGGCAAAGTTGGGTCTCCACTCTTGAAGAGCGGACTGACGTGGGACAACTTGAAGGACAGGGGGAACTCACCGGAGGACAGGGATATATTAATGATGCGTGTAAGTGTGGGGGCAATGGTTGGATAACACTTTTGCAGGATGATGCTTGGAACTTGGTCACTGCCTGTTGCCTTGAAAGGGTTGACAGATTTCAAACTGCTTGCCACATCCTCGACTGTCACTACACTGAAGTCGGTAAAGGCCCCTTCCGCCATTGGACCAGAGGGAGAACAGAGCTGAGGAGGACGCTGGGGATCATGGACAACGTCACCAAACAGCTTGCTAAGATCCGATATGGGTACTTGAGCAGTGTGCGATTGTTTCTTCCGGCCAACCACAGTATTGATGACTGACCAAAGTTTACGTTGGTCAGAAGTCTGGCACTGCTGGATGAAATACGTGTTCTTCAGGCTCCTGTCCAGCTTCCTGGCCTTGGCACGAGCAGTGCGGTGTTGACTGCGGAGATCATCATTGCAGCGGTTCTTCATGAGCAGTCGATGGAGTCTGTCTCGCTCCCGTACGCAGGCCACAAGTTCATCTGTTACCCACGGGCAGGGACGTCTATCCCGATTTCGCCTCATCCGCACGGGTGCATGCTTATCCAATGTTGACACTATGGAGGCGATGAAAGATGATGCAAGGGTGTTGACATCATCTATGGCGAGCAGAGAGGCCTGCTCTACACTGAGATCGCTGTTGAAGGTGTCCCAGTTTATCTTATGGATGCGGCGTGTAGGTCTGTAGCTGGAAGTACGGTCTGGTGCAAACCCTGCCACAGAGAGATTCCCAAGTACTGCAAAGTGGTCACTAATGTCTAGGTAGGCTATCTCACAAGGTCCCGTCAGCGGGCAAGTTGATAGGAAGAGATCAATGTCGTGTCGTATGAATCGTACAGGATTTGACAGCTCACCCCAGCCCTCCCGACAAGCCCTTACGTCCCGTACCGTCGGCGTTGCGTCGAATGTGACCTACCGCCTTAATTAATATAAGCACAGTCTCCGAGTACTCCGCTTCCTGTGTGTGGAGTGAATTCATCGCCGACGCAGCTGGACGCCATCACAACCGCGCTCCAGACCATTACCAGCCGCCTGGAGACGTTGGAACAGCGCCACAGTCCGCCAGGCCGTCACTCCGGCCCCGCTCGGCAGGACCAACGCCCACGATACGTTATTAATATAAGCACAGTCTCCAATAATAGCACGTCTCCAATAATAGAACACCTTGGGGCGGCATTCAAAAAATAAAGTGCTCAGTCTCCATTATAAGCACACTGTGTAAATTCATTATCTGTACCGGCGAAAAGACCCTGAAATGTGTGTGTTTGACATGAATTTGGCATGACAACATGCCTCTGAAATGAGGTTGAAATTAGGGCTGACCGGCTGAGTCGGGTAGCATTTTCTTCGGGTATCGGGTCCGGGTAGTTTTCCACGGGTAGCACGGGTACCCGATCGGGTAATGTTTCCATGGTAAGACCACGATGCACACCCGCCCCTTCCCTGGCGCATTGGGTAGACATGCGTGAATTATTTTGTACTGTACATGATGTCATCTGCGACCTCGGGTTTTCGGGTACTATTCGGTACCCGACTACCCGAGGTCCTCACGGGTACCCGGCTACCCGTGCACACCACTAGTTGAAATAATATTGGAACAGTCTCCAATAAAGGAACGTCTCCAATAATAGCACGGGGCGTAGGTAGATTGAAAAAATGAAGGACCGTGCTTATAATTATTAGAGATAATACGGTATCACTAGCACAAGAGGACCGGCAGTACAACCGAGATTTATAGTGGACGGCGCGCAGTAGGCACCGGCGGATAATAATAATATTAATAATAATAATATCTTTATTAGGCCACCTAGAATTAATTCGTTGTTTCGGGTCACTTCACTCATCCGTACCAGGGTCGGTCGGTCGGGTTTATTTTTTATTTTATTTTATTTTTTATTTTGGTTTACGTCCATGTGCATACATGTAC
Source organism: Sycon ciliatum (assembly GCF_964019385.1). Lineage (NCBI taxonomy): Eukaryota > Metazoa > Porifera > Calcarea > Leucosolenida > Sycettidae > Sycon > Sycon ciliatum. The sequence goes on along the minus strand of NC_088645.1, from coordinate 38,978,330 downwards.
ATCGAATAGTGTTTGTCCATCTAGCCAGTCGATCAAATCTGACTGTAGTGTAGACAATCCAGCGCAGTCATTGTCCCATCAGATCCAGGTCCCCTCCAGGACCAGGTCCAGATCTTGGCCTCGCTGGCAAACGAGTCTGACGAGCAATGTAAATGGATATGTCTGGTGTGGGCAGGGTGCTATGAGCAAGGTGTATATATGCCAGGAGAGGGTGGTATAAAAAACCACAGTCTCACACAGCTTTTTATACCACCCTCTCCTGGCATATATACACCTTGCTCATAGCACCCTGCCCACACCAGACATATCCATTTACATTGCGCTATTATCACACTGCTAGCTCTACAGCCTCCTGCCTACAACATCCACACGCATTGTTCACCACCTCCTGCCCACACCAGCCACACACTCCGCGCTAACACTGCACTGCTAGCCCCTGCCTTCAACAACCACACACTCTGCACACAGCCCTTGCCTAAAACACCACCGCTACTGCGCTAGCCCCCACAGTCTCACACAGCTTTTTATACCACCCTCTCCTGGCATATATACACCTTGCTCATAGCACCATGCCCACACCAGACATATCCATTTACATTGCGCTATTATCACACTGCTAGCTCTACAGCCTCCTGCCTACAACATCCACACGCATTGTTCACCACCTCCTGCCCAAACCAGCCACACACTCCGCGCTAACACTGCACCGCTAGCCCCTGCCTGCAACAACCACACACTCTGCACACAGCCCCTGCCTAAAACACCACCGCTACTGCGCTAGCCCCCACAGTCTCACACAGCTTTTTATACCACCCTCTCCTGGCATATATACACCTTGCTCATAGCACCCTGCCCACACCAGACATATCCATTTACATTGCGCTATTATCACACTGCTAGCTCTACAGCCTCCTGCCTACAACATCCACACGCATTGTTCACCACCTCCTGCCCACACCAGCCACACACTCCGCGCTAACACTGCACTGCTAGCCCCTGCCTTCAACAACCACACACTCTGCACACAGCCCCTGCCTAAAACACCACCGCTACTGCGCTAGCTCCCACAGTCTCACACAGCTTTTTATACCACCCTCTCCTGGCATATATACCGGCATGGTCGGCATCCCATCTTCATGTTGCCTGATGATTGTCATGTACATTTTCATTCACTTTTCATCATTTTGTCGGAACTAGGTCTCCGGACCTGGTGAGAAGGCAGAAATACCTGTTCACTTGGTGAAGTAAAATACAATAAACAACAACAACAACAACAACAACAACAACAACCCATAGCCATGATAGCAGCGGGTAGCAAAATAATCATGGTTCATTTGCGCCCCTGATTGTCTCCACCTCCAGTATGGTTGGCAGGGAATGTTCAGACTTCAGTGTTCCTGAAGACCCTGGCAAGTCTTGTTTTCATTCAATTATTTTTCTGTGGTGATGAATCACCTGCACTGCGAGATTTCGTTTTGCTTGATGCGATGGACTGTCACTTGCTTCGATTCAGAGAATCAGGGGCATTCGAGCTTACCCCGCAGGCAAATGCCCTTCGCAGTTGATTGCAGGCTGCGGGCTGCTCAGCACTACAATCTGCCTGATCTGGAGTCTGGTATCATACAGTATAATTATGTACATTGTACGTGTTCATTCACAGTACAGGTCCGACCTCGTTATACCGTTATCTCTGGTGTATAGGAAATCATTTCATGTTATAGCGAGGTTGACGTTACATGTATAGTGAGTTAGGCACACCAACATGCAACATGCAACATGACATTGTATCATGTACATGTGTATGTCAAAATGACGCTCTTTGCTTGCTGATTACAACTGAAGCGCTAATGGTCCACTCAGACTCCGATCAACTAGCTACCTAACTGATGACTTAGGAAATAGGAAGTGTGTGTGCGTGTGTGTGTGTGTGTGTGTGTGTGTGTGTGTGTGTTTTTACTGAACCATGAGATGCTGCGCAGCGCGGGCGGTGGCATATTGAATTTAAGTGGGCCATAGTGGGGGCGTTGCAAAAGCGTGTGTATGTTCTAGTGTGTCTACTGCATGTGTTCAAAACACTACTTGTGAGTGAGGGTGAGAGAATGTGTGTGTAATAGTCAGGGAGCCGACCTTCAAAAAAGTGGCGCTCCACGTCGGGCGAGATGGAGTACAAGATCTCTTCAGCAATGGGTTATGGGTCTATCAGAGAAGGGCTTTCGAGTTCTTGGCCATCCCAAAGCTGTGCACGGACATCGCGAGGATGCATTTTGTTCGACGATCAAATTCACAATTGTCAAGCATTTAGGCGCAAATGTTTTTCGTTCTCAGCCGACTTCTAGGTTTGAGAAGTAGGTGCGCACGCTCAAAATTCCAAATCAGTGACTATGCGCCTATCCAGAAGATGACGACGCTGCAAGCTTACTTTCTCAAAGCGTGACATACATTTTCATTACGATTTTGGCTTTGAAAGTGAGAATATTATTGCCATCGTCAGGTCCACTAGTCACGAAGCATGGCGCTTCTGGACAAAAGCGCAACATAGAGTGTGTACCAGCAATAGTGCACAATAATACTCGCGCCTACTCCGGCAATTCTGCAACGCGTGCAAGCAAAGTTTCAAAAGTATATTTCCAGGTCTGACTGAGGTCGAGTCGAGCGAAGATTCCGGCAGAGTAGGCGAGATGTTGCTTGCTGACAAGTCGGCCTCCGCGTCCCTGAGTCCTGACTGCCAGTGCCACAGCCGTATGCACCAGTGACCAGTCACCGGACGTGCAAGATCATCATCACCCATGTCGGTACTCTGCCTGGCCTATTTATCTGCTGGTGGTGTCAACCTCGTTGCAGTTTGCCAGCTTGTTTGTTCCGGTACTCGTTCTTCACTGGTTCAGGTGAGCCTAGCTGCTTTTGCACAAAATACTTTGTGGATCCTGTGAGAGATCATGTAACTCGAAAACCAGACGTTGTTTGAAACAAAGGTAGAATGACAATCACTGCCGGTTCCACATGCACTTCTGACAGGAACTACGACAGACGTCTACGTGGCAGCACCAAAGCAGGAGAGCATGGGATAGGCAACATAAAAAGATAGAACATACATGCGCGCACGTGCATGTGTGCGAGCTTGTGTACACGCGCGCACGCCCACACACGCTTGCAAGCGTGTACTCACATGTGTGCGAGTGTGCATGAGTGCACACACACGCACACACACACCCACACACACACACACACACACACACACACACACACACACACACACACACACACACACACACACACACACACACACACACACATGTGACTCTCTGTTCGCACACACACACACATACATGTGTGCGAACATGCGCGCATTCATCACACACGCGTGCGCACATACACACAGGTGGATGCGCACATGCCAATGCTCACACACACACACGCATACACGTGTACATGTGCACGCACACACCCGCGTGCGCGCTTGCACGCACATACACACAGGTGGATGCGCACATGCAAATGCTCACACACACATACACGCATACACATGTACATGTGCACGACACACGCGCGCGCGCACACACAGGTGGATGCGCACATGCAAATGCTCACACACACACGCGCATACACGTGTACATGTGCACGACACACGCGCGCGCACGCGCGCACACACACACGTGGATGCGCACATGCAGATGCTCACACGCATACATACATATAAACACACACACTCATGCACGCGCGCGTCATTATCTACGAATCTCAGAAACATGCAACACGCGGCCAGAAGTTAATCATCACCAGTGAACTTGCTGTGATTGTGGTACCAACAACATGCTGTGCAAGAACGTCACCATCATCGGCTGCTCTGAGGTAGCATTCCAGAATTCCAGAATGGCAATTTACAAAGCCGCTGTCTAGTGCCCTACTATCATCTCCACGGAGCAGCAGTCGGAACCCAGGAGATAACTGCTCGGCATAGCTGCAAACATCGCAAAGGTTACAGTACTGGATGCTTCTAGTGCAACGGGTCACCCCAAGTCCCCAACCCTGTACTATACTTGCTGGTGCATGTCCGAATGTGACAACCCAATCATTAGCGCCCATGTTCTGGACCGTCACTAACGCTTCCGCCCAGGGCCTTATAGGGCTTGAAAGTGCTACGTCACTCCATAGCAATGGCATAGCAACAATTTGAAAAATTCGAAAACTGGATCCACCTGGATCCAGTTTTTGTATGGATCCAAGCACATTTCAAGCGGTCTCACTCACAGCAAGGTGATGTTGCCAGTGAAACTGACTGATTTGGCTAGTGGGGGCGGGGTGACAACTGGTGGCGAAGTAAAAGTTGCACCTGCATACGACATGAGTGGGTTGCTATGCACCCACATACTGAGGCAATAGCAAAGTCACACCTTAGTGGATCCAAAATAGAAATCTGATGTCAATTTACTACTCCCAGGCCGTTTTTGACGTCATCACTTTCAAGCCCTATTATGGGCTTTTACGGTACTCGCCGATGCATGTCCGAATGTGGCAACCCGCTCAGCAGCACTACACATGTGAGCAACAAGTGGACGTCGTTGGCAGCACAGAGCAGAGGATCGCAAACCGGATGAAGAATGGATACTGTTCTCCATGATGAAGGGATGGAAAACCGTTCAACACAGATATTGCGCTACATCGTCTTGCCTGGATGTATGCGGTGGTGCCGATGCATATCGCGTCCATGACACTGTTTACATATCTGCATTCAGCCTTTGTTCACATACATATGATGCACCGTAGCTGTAGTTTTAAAATGATTATATTCTACATGTGTGTACCGCCACATTTACTGATTGCGTTTGCGGAAATTCCTAAAATTAATATACTACGTCTACTACTACACAATTTACCACACAAAGGACTGAATGAAGTAGGGAAATAATCATCCCATGATCTTCTTCCATGTGAATGCTTCCACGTACGCGCATGTCATTGTGCAGCATCCGAAACTTCAACAAAACAATGATTCAAAGAGACGTTATTCAAGATAAGTCATGTATTTCTACGTTCACTGGTATAATCAAAGATTCCGTTCAAGGCAGCTGCCATGGTGTGTACCTTACCACCTTTAACACACGTTGTCAGTCCGCTCATTGACTAGCATGAAATCGTTTGTAGCAGGAGTACTCTTGTTTGTAGTGAGGATCAATCTACAAAACACTATTGGTAAAAACAATCCAGAGTCACCTCGATGGAGACGGACAGTTCCTACGAGACCTGCCTGTCGACATCAGGGTCAAGTGGCAAGTCATTTAGCCGTTACGCACGACAATCTCAGGACCACCAGTCATGTCCTACGTACCAGCTACTGTATGTTACTTCAGAACTCAGAACGACACAATTATACATTGAAACAGAATGAAAAATGCTTCATCGACGGTGTGACTTTGCGTTTCGCTTCGTGTTTCTCTTGAAAATCTAGCAAAATTGAGTCATTCGCATGAAAATGTCTGGTTACGTCAGCGAAACCCGCTGATTTTCCCCATTTTTCAAGCGCTGAATGGCGCAAAAACTGTGAAATCACGGCAACGAAATAGTGTTCGACGAGCGAACAAACCTCCTTGCACCGGCATTGGTGCACAGCTTCGGGACGGCCAAGTTCTCAAATCGTCTTCTAGAGACCCTTACCCACCTCTGTGCGAAGTTTCAAGTCCTCTCTCTGAAGTGGCATACCCCGAAAATAAAAAGCATCCTACAGATTTCAGCTCCCGGACTATAATGGTGTGAGCATGAGTGGATTTGGCACTTAATTTTAGGTCCCCAGCTCTATTCGATTCGATTTTATTCATACTGGAACTGCCGTTGCTGCATAGACCCAAGTCTGAAGACTTGGCAACTTCTCGCCTGCACTTGACTCGCTACGATTCTCCTCAGAGTCAGTACTTATCACCTTACTCCCCCTTATGTTCAGGCTGCCCGTTTTGGAGCCATCAGTAGCCTGATGACCGTAGTAGTATTTGAAACTCGGAGTTCCGAAACAGCTTCCTATCTACTGTAAAACCGGAAAGTTTAACGACCAAAAAGTTTAGCGTTTTTGTAATTTTGGCATGATAACGTGCAGAAAGTTTAACGATGGCTACCTGGCCACCAATCTGCATGTGCATCTTTACAAAGACATCTCAAACCGCGTTCGCGATAACATTTCTTCAAAAAACGAAAAAAGTGGACGTTAGAAATTTTGTGACTCGTTAGACTTTCTAGTTTTAGAGTATCTCTTGTGTACAAGGCTCTGCCATATTTTTGGGCATTGAGCACTCTTCCGGCAGTGGAGCACGCTACTTGATTACTATGTCCATGGTGGACGTCCTCTTCCGCCAGATTAATCTGTCAAGGTGCTCGGAGTGACGTTTGATTGCAAACCTAGCTATCAACTCCACCTTCAGCAAGTTGCATCACGTGCCAAGCAGCGGCTGGGCCTCCTGCGGAAGGCAGTACCCCTACTCAGCCACGCGGGCAGGGTGACTGTATACAATTACAAAGGATTCGTTCTGCCAGTGCTGGAATATGCCCCCCTTGCGTGGATGGGATCAGCTCCCTCACACCTGGCCATACTGGATGCTGTCCAGCTCCGCGCCATAATTTATGTCATTGGCCCTGGTACCATACTTCCCAGCCTCATTGTTCGGCTAAATGTCTCTGCCATCTTCCTGTTGTAAAAACGGATGTGTGGACATGGACTGCCTCAAGTTGAAGCCATGTAGCATTGTAGGGGTGAGGGGTGTCACTGCTGTATTCCTCCGCCAACAAAACCAACCTCAAACGCGATTGTCGACGTACGGAATGTTGCCGAGAATCGTCCAGGGTGTAGGCTGGTACTGTGACCTCGGAATAGTTACTTGTTCGTGGCATTTGGACCCTTCGTTGCCTGAGAAAGCGTTCGTCCAGGACAAGAACTGGAATGATGCCCTCGCACCTCTCCTCCTCATCGTCGAGCAGGGCCTCTAGAATTCGTGGCACATCCCCTCCCCTCATTGGAACTTTCCCGCATCTGAGCCTTCCAAGTTGGAAGGTTGTTGGTTTGCCCTTCGTAGATATGTTTGAACTAGGTGTCAGGTCGTCGAATGACTCAATAAATTTGTCAGTTGTGTGCCTTGTTGTCGTACTATCTGACTGTATAATATCGCTACCTTAGCCATAACCAGTAACGTCTAGGTCCTATTTTCTTTACAAGAAAAATTAAAAAAATGAGATATAAGTTGACTATTTCACATAACGCAGCGCATTCTTAAATTCTGAGATAGACACTGCACAAGTTATACGGAAGAGAGAGCCAATGAGAGTACAATGTAAACAAGAAAAAGGGGAGATCGGAGAAGAACAGATAAACGAGGGACGGGGAGCGAGACCTGGTCACGGGTATTTCGACTGAGGTGAAACCAATCATAATTCTTTAGGTGGTTCGAGATTTTGAGAAGGAATATGTTGTGTGTAAGCAGGCATAAGTGGTCATGGCGGAGGGTGGATAGACGACATGCAGGAACTGAAGTATACAATTTTTAATGTAAGTTTCGGTGGTGAACTTCCAATTTGGTGCGTCTGATCTACTCACCTCCCACCCGTTTAGGTGCGGCATCTGAGCGTTGATCCTTGAGTGTGGTGGCGTTCCTACGGATGTGGAAAACTCGACCTCCAGCCGAGTCATCGTGATTTTTCGCACCGCGATGGTCATTACAGAGAAACGATACGTCTTATGTGTGCTTCCATTAGTTTTTATTGGTGAACGATGCTTTATTGGCGAGGTGCAAGCGGCTTTGTACGTGCCACAAGCCGAATCAGCTGCGTGGCAAACAACACTCAACAGCGGAGAATCCACTCAGATGAATGGTATCAGCGAGTTGTCATCGTTCATCTACACATGTGTACGAATACTCGGAATAGGCGAGGCCGAAGCTACACTACAGTCATGTAGAGAGCGGCATGATCATGATGATGCCCCATGGCCCATGCACTCAATGCGAATATGAGATGGGCTTCGGTTTGGAGTTCGCGGCACTGCTTTGAACACAATCATGTATAGTTCTGTCGCGGACATGGAAATCCAGTCAATTGACCGGGGCCGGCGCCCTCAGCGCGTACAGAACGTCGTCGTTGCATGCAGTGCACATGTATTGTTGATGATACGATGCGACCAGCAGCAGCGCGTAAAATAATGCATGCCATGGCTGCACGAAAAACTGGTATAGTGAACTTGATTCCGCTTCTTTCAAGGAGATTATAATTGAAAAGAAGTCCCGAAAAACGAGAAATTAGGTCCAAGAGTCACCCCGTCACGGACCGTGCCTTATGACTCGCGCCGTTCGACGGTGAACGTCGCAACGACTGCTGCATGTCGTGTCGTATGAATCGTACAGGATTTGACAGCTCACCCCAGCCCTCCCGACAAGCCCTTACGTCCCGTACCGTCGGCGTTGCGTCGAATGTGACCTACCTTAGCCTTAATTAATATAAGTACAGTCTCCGAGTACTCCGCTTCCTGTGTGTGGAGTGAATTCATCGCCGACGCAGCTGGACGCCATCACAACCGCGCTCCAGACCATTACCAGCCGCCTGGAGACGTTGGAACAGCGCCACAATCCGCCAGGCCGTCACTCCGGCCCCGCTCGGCAGGACCAACGCCCACGATACGTTATTAATATACATGTAAGCACAGTCTCCAATAATAGCACGTCTCCAATAATAGAACACCTTGGGGCGGCATTCAAAAAATAAAGTGCTCAGTCTCCATTATAAGCACACTTTGTAAATTCATTATCTGTACCGGCGAAAAGACCCTGAAATGTGTGTGTTTGACATGAATTTGGCATGACAACATGCCTCTGAAATGAGGTTGAAATTTGGGCTGACCGGCTGAGTCGGGTAGCATTTTCTTCGGGTATCGGGTCCGGGTAGTTTTCCACGGGTAGCACGGGTACCCGATCGGGTAATGTTTCCATGGTAAGACCACGATGCACATCCGCCCCTTCCCTGGCGCATTGGGTAGACATGCGTGAATTATTTTGTACTGTACATGATGTCATCTGCGACCTCGGGTTTTCGGGTACTATTCGGTACCCGACTACCCGAGGTCCTCACGGGTACCCGACTACCCGTGCACACCACTAGTTGAAATAATATTGGAACAGTCTCCAATAAAGGAACGTCTCCAATAATAGCACGGGGCGTAGGTAGATTGAAAAAATGAAGGACTGTGCTTATAATTATTAGAGATAATACGGTATCACTAGCACAAGAGGACCGGCAGTACAACCGAGATTTATAGTGGACGGCGCGCAGTAGGCACTGGCGGATTATAATAATATTAATAATAATGAAGTTGATTGTTCCAACTAGGAACACACGCTTCTTGCCGAACTTGACACTTGACTGACTCACGACTGCCATCCGGAGCACACGAGGAGCACGTCGCACCTTCCCTGTCCCTGCGGGAATTTGCGGAAAAAATCCTCGAAAACTTGCGCAAGAAATTGCGGCAGAAAACAACAAAAAATGCGGCGAAAAGTGCGGAACTGGCCAGGAACTCGCGGAATTATTGGCAGAAAATTGCGGATTTGGGCCAAATCACGAAATTCGTTGTATCCTTAGAATCGCTATTTACGTACTGTGGAAATAACCTACGAGCAGGATCATGGAAAGCACTGTATACTGCGTGAAAAGTGCAGAAAAATGTCAAAAGAAGTGCAGAAAACAACAAAAAACGCGGGAAATCGCGGATTTTTCAGAAAATCGCGGGTTTGGGCCCAAATCGCGAAATTTGTTGCGTCCGTGGAATCGCGATTTCCTGGAGGGACAGCCTTCCACTCGGCAAACCTGCAAGAAAGCACCACTCCCTGCTCAATACACGGTGTTTCGGGGAATTCACCCCTCATCAGTTGAGCTTGAGTAGGCTGAGGAAGAATAATAATATCTTTATTAGGCCACCTAGAATTAATTCGTTGTTTCGGGTCACTTCACTCATCCGTACCAGGGTCGGTCGGTCGGGTTTATTTTTTATTTTATTTTATTTTTTATTTTGGTTAACGTCCATGTGCATACATGTACATCGAATAGTTTTTGTCCATCTAGCCAGTCGATCAAATCTGACTGTAGTGTAGACAATCCAGCGCAGTCATTGTCCCATCAGATCCAGGTCCCCTCCAGGACCAGGTCCAGATCTTGGCCTCGCTGGCAAACGAGTCTGACGAGCAGCTCTCATCTTGAAAACTTCTGTAAATAGCGACAAGGTGTCGGAGCTGATGCTGTTTCAGGACCGATTGCGGATCGGAGATAGAAGCCGACAACGACGGTTACGTCGTCACCAAGCGCTGCATCCTGTCATTTGGCTCGCCATGGCTGCTTCTGAGGTCGATATCTGGACTGTGTTTACCGCCATATTGCCAGGTGTGTCTTTACCACCATATTTATCAACCATAAGTACAGCTGCAGTGGTGTCTTCAATTTCATTCTCCCGAGTCAAGCTTCGTATGAAGACATCCAAGAAGAAGATTGCCTGATGAGTCCAGCGGGGACAAAACGTAGACCAGGGTGCTCGAATGAGACACAGGGTACCAAAACAGAAACACCCTGAAATTGTACCTAAACTTGTTCCGATTTCGTTTAGTTTTCACAAATACCATCAACATACGGCCTGCTAACGGTATGCCAAATTTCAGCGTTACCCGGTAAACGGTTTTTGAAATACTCGCGACCCACTTTTTGCTGGGTCCTTGATTCGAGGATGTGGGTCTCCTGTACGGTGCTGCCAAAGACCTGCTGAATCTGCGGCTCCACTGACCATCTTGCTCTCAAAAACGAAGTAGTAAGTTACTACTACCTGCCCTCAACTGCCACACCAAGCGTAGACGATGGTAGACCCGTGTGCTTGAATCGTAGACGATCTGACGAGTTTGCTGTTTCTGATTCGAGCACCCAATTTTCAAATAAAAAATCCGAAGGAAATACGACCATTTTACTGCGTACTGTAGCTTGTGTTGTAGCGCACCGAGGTTCTGAATTCCTGCTGGGTGGGTCAAGCCAGACTCCCTTCCCTGTTCCATCGCCTCTCCAAAAGTATATCCTGACATTGTTGAGATTTACAGATGAGAAATTTCACACCTGTCAAATCGTTTCTGATTCGAGCACCCGGGTCTACGTCGCAATCGAGCTATGTCGTTGCTGTGTCATCACCTATGTGCCATGCGCTACTTGATGTACCAGCCTGCTATGCCGGATACCGCCAGCCATGCATCGACCAGGCACCAGGCGCGAACTGATGGTGGTGGTGGTGGTGAGAAGGAGAGCTCTGAGCCAGAACTTTGCAGCCTAGAGAGCGTGTGTGGGCAGGCGTGTGTTTACCGCCATATTGCCAGGTGTGTCTTTACCACCATATTTATCAACCATAAGTACAGCTGCAGTGGTGACTTCAATTTCATTCTCCTAGTTCTGTTACATAATCTTCCCCTAATCTGCTAGGCGGCATAGAACCGCGAAGCCATCTTTCCGGCTGCTATTTTCCACATCGCAATGTTGTGCCATTTCCATCACCATCATAATTCATAATACTGGGCAAGCCTACCCGTCTGGTTCGCGATGTTAGAATATACCCCCCCCCCCCACACACACACAATGGTTTCCTCTTTGCTTTGTCATACCACAACTATTCAATGCGGTGAACCCCTCGATAGGCGATTTGCCTTTGGGTCATCCTAATAAAGTTATTATATTATTATTAAATAAGCAAACACAACAGCATTCACCGACGTCCGCACATCCGCATATACCTACGCAGTCCTGGTCCATATCTAAAACCGGTGCCACACCGACAATACGATTACGATTCAGAGAGAAAAGGATTTCAATGAAAAAAGCTATCAGTACATACACGTACAGTGGAAGGATAATAAACGAGAAACAGGAGATCAGTTGTAAGGAGGACGTACAATCACAAATGAAGGAGAAGGAACACGTGTAGTATCATGCTTCATGTCCATCCTATGCAGTAAATGAATGGCAAATCAGACGATAGGACAGATGCATTGGAAATGGTAGGAAATGTCACCAGCACACTGGTCACTGACCTTGCTCATACTGTTGAACAGCTACATTGTACATTTACATGTACATGTACAATGTAGGACCAGCTGTGGCACAGTAAAGCGAGTTATTTCTTCAGCTGCACTGCTCACAGGTAGCTGTTGGCATATTCCCTTAGAGCGTTGAAACAATCCCCGGCCTGCTTCTTATTTGCATTACACTTGGTCTTCAACCATGTGCAAAATTTCTCTTCGTCCTTCCCGAGAACCAGAAACTGCCCGTATACCTTATCGGCCGTGGCGAAGCCCTGCGCGGTGAGTTGGCCGCCGAGTGCACTCCCAATGCCAGGGAGTTCCGCAACGGATTTGCCACCCATCGGACAGCTGATGAAACTTTCATATTTTATGCTTGTGGAGGATGTGTTGGAAGCCATCTGCAAAACATGTTCACAACATAAGGATTGACAGCACATGTATTAGTTGCTGGTATAAATAATTGCCTAGCACAATGAAGCTGAAGGCTACTCACTCACCCTGGATATCGAAAATGTGTCTAGAAGAAGGTTTGTTCTTTGGAATACAAGCACGGACTAGCGATTCTCTTCGTCGCTCTCAGGAAAATAACGACTGAGAATGTCTTGGCTATTATAGCCTTCAATATCACACGACGGTTCGTGCTCACACGATACACGATACTATGCCTTTACGATGCACGCCACGACACTTCACTTGACGACTAGCTTTGTAGACACAGCGCATACAACAAAGACACGATTGTGACAAGCCAGTTCATGAATTGCAGACCCAGCGCATACAAGCCGACGAAATTGCTCGCTTTTGCGGACGACAAAACGGTGTACGCATCCTGTCCGACGGCAAAGGAGGCTGCAGATTTAGTTTCCCACACGTTATCAGCACTCGCTACTGATCTTCAGCAACTTGGCCTGACTATCAATGAGAATAAGACTGTTGTAATGTTCATCGCTCCCAAGCGCTGGCCGGTCTGTCCCACGCCCACTATCTGTATCAATGGTAAAGTGCTGACAGAAGTGTCCAGTGCTCGCTGTCTGGGGGTTGTAATTGACAACAAGCTCTCGTTCACACCTCATTGTGATAAGCTTGTTGCCAAGGTGTCACGCAAAATTGGTGCTCTACGGCGTTCTTTTCGTCAACTGTCCCCGTGCGCTTGTCGCCTTTATGTGCTATGCGTAATTCAATCTGATCTAGAATTTGCATTTCAATCGTTCTTACCCTGCTTATCTGCAAAAGACCGTGGGCGCCTATTTGCTGTTCACCGTCGTGCGATCCGAGCTGCCTGTGGTGCCCATTACTGTGCTGACGTGGACCCCCTTTACCTATCTCTTAAGCTATGTCCTCTGGACCACCGTTTCTTACAGTTGTTCATTAAATTTATCTTTCAGTGTAAAGTAGCTCACCCGGTTGCCAGTTTAGATTCTCTATTTTGTAGGCACAGTACACCTGCTTACACCACTCGCGGCTCTTCTGCAAATAATCTTTCGTTATGCCGATATAAGACTGCATGCGGGTATCGCTCATTGTCTAGTAGGATTGCTTTACTTTGGAATGCTCTGCCCTTCGAAATGAAGTCTTGCAATACGTCTTCTGCATTTAACGCCCATCTTGCCTGCCTTCTTAATGACGGGCCACAATGTACCCGTTTAAAACAGCTCCTTTTTGAAAATGTTTTCGATGAGTGATGTGTCGCTTTGTTTTGCTCTAATTGGTGCTTTTCTCCAATGTCATGCAGTCGTATTTATTCAGCTTTTATTTCTTGTGTACTTGCATACTGGTATTAGTTTAGTCCCACAACCTGCGATAAAATGATCCGCTGTAGCACCTACTCCACTTTTATGTTTATGTATCTATGTCATTCGGATCTTCCCAAGTTGTACAATGTACTGTTGAGATACCGAATTCAAATAAATCAATACCATACCATACCAATACCAAGCCAATTCAAGAAACGCGAAACCGAAATCGAAATCGAAACCGAAATCGAAATCGAAACCGAAATCGAAAAGGCACAGTATGGGGGTCAGGGTGTTGCGGGCTACGATCTCGCGGGCTAAGGCCCAGTAAGGGCCTACGGCTCAGATTTCAAATAAATCGATGATCACCCTGGTGATCCTGTCGCACAGCCGAGAATCCGTGACATTCTCCCGTCGTGTGAAAGGGCTATTACGGACATGATAAAATCATTTTATGCATACATGTACATTTTCATTCACGTTTCATCATTTTGTCGGAACTAGGTCTCCGGACCTGGTGAGAAGGCAGAAATACCTGTTCACTTGGTGAAGTAAAATACAATAAACAACAACAACAACAACAACAACAACAACCCATAGCCATGATAGCAGCGGGTAGCAAAATAATCAGGGTTCATTTGCGCCCCTGATTGTCTCCACCTCCAGTATGGTTGGCAGGGAATGTTCAGACTTCAGTGTTCCTGAAGACCCTGGTAAGTCTTGTTTGCATTCAATTATTTTTCTGTGGTGATGAATCACCTGCACTGCGAGATTTCGTTTTGCTTGATGCGATGGACTGTCACTTGCTTCGATTCAGAGAATCAGGGGCATTCGAGCTTACCCCGCAGGCAAATGCCCTTCGCAGTTGATTGCGGGCTGCGGGCTGCTCAGCACTACAATCTGCCTGATCTGGAGTCTGGTATCATACAGTATAATTATGTACATTGTACGTGTTCATTCACAGTACAGGTCCGACCTCGTTATACCGTTATCTCTGGTGTATAGGAAATAATTTCATGTTGTAGCGAGGTTGTTGTTACATGTATAGTGAGTTGGGCACACCAACATGCAACATGCAACATGTACATGTATGTCAAAATGACGCTCTTTGCTTGCTGATTACAACTGAAGCGCTAATGGTCCACTCAGACTCCGATCAACTAGCTAACTAACTGATGACTTAGGAAATAGGAAGTGTGTGTGTGTGTGTGTGTGTGTGTGTGTGTGTGTGTGTGTGTGTGTGTTTTTACTGAACCATGAGATGCTGCGCAGCGCGGGCGGTGGCATATTGAATTTAAGTGGGCCATAGTGGGGGCGTTGCAAAAGCGTGTGTATGTTCTAGTGTGTCTACTGCATGTGTTCAAAACACTACTTGTGAGTGAGGGTGAGAGAATGTGTGTGTAATAGTCAGGGAGCCGACCTTCAAAAAAGTGGCGCTCCAGGTCGGGCGAGATGGAGTACAAGATCTCTTCAGCAATGGGTTATGGGTCTATCAGAGAAGGGCTTTCGAGTTCTTGGCCATCCCAAAGCTGTGGACGGACATCGCGAGGATGCATTTTGTTCGACGATCAAATTCACAATTGTCAAGCATTTAGGCGCAAATGTTTTTCGTTCTCAGCCGACTTCTAGGTTTGAGAAGTAGGTGCGCACGCTCAAAATTCCAAATCAGTGACTATGCGCCTGTCCAGAAGATGACGACGCTGCAAGCTTACTTTCTCAAAGCGTGACATACATTTTCATTACGATTTTGGCTTTGAAAGTGAGAATAGTATTGCCATCGTCCGGTCCACTACTGCACTAGTCACGAAGCATGGCGCTTCTGGACAAAAGCGCAACATAGAGTGTGTACCAGCAATAATGCACAACAAAACTCGCGCCTACTCCGGCAATTCTGCAACGCGTGCAAGCAAAGTTTCAAAAGTATATTTCCAGGTCTGACTGAGGTCGAGTCGAGCGAAGATTCCGGCAGAGTAGGCGAGATGTTGCTTGCTGACAAGTCGGCCTCCGCGTCCCTGAGTCCTGACTGCCAGTGCCACAGCCGTATGCACCAGTGACCAGTCACCGGACGTGCAAGATCATCATCACCCATGTCGGTACTCTGCCTGGCCTATTTATCTGCTGGTGGTGTCAACCTCGTTGCAGTTGGCCAGCTCGTTCTTCACTGGTTCAGGTGAGCCTAGCTGCTTTTGCACAAAATATTTTGTGGATCCTGTGAGAGATCATGTAACTCGAAAACGAGACGTTGTTTGAAACAAAGGTAGAATGACAATCACTGCCAGTTCCACATGCACTTCTGACAGGAACTACGACAGACGTCTACGTGGCAGCACCAAAGCAGGAGAGCATGGGATAGGGAACATAACAAGATAGAACATACATGCGCGCACGTGCATGTGTGCGAGCTTGTGTACACGCGCGCACGCCCACACACGCTTGCAAGCGTGTACTCACATGTGTGCGAGTGTGCATGAGTGCACACACACGCATACACACACACACACACACTACTACTACTATGATACAGCTACCCTAAACGGGTCACGCCGCCCTCCACCCAAGCATGAGCACTATGAGGGGCAGTGGCAAATAAAGAGAATCAGCTAGCAGAACTGGCAAAACAGATGAAACAATGGAGCAGAACGGACGACTGCTGTACTGTAACAACAACCTGACAGCTACAGTGACAACGACTGAAAATGAACAGGAAGGAAAAAAAAATTCAAAATTTCACGTCACGAAAAACACTGTCCACGAAAGAATCCACCAAGCAAAAGGAGTGTGGGCATCCGAAATCCCACCAGGACTCCACTAGCAGTTCTTCCACGTTGACGATGTAAGCGGCAGGGGAAGGCCTCACAAATCCGACAGACTTCCACAACGCTTGACCAGTGCACTCATGACGACGAAAGATTGAAGTTTCAATTCCCACCATTCCGCCATTGGGACCTTCCTCTCCGCACTCACTCGTCCACTCCACTGAAAACAGCGAGTTGTTCCAGCACTCCACCAGCCAATCCGCAATTCCCACCACTGCATTCTTCGAGCTTGGATTCTTCACAGCACTCGAGGGACAGCTACTCCACTGCGAGTGGTGGACCACGGCCGACGCAGCAGTGACAATATCAAAGTAAATTGTCCTGCAAGCTACATCGCGATTCCGCGCTCCAATCATGCAGCACTACCTTGGCAGTGTGCGAGGGTGCTCCAGGGTCGACTCTGGCTACGCCAGAGTCGCCACACACACACACACACACACACACACACACACACACACACACACACACACACACACACACACACACACACACACATGTGACTCTCTGTTCGCACACACACATACACACACACACACATATACATGTGTGCGAACATGCGCGCATTCATCACACATGCGTGCGCACATACACACAGGTGGATGCGCACATGCCAATGCTCACACACACACACACGCATACACGTGTACATGTGCACGCACACACACGCGTGCGCGCTTGCACGCACATACACACAGGTGGATGCGCACATGCAAATGCTCACACACACATACACGCATACACATGTACATGTGCACGACACACGCGCGCGCGCACACACAGGTGGATGCGCACATGCAAATGCTCACACACACACGCGCATACACGTGTACATGTGCACGACACACGCGCGCGCACGCGCGCACACACACACACGTGGATGCGCACATGCAGATGCTCACACGCATACATACATATAAACACACACACTCATGCACGAGCGCGTCATTATCTACGAATCTCAGATCTCTGTGATTGTGGTACCAACAACATGCTGTGCAAGAACGTCACCATCATCGGCTGCTCTGAGGTAGCATTCCAGAATGGCAATTTACAAAGCCGCTGTCTAGTGCCCTACTATCATCTCCACGGAGCAGCAGTCGGAACCCAGGAGTTAACTGCTCGGCATAGCTGCAAACATCGCAAAGGTTACAGTACTGGATGCTTCTAGTGCAACGGGTCACCCCAAGTCCCCAACCCTGTACTATACTTGCTGGTGCATGTCCGAATGTGACAACCCAATCACTAGAGAGGTTTTGCAGAGCGAACGTTCGCGCGAATTTGCGTTTGACGTCACGAAAAGCGAAACTTCGTGCGAACGTTCGCAGTTTTGAACGCGAAAGTTGCAGGAAACGCGAAACAAACTTTCGCAGTAATTTTCGCTCTTTGTGGACCGCTCTGCAGCCTGGTGCACGGTGAGCGACCCTCAATCTTCATGTTTGTGCTGGATCTCTACTCTTGGCTTGGCAGGGGCGTACGCCGCTCGCCTCCAGGAGTGGTTCCCATGCCAACTGATGAACCACCATTACACACAATTGAAATGCTGTTTTTCGTACCCCACAGAGTTTCTGCATATTCTCCTCAGACTGGGTGACATCCACAAGCTGCTGGACGATGTCATTGCTACGCATTTATGGTTTTAAAAGACTGAACGTTTCCCCGTTTTATGGATGTTTTGTTCAGCATGACGATTGCATGCAGTCTTGAAAGCTGCCTAAGTTTCGAATCATCTGGAGCAAACATCACACAGGGCAAGCAGAAGCCACCATTGCATGCCTGTCAAAAGACTATCCAGGGTAACTCCTCCAACAAGGATAGTTGAAAGCGGCGCTGTTTGCCATCCATCTGGATACGCACAGGAAATGAAATCCTTCGCCTGCGGTGGCGCACAATGATTGTCGATGACGGAAATCTTTTCCGTGTCCAGCAAATTTCGGGGGACTGGATTCCACTGTGGACGTCGACTTTCAGAATATCCCTTCCAACACACTCCCATGTCATTGAAGTAAGTTTTGGATGATCCAGCAGCTTCCAACAACGGTCGCTCTACAGCTTCGCCGACGATTTCTTCCTCAGCGCTGCTCGTTGCATGCATACTTCACTTGCACGTCAGGTGCGTCTGCATTCTCATCTATCGCTTGACCTTTGCCACTAGCACTGGCTACACACTTTGCCTGCAGCTCAAAATAGCTCTGAATAGAGCGCTGGCCCTCTGGATGTCGACTCTTCATTTTTCGAAAGCATCGTCAAAACACGACCAACTTTGTCAAAACAAACTCCAAAAGAAAATTTGACTCTGAGATCGAGGAATCCGGCGATGTAACTAGACTAGAGACTTTGTTGAACCCATGATGGGTTCAGGCATGGCCCAGTTCAGTAGATTTACGCTGTGTCCCACTCCCAGCACCACTTTCACACCTGGGCTAGTCACCGTCCTCGGACCGGCAGGCGGACTCCAGACATGCACTGCATGCACTTGCACTGTGAGTCTGTGAGCGCTGGGCCTGGATCAAAAAACTCTCTGTACCCATATCGAATTTGTTTTACTGGTTCCCGGGCATCCCGGGAACCGCCCTATGTACGCCCCTGCTTGGTCCGCGAGTGCTAGCTTTCCGATACTTTTGGCAGCCCGTGTTGTTTCATCTCCAGAACCATCTCCGATCTCCTGCTTGCTCGTCTTCTCACTGCTCAGAATCGGTTACATCAACGATGCCTTTTTGAATCTCAAGTTTTGATGCGCAAGGTTACGGCACAAGCCAACCCGGCCCGTTTGTCTGTGGGTCTCCGGCCATGGACAACGTAGTCAAAGAGCTCTCGTCTCAGGCCGTGACTCAGGGTACCTGGTGCGCGTGCCGCCACTCGCAACAAACAAATAATCGGATAGAGAACACTTCTCAAAAACAAGCGAGTGCACACGAAATTTTCTTGGAGCGAGAAACATGCAAATGTTCGCAGTAATGTTCGCTCTTTGTGGACTGTTCGTGCGCGGTGAGCCACCCTTAATCCTCATGTTTGTGCTTGATCTCTAATCATGGCTTGGCGGCGGGTGCTTGCTTTCCTATACTTGTGGCAGCCCGTGTTGCTTCATCTCCGGAACCATCCCCGATCTCCTGCCTGCTCGTCTTCTCACTGCTCAGAGTCGGTTACATCAACGCGCGATGCCTTTTTGGATTTCAGGTGTTGATGCGCCAGATTACGGCACACGCCAACCCGTTTGGCTGTGAGTCTCCAGCCATGGACAAGGTAGTCAAAGAGCTCTCGTCTCAGGCCATCACTCAGGGTGCCGTCACTCGCAACAACAAAATAATCGGATGAAGACCACTTCTCAAACAAGCGAGTGCACGCGAAAATTCCTGGGAGCGAAAAACATGCAAAACACAAATTTCGCGCGAACGTTCGCAATGCAACCCGGAACGCGAAAATCATTGCGAACGTTCGCTCTGCAAAACCTCTCTATTAGCGCCCATGTTCTGGACCGTCACTAACGCTTACGCCCAGGGCCTTATTACGGGCTTTTACGGTACTCGCCGATGCATGTCCGAATGTGGCAACCCGCTCAGCAGCACTACACATGTGAGCAACAAGTGGACGTCGTTGGCAGCACAGAGCAGAGGATCGCAAACCGGATGAAGAATGGATACTGTTCTCCATGATGAAGGGATCAAAAACCGTTCAACACAGATATTGCGCTACATCGTCTTGCCTGGATGTATGCGGTGGTGCCGATGCATATCGCGTCGATGACACTGTTTACATATCTGCATTCAGCCTTTGTTCACATAAATATGATGCACCGTAGCTGTAGTTTTAAAATGATTACATTCTACATGTTACCGCCACATTTACTGATTGCGTTTGCGGAAATTCCTAAAATATACTACGTCTACTACTACACAATTTACCACACAAAGGACTGAATGAAGTAGGGAAATAATCATCCCATGATCTTCTACAATGTGAATGCTTCCACGTACGCGCATGTCATTGTGCAGCATCCCAAACTTCAACAAAACAATGATTCAAAGAGACGTTATTCAAGATACATGTAAGTCATGCATTTCTACGTTCACTGATATAATCAAAGATTCCGTTCAAGGCAGCTGCCATGGTGTGTACCTTACCACCTTTAACACACGTTGTCAATCCGCTCATTGACTAGCATGAAATCGTTTGTAGCAGGAGTACTCTTGTTTGTAGTGAGGATCAATCTACAAAACACTATTGGTAAAAACAATCCAGAGTCACCTCGATGGAGACGGACAGTTCCTACGAGACCTGCCTGTCGGCATCAGGGTCAAGTGGCAAGTCATTTAGCCGTTACGCACGACAATCTCAGGACCACCAGTCATGTCCTCCTCCGACGAACCAGCTACTGTATGTTACTTCAGAACTCAGAACGACACAATTATACAAACAGAATGAAAAATGCTTCGTCGACAGTGTGACTTTGCGTTCCGCTTCGTGTTTCTCCTGAAAATCTAGCAAAATTGAGTCATTCGCATGAAAATGTCTGGTTACGTCAGCGAAACCCGCTGATTTTCCCCATTTTTCAAGCGCTGAATGGCGCAAAAACTGTGAAATCACGGCAACGAAATAGTGTTCGACGAGCGAACAAACCTCCTTGCACCGGCATTGGTGCACAGCTTCGGGACGGCCAAGCTCTCAAATCGTCTTCTAGAGACCCTTACCTACCTCTGTGCGAAGTTTCAAGTCCTCCCTCTGAAGTGGCATACCCCGAAAATAAAAAGCATCCTACAGATTTCAGCTCCCGGACTATAATGGTGTGAGCATGAGTGGATTTGGCACTTAATTTTAGGTCCCCAGCTCCATTCGATTCGATTTTATTCATACTGGAACTGCCGTTGCTGCATAGACCCAAGTCTGAAGACTTGGCAACTTCTCGCCTGCACTTGACTCGCTACGATTCTCCTCAGAGTCAGTACTTATCACCTTACTCCCCCTTATGTTCAGGCTGCCCGTTTTGGAGCCATCAGTAGCCTGATGACCGTAGTAGTATTTGAAACTCGGAGTTCCGAAACAGCTTCCTATCTACTGTAAAACCGGAAAGTTTAACGACCAAAAAGTTTAGCGTTTTTGTAATTTTGGCATGATAACGTACAGAAAGTTTAACGATGGCTACCTGGCCACCCCTCTGCATGTGCATCTTTACAAAGACATCTCAAACCGCGTTCGCGATAACGTTTCTTCAAAAAACGAAAAAAGAAAAAAGTGGTCGTTAGAAATTTTGTGACTCGTTAGACTTTCTAGTTTTAGAGTATCTCTTGTGTACAAGGCTCTGCCATATTTTTGGGCATTGAGCACTCTTCCGACAGTGGAGCACGCTACTTGATTACTATGTCCATGGTGGACGTCCTCTTCCGCCAGATGAATCTGTCAAGGTGCTCGGAGTGACGTTTGATTGCAAACCTAGCTATCAACTCCACCTTCAGCTAGTTGCATCACGTGCCAAGCAGCGGCTGGGCCTCCTGCGGAAGGCAGTACACGGCTGTCCCATGCATGCGATGCGCGTTCATTAAATATGGCGGCCAAATTTTAATCTTTTTCATGTTTTACGCGATCTGGCCTAGTCGTATGTTTGCAATTTCGCTCGACTTCCATCTCAAACGGGCAAGGTCAACCGAAACCACGGGTGTTTGCCAGGTCATTCGATAGAGTTTAGAGCTTGGACTGGCCTTGCCTTCGACTGTGCCGCCGCTCGAGCGATCTTCTTGGGTTACCCACGCGCTACGCATGGTTTCTTTCTCGACGTGGGTGCAATTATTTTTGGATCGTCGCTCGATTTCAAGGGCTCGCCAACCTCGTCAGCGAATTTTCTCCGCCTCGCAGACAATTTTCTAGTATACCTCGATGTCCTAGCCTTTCGATTTCGTGTAGTCCTAAGCTTGACGTGCATAACTGTAGCTTTTCGTGGCCATGTTAGAGACGTAAGTTTGTTCAGAAATGGAGGCTCATGTTAGCTTCCTGTCGTCGTGTTGTCGTATTGGAGGGGAGAAATTCGCGTCAAGGAGTGGACAGACGAAGTATCGTGTGGCAGATCATACTGAATCCATTTTGGCAGTGTTTCATCTCAATGTGGATGAAACCAAATACACCCTGAACATTTTTGCCACACTTGAAAATTGGCCATGGAATGCACTGTTACTGCCAGGGGCCCAACATTCTCTGGAGCTCTAGAGGTGGATGTACACCGCTCAAAGACTGGGAGCCACACAGTGGGACAAACTGTTTGAAATGCAAGCCCTAGCCTGGCAGGAAGTCCAAATGCAGAACACAAACGCAAGACAAACTTGCGGCATGGGAGAAAACGCGGGCCATCGCCCGCAAGCACGAGCACATGCACGCCGCCACCACTGACAGCAGCATCACCAACAAAACCTCGCCCCACCACACCAGTACCTGATCACTGGATAGTTTAGTCTGTTCGGTTTACGAATTCAAAAAAGGCAGACAAAATAACAAAACTAAAAACACGAGCGTCGCATGGACCGAATCTGATGAGCAGCAGCGCGTCACACCCGCATACCAAGTTTAGTAATAGTAGTAGTATAGTATTTATTCATATTTCTCTAGGGCTTAGTGGGTAAATCTCTGCATCCAGAACAGTTCAGTTCAGATAGGAATGCAACAACACACGCACAATGTCCACTATGTCACAGTGTGGTAGGGAGAGAAGTGTATGCAGCTTGCTGGTAGACGTTCAGCCGTGCATGCATTGGCAAATGGCTAGAGCAGACGGCCCGCTGCCCTTAAAGGGGAACTACACCCAAAAATCAAAACTTCATGATCAGTAGAGTTTTGGACGCTGAGTCGAATGGTGAAGGTCCCACTTCGATCCGACCAAGCGTTCCTGAGATATCTTCGGTTTAAATTGTACTTACGGGGGACGCGCCATGACGTCATGCGGCCGCGACACCCCCCCCCCCCCCAACACGCCCTTCTACGTCATTGAGACTTGCTTGCCTGGGCCAAGCTCAGAAGTACAGGTATTTTGGTATGTGAAAGGAATAGTTCTGACAAAGACGTCCTCACCATGAGCGATTCCGACGTATCAGACGAGCTTGAAAGCTCAGAGCCTGAGCTGAAAATGTTTGGCTTCGGGCATGAGCCGAAATTTTCAGGAAATGATATGGCAGCGCAAGCGGTGGCTTCCATTCGGGCTGTAAATGTGGATGAAGCAGAAATTACTGCAATTGGAGAAGTCGCTCTCCATCAGCAACATCTGGCAACCGGTTGGCTGGGCTATTTCGAAATGAAGCGCCAGCCAAAGCAGCTCAGACAACCCTGACAATCCGTAAGTGTTTTCACAGTATAGTCCTACGTAATGCTCACAAATCGAATCGTTCTCTTCATATCGTAAATTGTTTGAAATTTTGTATTCGCACAGTACTCAGATCAATAGTCTCCTCACTCGTACTCCTGTACATGGAGTTTGCTGCGTAACATGGCTAGCATTATCTCCGTGCAAGTCGTGCAATGTGTATCGGTTCACTTGTGCTTTATCTTACATAAGTGGACTGCACTCAATTCGTATTGTGGCGAAATACATTCTCACCTTTTGCATTATCACTTAGTCTTTACAGAATGCTGAGACGTTCTCTTGTATTTCACGTAGCTGTGTACCAACAATTACGCTGTGCACTCTAGCAGCAGCAGCACAGTAGCATATTGAGTGCGTTTTGCCCTACTGTGGCGTCTCATGACTGCATTACCGGAACAGCTCTGTCCTTGATTATCATTCTAAAATGTGTGCACATACCCGCCTGCGCCCCACACACACGCACGCACATGTGCTCACCTTGGTGGGCACATAGTATAGTAGTCACACATGCTCACGCACGCAGACACGCAATTTCACAAGCGCGTGCGCACACGAGTGCATAAGCATACAAGTGCCTGTGCACATGCTCGTGCACGCACACATGCGCGCACTCATGCACTTGGTTGCATACCCACACATCCCTCAGGATCACTAACGGCAATGCATCTACTACTTGTCATTCCATGTCCCTCCCGCAAATGGGGAGAGAATGACATAAAGGAGAACACAGAATAGATGACGTGAATATCTTTGGAATGTTATATTACATTACACAAAAGCACACGCATGTGCGCGCACACACTCACGCAAGTGCGCGCACACACACTCAGTGTCACGCGCGTGCGCGCGCACACACACACACTCACGCGCGTGCACCCACACACACAATAATAATAATGTCTGTCTCTCACGCGCGTGCGCACGCACACACTCACTGGCGCGCGCACGCACACACTCACTCTCGTGCGCGCACACTCACGCGCGTGCGCGCACACACACACACTCACGCGCTTGCACGCATACACACAATAATAATAATAATAATGTCTGGCTCTCATCTGCATCCATACTGAGAAAACCCAACGAGTTCCCGAATAGGTGTACACTGTTGCCGGTATGTGGACTATCTTCTCTCCTTGAACTGCGGGTCATTGCGTGATGTTGCTTATCAGCAGTACATACTGTGTGTTCATACAGGAAAAAAAACACGCCAGCTAGAGGCGCTGGCGCTGCAAACAGTCCTTCCTATAACCATGATAACCTTGGGGCGGTGGCAGTGGTCGTAGCTCAACAGTGAGTCACTGCGACCGATGGTACAGCCGCTCTTGATCTTCTTCCTGTAAAATCAAGAACAGCAATCGCAGACAGGTTCATCGATCGCACGCAGTATAGCCTAGGGAAACAGGAGATCTACTGCCGTCCACCTCATCAGGCCGGTTTCGGAAAGCTTCACAATTCGTAGTGATGTAGTCCAAAACAATTCTACAAATGCTTTGGAAAAGAAAGAACTACATACAGTAGCTAGTGTTTTTGAAATATTGCACTCACCTCCGCTTTTCGACTGACACTTCACAGTGTGGCGTGCGGAAAAGGACGCACCACAGTTTCATCCACCAGCGTCCGCATCGGATGAGTGCATACTATTCCTCCTGAAAATCCTCCTCTGCCAAATGGCTGGAACACACGCGAAGGATTTACATTGTAGTCCCTAAATTGTCAAGCAAATAATTATGTCGCTCGATAGCTGCTATGGTGCACTGCTCGGCCTGTGCCAATCACAATCCTTCAGAAATTGGTGCAGGTTCATCCCAGGGGGGTTACCAGTAAGATTATAGTAGCCAACAACACAGCCAGAAGCCATGATGACACAAATACCCTCTTCTTCCATGGACAAACAGAAAGAAGATGCGAAATCCCAGTGTTTCTGGATCTGGCCAAAGGATCACCAAGTCTCAATGACGTCACGGGTTTGTGACGTCACGGCACGGACCCGAAAAGGACAATTGCAAACTGATATATCTCAAGAACGCTTGGTCGGATCGAAGTGGGACCTTCACCATTCGACTCAGCGTCCAAAACTCTACGGACCATGAAGTTTTGATTTTTGGGTGTAGTTCCCCTTTAAAGGGGAAGTTAAGGCAAAAATTAAAATTTCACCAGTTGTAGTCTTCGGGGTGCTGAGTCGAATGGTCGTGGTCCGAGGAAGCTGAGACGCTCCCTTCCTACTTGAATCCCAATCGAACTCGCGCACTTCCACCGAAACTGGGTGACTGCGCCCTACGAGATGGGGATTTGTATGCAAAATGTCACTAAAAGCGCCATTTCGTTCTTATAAAAGCACGGATGACCGCGATTGGCCCATATGTTGTAGTCTTTTGGACGCTGAGTCGACTGGTTTTGGTCCGAAAAGGCTGCGATGCAGCGTTCCGCCTTTATTCCCAATCGAACATGGTTGAACAAGCGGTCACGTGCTCCTGCGTACGCCAGTCACCTGGTCACCGTGCCTGCAGGGTACAACTTACTAGCCTGTTTGACCTTTTTTGGGTGCAGTCCTGTCACTCGTGTTGAACTCGAGTTGAACCTTGGTGTGAAAGTTGTCACCTGCTGGCGTGGTGACGAGGTGATTTGGGCACCCAGGAGCACGTGACCACTTGTTCAACCATGTTCGATTGGGAATAAAGGAGGAACGCTGCATCGCAGCCTTTTCGGACCAAAACCAGTCGACTCAGCGTCCAAAAGACTACAACATATGGGCCAATCGCGGTCATCCGTGCTTTTATAAGAACGAAATGGCGCTTTTAGTGACATTTTGCATACAAATCCCCATCTCGTAGGGCGCAGTCACCCAGTTTCGGTGGAAGTGCGCGAGTTCGATTGGGATTCAAGTAGGAAGGGAGCGTCTCAGCTTCCTCGGACCACGACCATTCGACTCAGCACCCCGAAGACTACAACTGGTGAAATTTTAATTTTTGCCTTAACTTCCCCTTTAATGTAAGGCACACACGCAAGCGTCAGAGCTACAGCAGCCAAACAGCATAGTTCATGGATTCATGAAAGACTGCACCATACACTGCGCCAGCTCTGGTAGGGTGCCCTTTTGAGCATCGTCACTGGTCGGTGACGTTTTGTAGGCCTCACCATCAAAGATGCGAGGTGATGCTGCTGATCGACTTGCTGGCATGATAGTCACAAGCATAACTAACGAAGGATGGCTGGAAGTCAAAACCAGCTGTAGATGTAGATTCCAGGTATACCAGACAATTACTGACGCCAGCACTTTATCCGATGCCCCATCAGCGTCAACTGTACGCCGATGGTCACAGGACCGTGACAGCCTTTCGATCGGTCTACGGTCGGGAGACGGGGCTGCAAGCCCAAAGCAGCGGGTATATAGTGTTCGTCACCAGCTGAGCAAGAGAGCTTGCTGAGAGATTTAGGTGTGCACTGTTCAGCAACCAGTCCCAATATAGGTTTGTCCATGAAGGCTGGTGATCCTCAGCTATCATACAACAAATTCCTACTCACTGCGCATACGCGCATATGGCTTGTGAAACAGCAGCAGAAACTGCACTGCCTTGACAAACGCACCAGTTACCATGATGGAGCAGATATGCCCAGCCCTGGAAGCCAACACCAAATCTCCAATCGCTAGTACAAGTAGCTCTTCACTAAATCATGCCTAGTGCATGCTTGCAGTGATATTTTCAGCAAGAGCGCTGCAGTTACTGCTGAGGAGATATATTGCGTCCTTGAAGTCGAAGGCGCTCATCAAAGATGTCTTGCCATCAATTCTTGGCCTTATGCAGGCACGAGGTGGTCTCCCGTGGCATTGGCCATATTACCCCGAGCTGCACTTGCTCGAGGAGCACGTTGTTTCGCTCATGGAAGTCCTTTGTGTTGGACTGAGTAGGCTTGCTGAGAGAACAGAGCGCTGAATCCATCCACGTCCACAACTACGAATAATTTACAAAAACATTCCGACTGCAGATCAGCGCTTGAAAACGGCGATGCAAATCAGCGACGTTGGGCTTCTCCATTCAAAAGTAAAGCCTTCCTAACGAAGCAATTCTCATGTGACACTACATAGTCTCTCAAGCACTCTAGTTCAGGTCTTCTTCTCTCCACTCCATTATCATTTCGATCTTCACTCGGTCGACGTGATGGTAGTAGCTATGTAAATAATAATGATGGATTCCTCCCGATCCTCGTCGCGGCTAAAATTTGTTCGGTGTTTGTCTAAATTCTCAAACTGACAGGGTTTACAAGAGAAATGTACCTAATTTTGTGCGATTGATGCAAATAAATCGGAATAATATGTCTGACTTCATAAATCCGTGCGGTAAACCGCATGAAAGGACGCCATGTCATTAGATGGTGCACATGAAGTCACCGTGAGTACCCCTCCTCAGCCACGCGGGCGCCGGGCAGGGTGACTGTCTACAATTACAAAGGATTCGTTCTGCCAGTGCTGGAATATGCCCCCCTTGCGTGGATGGGATCAGCTCCCTCACACCTGGCCATACTGGATGCTGTCCAGCTCCGCGCCATACTTCCCAGCCTCATTGTTCGGCTAAATGTCTCTGCCATCTTCCTGTTGTAAAAACGGATGTGTGGACATAGACTGCCTCAAGTTGAAGCCATGTAGCATTGTAGGGGTGAGGGGTGTCACTGCTGTATTCCTCCGCCAACAAAACCAACCTCAAACGCGATTGTCGACGTACGGAATGTTGCCGAGAATCGTCCAGGGTGTAGGCTGGTACTGTGACCTCGGAATAGTTACTTGTTCGTGGCATTTGGACCCTTCGTTGCCTGAGAAAGCGTTCGTCCAGGACAAGAACTGGAATGATGCCCTCGCACCTCTCCTCCTCATCGTCGAGCAGGGCCTCTAGAATTCGTGGCACATCCCCTCCCCTCATTGGAACTTTCCCACATCTGAGCCTTCCTAGTTGGAAGGTTGTTGGTTTGCCCTTCGTAGATATGTTTGAACTAGGTGTCAGGTCGTCGAATGACTCAATAAATTTGTCAGTTATGTGCCTTGTTGTCGTACTATCTGACTGTATAATATCGCTACCTTAGCCATAACCAGTAACGTCTAGGTCCTATTTTCTTTACAAGAAAAATTAAAAAAATGAGATATAAGTTGACTATTTCACATAACGCAGCGCATTCTTAAATTCTGAGATAGACACTGCACAAGTTATACGGAAGAGAGAGCCAACGAGAGTACAATGTAAACAAGAAAAAGGGGAGATCGGAGAAGAACAGATAAACGAGGGACGGGGAGCGAGACCTGGTCACGGGTATTTCGACTGAGGTGAAACCAATCATAATTCTTTAGGTGGTTCGAGATTTTGAGAAGGAATATGTTGTGTGTAAGCAGGCATAAGTGGTCATGGCTGAGGGTGGATAGACGGCATGCAGGAACTGAAGTATACAATTTTTAATGTAAGTTTCGGTGGTGAACTTCCAATTTGGTGCGTCTGATCTACTCATCTCCCACCCGTTTAGGTGCGGCATCTGAGCGTTGATCCTTGAGTGTGGTGGTGCTCCTACGAATGCGGAAAACTCGACCTCCAACCAAGTCATCGTGATTTTTCGGACCGCGATGGTCAGTACAGAGTAACGATACGTCTTATGTGTGCTTCCATTAGTTTTCATTGGTGAACGATGCTTTATTGGCGAGGTGCAAGCGGCTTTGTACGTGCCACAAGCCGAATCAGCTGCGTGGCAAACAACACTCAACAGCGGAGAATCACTCAGATGAATGGTATCAGCGATTTGTCATCGTTCATCTACACATGTGTACGAATACTCGGAATAGGCGAGGCCGAATCTACACTACAGTCATGTAGAGAGTGGCATGATCATGATGATGCCCCATGGCCCATGCACTAAATGCGAATATGAGATGGGCTTCGGTTTGGAGTTCGCGGCACTGCTTTGAACACAATCATGTATAGTTCTGTCGCAGACATGGAAATCCAGTCAATTGACCGGGGCCGGCGCCCTCAGCGCGTACAGAACGTCGTCGTTGCATGCAGTGCACATGTATTGTTGATGATACGATGCGACCAGCAGCAGCGCGTAAAATAATGCATGCCATGGCTGCACGAAAAACTGGTATAGTGAACTTGATTCCGCTTATTTCAAGGAGATTATAATTGAAAAGAAGTCCCAAAAACGAGAAATTAGGTCCAAGAGTCACCCCGTCACGGACCGTGCCTTATGACTCGCGCCGTTCGACGGTGAACGTCGCAACGACTGCTGCATGTCGTGTCGTATGAATCGTACAGGATTTGACAGCTCACCCAAGCCCTCCCGACAAGCCCTTGCGTCCCGTACCGTCGGCGTTGCGTCGAATGTGACCTACCTTAGCCTTAATTAATATAAGCACAGTCTCCGAGTACTCCGCTTCCTGTGTGTGGAGTGAATTCATCGCCGACGCAGCTGGACGCCATCACAACCGCGCTCCAGACCATTACCAGCCGCCTGGAGACGTTGGAACAGAGCCACAGTCCGCCAGGCCGTCACTCCGGCCCCGCTCCGCAGGACCAACGCCCACGATACGTTATTAATATAAGCACAGTCTCCAATAATAGCACGTCTCCAATAATAGAACACCTTGGGGCGGCATTCAAAAAATAAAGTGCTCAGTCTCCATTATAAGCACACTGTGTAAATTCATTATCTGTACCGGCGAAAAGACCCTGAAATGTGTGTTTGACATGAATTTGGCATGACAACATGCCTCTGAAATGAGGTTGAAATTAGGGCTGACCGGCTGAGTCGGGTAGCATTTTCTTCGGGTATCGGGTCCGGGTAGTTTTCCACGGGAAGCACGGGTACCCGATCGGGTAATGTTTCCATGGTAAGACCACAATGCACACCGGCCCCTTCCCTGGCGCATTGGGTAGACATGCGTGAATTATTTAGTACTGTACATGATGTCATCTGCGACCTCGGGTTTTCGGGCACTATTCGGTACCCGACTACCCGAGGTCCTCACGGGTAGCACGGGTACCCGACTACCCGTGCACACCACTAGTTGAAATAATATTGGAACAGTCTCCAATAAAGGAACGTCTCCAATAATAGCACGGGGCGGAGGTAGATTGAAAAAATGAAGGACCGTGCTTATAATTATTAGAGATAATACGGTATCACTAGCACAAGAGGAGCGGCAGTACAACCGAGATTTATAGTGGACGGCGCGCAGTAGGCACCGGCGGATTATAATAATAATAATAATAATAATAATAATGTGTGGATTCACAGGAAGTGTGAGTTACGAAGTCTGAAGAAAACGTTGAACGGTCTCTGCTTCGATGACGACTACACCATAGCGCAGTGGTTAGAGCATCGCTGGCTACAAGCGAGGGTCCCTGGTTCGAGTCCTGGTGGTGACAGTCAATTTTTTCTTCAGACTTTTCCCGTTTGTCTCTTTCCCTCAAAACCAGTTAATATGTTATGACTTGGGGCTCCCCGCGTGCTAGTTTGTACGTGAAGTGTGTGGGTACAGTGAGGGCTGCGTCCCACCCGCCTGTGTGGATTCACAGGAAGTGTGAGTTACGAAGTCTGAAGAAAACGTTGAACGGTCTCTGCTTCGATGACGACTACACCATAGCTCAGTGGTTAGAGCATCGCTGGCTACAAGCGAGGGTCCCTGGTTCGAGTCCTGGTGGTGACAGTCAATTTTTTCTTCAGACTTTTCCCGTTTGTCTCTTTCCCTAAAAACCAGTTAATAATAATAATAATAATAATAATTCAAACAGTAGTTTGGAGGCGGTGGGAAAAACAGTTTCGTAATACGTATTCGCATGCAACGACGCAAATCCACACAATTCAGTAGACACTTTTTCTATCAAACGTTTTCTTTCCCTTCTCTTCAGGATAGTACAGGGAATGTTGGAAATTAGAAAAAACACATAACTATATAGATAATGAAAGAAAGAAAAAGTCAACACTTCAACATAGGTGTTAAAATGATTAAAGTGTTAAAACTCAAAAACAAACAGCTGCAAGTTGTAGACAAACACGTTGAACACATCTAGTCCATCGGCCAAGTCTCAAAATCGAAAGTGGTGATGCACTGAGCTTCCAACTAAACGCGACCATACCCAGCACGTAGAGAATATATCAGAGAACACTATTCCGTTTGTTGGACGTGCCGAATTCAGTCCAGGGCGTCGATACGAAGCGTTCTTCGTCGCCGAGTTTTTTACTGTGCGCTCCATTTGAGAGTGCGCAGAGTTCTGATCGAGAGTTTTTTGAGCAGATTTTCAAATTTTTGAGGCTGTCAGCTGACAGCTGTCAACCCTAAATGGCACTTAGTGACTTAGTATGTGACAGGCAATAGGTTTTGGTGCCTCCGTATGCCTTCTAATAAGGTCTATCTTCCTTCGTTTCACTTCGCTGCTTCGCCCACCACCTCAGGAGATGACAGCGTACCTGCACTAGTCAGCTCTCGCTAACCCTGTCGCTCTTTCTCCGTCTTAGCGCTCGTCATTCGTGTCCTTCTGCTGGGGCGAGCTTGATACTGTTGTGTCGTAGTTTTTAGGCAATAGTGGCTGTTGTTCGCGTGACGATCAGGATTTATGGAGAAAGACGACGACTCGCCAAGTTCCCATGCAGCCACAGACGGCGTAGCAATTCTTACCGCCAACCCTTCGAGCAACGGAACCGGCCTGAGTTGGAAATCGTGTCTGTGTAATTGTGCCACGATACGGATGAAACACACAGGCCCACATGTGACGAGATGAAGATAATCTCAACAGGCTGACGGAAATCCAACAGGCTCACGGGAACGCTGCAGTTATGGTCAGAGACGCGGAGTTATTTAGTCACTGGTAAATGTTGCATCGAGTGCTGTGTGCACTAACACAATTGTAAAAATCATGAAAAAGCGAAAATAATGCAATGGTGGGGCTGAGTGGTGTTCTGTGGAAGAGATGTCGCTGTCTCAGTATTCAACGCCGGACCCTGTATTTCAAGTCTGTGGTCATGCTCGATCATAAGTTCCTGTATGGCTCCAGTGCCTTCTCAGCATTGTTGGCGGGTAAGCACCTGGATCGTGTCCAAGTACTGCGGCTCTGGTGGCTTGATGGATGTACGGGTGCTCGCCGTGCACCCCTGCCGGCAATCTGCTAGTGAAGCTTCAAGGTACCTACTGTGTCCGGGAGATTTTCATCCAGAAGCTGATCTTCCTAGGCTGGAGCTGCTGCTACTCCTGTGCTAGCCCTCAACCACTGGCGCTCCTACTCGGCTCCAGTGTGGGCCATAAACCACCCTGCCCGATTTCGCACTGTTGCTATTCCACACCGTCAGCATTTAACTCTGAGGTCAGACCTCGATCCCTCCCACCATATACTATCTGTCTGTCTGCCTCTCTCTCACACACAGATGTGCGCGCATACACACAAACACACACGCACACACACACACACACACACACACACACACACACACATGCACACACAGTAACAC
Source organism: Sycon ciliatum (assembly GCF_964019385.1). Taxonomy (NCBI): domain Eukaryota; kingdom Metazoa; phylum Porifera; class Calcarea; order Leucosolenida; family Sycettidae; genus Sycon; species Sycon ciliatum. The sequence continues at coordinate 38,944,894 of NC_088645.1, read as the reverse complement.
AAACATACACATAGCCAACTTCTCTGTGTTTGGTGATCATCATCTGTTTTCTGATGTGCAAGCTCACCTCTGATGCCGATCACTTCCTTGCTTAGACCCGGTCTGCTATTAGACCAGTCTGCTCTCCCTTCACTCGCTTGTAAATCCTACTTGGAGCAGTAAGGTTGTGTCACTGCTCCTACTGATGTCATTGTTGTGAAAGCAATATCATCGCCATTGGTGGTAATTTTCCACCGTGCATGAATCATTAACAATCATCATCTATGTGTCACGGCCTAACCATCCTCGTAACTCCCCTCATCGTGACTAGTGCTGTACCGTTGAAACCTACTTTGCTTCAGTGTATATTCTCTCCAAAGCTCTTGTTTTGTTGCATAGTGATCTGACGCAGTGTGCTATAGCCTGTCGGGTAATATGGATAAGATTAGTACAGTCGGCATCGCCTATCGAGTGACCAGGTACATGTATAAGGATACTAGTACATGTATACCGGCTTAATGATATCGGAACACAAATAGCACTATGTGTGCAATATTCCTTTCTAAGCTCACGCTGTGCGATGCAGATAGGTCATGTGTCGTTGCCAACTTGCCGCATGTGCATGTGCAGCAGGAAGGCACCACATGTCGACTACTACTTATACTGTACAGCATTGTGTGCTTACATGCATCTACGGCCTTGTGGATGCAATTGAGTCTCACATACATGTACATGAAATATTGCTTGTAGTGCGGCATCAGGTGTTAACATACAATGGCTAAATATTTTTCTCACAATAATGACCGTATTCACCACAAGTGTGTTTATGTCCAGAGCCAACTCAAGTCCTGTATTATTTATGACCATGACAACAAGACTTCCGGGCTGAAATTCTTCTATGACATGCAGGCATGAACACTTGCCTTAATTGTACGAAGTATATATTCGCTGTTGCATCAATTTTGCACCATTTACATTGTAGTGCCACTAGTGGTATCACCTGCATGCGTTTTGAGTCAAACAAGGTTACCTCTGTATAATTATGCTTATCGTGGCTATCAAGAGCTTCGATGCAAATTCCCAGCTGACGAATGGTGTCCAGCTTGTGTTCAGCTCAGCTGGCACTCACAACTCATAATAATTGCGTTCTAGACGCCAGATGAGATGTTTCAGCTACAATGTAGACAAAACGTCCGTGTTCAAGAAAGCCGTCACTTCATCTTCTGTCCATCCTCAATAGCACGTTCAAGCACGTTCAAGCAAATACGTCTGAAACACAGTAGCGACAATCCGACAGCGGCGACACGCCGTCTTCTCCGAATGAGCTTCTACCGTTCTAATTCAGATTCCCCCAAAATGTCAAAATAAATAATAGATTTCCACCAAGCTCGCTAGAATCTTGCGAACCGACAACATGCAGGCATTTCAAGTGTTTGAGCGTGCGTAGATTCTGCTCAGCGGCTCAAGAACATTCGCCAAGCGAAAAAAAGTCGACGAGAAAGATGTAATGGTGGACGAAATTACGAAAATCGAAAGAAGGTATTCGACCCAGTTCGACTATCCTGGACTGGATTGGCAACGTCCAACAAACGGATTCGTATTCTATGGGGTCTCATGAGCTAGTGTGCCAAAGGGCGTTTAGTTGGAGCTTCAGTGCATCACCTTCGCCGAAAGAGGCCCTTTCTGAGATTTGGCCGATGGACTAATCAGGGAACACTTGTCACACTTTCACGAGGTGTGACACCAAACAACTGCAACGATAACACATTCTCCTTCTGTACACATAGTAAGTGATCGGACATCGTCCATCAAGCGTCATTTGTTGGGCAGTGCTAGTTGTCGTAAGTTGTATAGTGATGATATCTTTTCGATTTTGACTCGTGGAAGGTCTAAGTTACATCTTGCTGTGTTAGAAGCTCTGTATATTCGTAAACTAGATCCAGAACTATGTGTACAGAAGGAGAATGTGTTATCGTTGCAGTTGTTTGGTGTCACACCTCGTGAAAGTGTGACAAGTGTTCCCTGATGTGTTCAACGTGTTTGTCTACAACTTGCAGCTGTTTGTTTTTGAGTTTTAACACTTTAATCATTTTAACACCTATGTTGAAGTGTTGACTTTTTCTTTCTTTCATTATCTATATAGTTATGTGTTTTTTCTAATTTCCAACATTCCCTGTACTATCCTGAAGAGAAGGGAAAGAAAACGTTTGATAGAAAAAGTGTCTACTGAATTGTGTGGATTTGCGTCGTTGCATGCGAATACGTATTACGAAAATAATAATAATAATAATAATAATAATAATAATGTCAGCGCCTTCTAGGTTCAGCCTGGTCCCATAGCTCACTGGTTAGAGCATTGCTCATGACAAGCAGGGTCCCAGGTTCGAGTCCTGGTGGGTCTGGCGTTTTTTTTCTCTTTTCAGGCAGTTCACTTCCCCGACTGATCCTTTGAATATGAAGTTCTCCCAATCCTTTCCAAATAATAATAATAGGCCAGGTGAGGCCCGGAATGTGTTGAAACGTCTCGCCATTCGCCTGGCAGCGGCAACCGGAGACTCGTACAGCGTCCTCATGGGACGGATCCGCTGTGAGCTTGGCTTCACTCTAGTCCGTGACTCCGTCATGATGTTGCGTGGTAGTCGGAGGAAGGTGAATTTCAGCCATCACCCCAGCGATGTTCTGCAGCATGAGTCGCTCATGCCAGTTTGACTCGGTTCAATTTGTCTTTTGTGTCTGTGCATGATGATGTCACAGGTTTGTTTGCCAGTTTTGGTTCTGTTGCCGTTTATCCTCCGTCTTTTGCTTTTTGTTTTGCTGTTTCCTTTCTCTTCTTCCTCTTTGTTCACGTTGATGCCATTTTGTTGTGAGTCCGCATGCTTTGACTCGAACTCGCAAGGTTGATTATTATCTCTTGCACCTTTTACTGGTTTAGGACTTGTGCCCAGTCCTGAAGTTATTGCTCATTGTTTGTGTTTTTGTTTTTTATTGTTTTGCATTTACATTTACATGTATTTAGAACACACGCTCAATTCATGTGCAAGGTTGATTGCTATCCCTTGCACGTATCAGGGCCTGTGCCCTTTCCTGTTTTATTTCATCTCATAATAGTACATAATAGGCCACAACAAAAAGATTTCGTGTTTCCGGTCGGCCGACCGGGTCCGTTTTTTCAAAAATTATGGAATTTTTTTGGTAGCTTTAGTAGTAGCTAGTAGTACTATATGTAGTGTGCGTGCAATTGTGTGCAGGCATGTTTTTGTGTCAATGTCAGTACTATGCGTCTATTGATGCTGACCCATTGGTATTGCATACAATTCTCAGAAATCTCTGAACTATGCAATACATCTACTGCGTCCCGCGGTGGTATTCTACTCCATATTCCATGTGTCATATCCGGCAATGCTACAACTGTGACTTTTCCTACTCATGACTAGAAGTATGTTATTATTATTGTTGGCCGCGAGCATCATGCATGCAGAGCTGTCCTAACGACTACGTATCCCCTTACCTCTACATCTGTGTACTTGTTGTAATGTACTAGTAGTAGTATTGATCCACGCCGCCATCATCTTGCCTCTAGCTCTCCCCTGACAAATCAGTTGGTGACAGTGCGACATATTCATACCTGTCACCGTCGTTATGGTCTGGTGCGCATATACATGTACGTCCGTACTAGTACTGAGTACTCTTAGTCCCGCTGATGACAACATAGGACCTCACCGTATAGAGGTTATGCGAATGACGTCACGAGGAGCGCCAAGGCGGCTGCGAGTGGCAGGGGTGGCAAAATGAAGTCGTTTCTGCTTGAACTATTTTTTACTAGTCTTTGAGAGGAAAAGTAAAATTTGTTGTTGGTTGTCGACATATCGTTCCTCACTTTATTTCCGCTGGTGTCTCGCTTGCTGAAGTTTTTAGCCTTCAACATGCCGAAGAGTTGTGCAGCCGTCGGATGTAGCAATCGTGCCGATCCTGGAACGGCTGTGAAGTTTTACAAGTTTCCTGTAGCGGACGAGCGGCGCAAACTATGGGTTGCGGCTATGAGACGAGAGAATTGGAAGCCAACTGACAGTAGCAGGATCTGTTCAGACCATTTCGTAGGCGCAGAGAAGAGCAACGATCCACTATCTCCCGCTTACGTTCCGAAACTTTTTGAACATGTCAGGACTCCTGTAAAGCGTAAAGCGGAGAGGGATTTGGTGGCATATGAACGCCGAGCGAAGCGGAAGCTGACGTTCGAGGAGAGCAAGACGCAGACACCAGTGAAAGTGGACGCCTCCGGGAATGACTTCACAGAGGCAATGGCAGATTTGCCTGGTGCCTATGGTGCAGAGGTAGAGTCTGATCCTGTAGCAGTCTCCAGTGTCTCATCGCAGACTGACATGGATATGGAGCACTTGACGCGGCTGGAGGAGACAAACAACTGTTTGGTCCTGGAAAGCAAACGGATGCCACACGCTCCAGGACAAGGTGACACCTTGTCAATCGAGTCGTTTGAGAAAGACAACGCGAAGGTGCTCTTCTACACTGGTTTGCAGTCTTTTGGGACCATGATGGGCATATTTGAACACGTGAGGAAGAGAGTTCCACAGCACCACCGCCACACGCTCTCTCTCTTCCAGCAGTTCTTGATTGTTCTCATGAAGCTTCGGCTGAATTGTCGGGACCAAGACTTGGCGTACAGATTCGGCATTCACCAGTCGACCGTGTGCCGGATTTTCCAGCGCTGGATCCGGGTGATGCATGTGATGCTGGGACCACTTGTCAAATGGCCGGAAAGGGACGAACTACGCAAAACTCTGCCACTTGAATTTCGTAAGCATTTCCCGGGCTGTGCTGTCATTATTGACTGCTTTGAAGTTTTTTGTGAACGACCTTCTGATCTGATGGCAAGAGCTCAAACGTACTCTCACTATAAAAGCCATAACACTGCAAAGTTTTTGATTGGCGTAGCGCCACAAGGTGTCATTACATTTATTTCGCATGCATGGGGCGGGAGAGCCTCAGACAAGTTCATCACAGAGCACTGCGGTCTGCTTAGTCACCTAAATCCGGGTGACCAGGTGCTGGCTGACCGTGGTTTCACTGTTGAAGACAGCGTTGGCATGTTCTGCGCAGAGTTGGTGATGCCCCCATTTACGAAGGGGAAGAAGCAACTCTCCAGGCTGAAATTGGACAGTGCTCGACAAGTGTCACGCGTCCGTATCCATGTGGAGCGAGTGATTGGAATGCTTCGCCAGAAATACACGATCCTCTCTGGCACTTTGCCCATTGCTTTCCTCATGCATGACGATAAAGCTACATCATGTGCATTCATTGACAAGGTTGTCACCGTCTGCTGTGCTCTGTGCAACTGTTGTGAGTCCGTCGTACCTTTCGAGTAAATTACATCATGCCGCTTTGTCAGCTGTAATGATTGCTATATTATTATTATATTATTATTCAAATTTATTATTAACCCTTTGTGCTTTTTGGACTGTCTGGATATACCGGCAATTATATTTCTGTTTTACCTATTCTGCAGTTGCATGCGCATGTGTTCACCTCATTGACCTCGCTTGTTTCTAGTTTCTTTTGTCTGGCTAGCCAAGCTTGCTTGGTCATGGCAACGCCAACAGACTTATAATAATAGTAATAATACTGGCTTCTATCATCACTCACGACATGCCTCCGTTTCTTGTTGCATCAATATAATGACTCCTGGTCCAAATAGGGACAACACAATATAATAATTATGAATAGCCCTGAAACCCAACTTAGGGTGCTGGGTAGTGCGCGATGTACCATCAGAATAATTTTATGTAGTATGCCCAGCACCAAAGAACAACTCAACTTATGCCAACATCACCCGGAAGAGACGTAAAGAGCGAAGTGTTTGATGTGTAATGATGGAGTTCCTCTGTTCACATGCATAAGCAGTGAGTGGTCTTCACGCATGTCCTGGGACCCACAAATACGAATCAGCATTATGGTCCTTCAGAGATACATGCAAGCAAAGAAATACAAGAAAGGTAACGGAAATCGTTGTGAAAGCCCAGCCACCGATTGTATGCACACACGTGGCAAGTGCAACAGCAAGTACCGTGGAAGGCACAGCAGAACAAGTTGAAAATGCAACTCTAGAAATACCAGAATAGCAGGATCACTTCTCAAATGCTTGAGACTTGGATTTACAAATGCTACGACAAAAATGACTATGTACATGGAAAGTTGGTTGCACCCCATACTAGAGGTCGAGCTTTTCTGCCGCCTTGACTGGACATTTGACTGACTCACGACTGCCATTCAGAAACTTGACAAACTCACGACTTCCATCCAGACACTTGACTGACTCACAACTGCCATCTAGAGCAGAGAAGAAGTCCCTCGAGCCCTCCTTCCGGCAAACCTGCAAGAAAGCACCACTCCCTGCTCAATACACAGTGTTTCGGGGAATTCACCCCTCATGCAGTTGAGCTTGAGTAGGCTGACGAACGTTGTACTTAGCGACCAACATTCCTATAAACTTGTCGCCGAAGTCGCTACCACTGTAATTGTACATGCATATCATTATTTAGTGGCAGATTTAATCTTGCGACACTCCGGGCAGGTCCAGTTCTTGCGCTTTGGCTTACTCTTCAGCTGCAAACAAGCCATGTGGAACAAACGAATACTGCAATCGTTGTTGGAACATCGCAGTACCTCGCCAGCCTTCACAGACTTGCAGTAGCAAAACTCCGGAGGGCGTTCTTGATCCGCAGTAGATGTTGTACTGGCAGCACCAAGTGGTTCCGAGGCTGATGTAGCCGCTGAAGACGCATCGGCAGGAAGAGTGGAGAACGTCTTAGTGAACCATTTCCCAACAAGCTCTGGGAGAACAGCACACTGGAAGAATTTCTTGGCACCTGCTACCGCTTCACGGATGAAATCTGTGTCTGCACAGATACGCTCCACAAACAGCTGACCTTCATTCCACACAACAAAGTCACAGTACTGCACCTTACACACCAGCATCTGTAGCTGTACTTGGTAGTAGTACATGTGGTCTTGCTTAAGATGGAGTGCTCCGCCGGACTTTACTAGACAGAACTTCCCTGAATCGGCAGCATCATGCAGGCTACTGTCTCGGCACCCGTACGGGCACTTCACTTCCACCACGCCGTTGCCACAGCAGGAGCACTGCACAAGGGAGTCGGGAGTAGCGCCAAGATATGGATAGTCCGGATGAATTACAAAGCCACTGGGCAGTACTTCAACCTTCTGATGTGTTGCACTGGCATGTTCACTATAGTTGTCAATTGCCTTCTGCTCGTGATCACATCCCCATTGTGTGGCTTTGCTACGAAACTTGTGTGCCTCAGGGTAACACACAGAGCGGACTAAGGACGCAGAGGGCTGGCTAATATCCGTACGAACAGCAGACTTCAACTTTGAAGCTGTGATCCGGCCGGCGCGAAATTCAAACCAGGCCTTGGAATCTGCCTGGTTCCGCGTAGCCTGTTCCACAGCGCGTGCTTCCTCCTCTGAAACACAGACCGCTGGAAATACTGCCTCGCAACGAACGAGCAGGTCCCCAAAACTAGCATCCAGCATGTCTGGTTCGTACAATAAATCCAAAATGGGTGGATATCCCTCCGGCTTGGAAGGTACGTACCTATCGCAGAACTCGGGAACAAGGGAGAGCAATGACGGTTTACCGGCTTGACATAAATTTCCATATATTTCACCCAGCTCAGCACTGGAGGGTTGCTTAATATCAGCAGGGACCTTCTCCTCCGACCTACGGCGCTTGCTCCCATGCTGTTTAGTGTCGGGTGCAGTGAAGTTTATGTCACGAATCCTGGCATACTCCACCTCCTTCATTGAAGGAGTTGACCATTGGCACGGCAATGAAGTGCTTCCTGTGTTCTGAATCAGCTGCGTTCTAGAATACAGGCTGAACAACAGTGCAGCAACGTGAGAACAAGACTCACCAAGACCAGCCATGCAGGTGCAGTGTGCACAAATCACGCTACCGTCGTTTTGCGCAGCAATCCAGGGTTGCAGATGGGTGCCGGAAACTGACTGGGAATGGCGGACTTTGGCGATGACAAACTTGCTGTCACATGTGTCAGATTCGGACGCTGGAAACGCACGAACATCGCCGACCCAGCCACTGACAAGGTATTTGTAGCCTTCCAAGCTCTTGTAGGCCTTGAGCTGCTCCTTGGTGTAGGGGCTGGGCGCGTTGACCAAGAAATTGTAAATATCGGGATAGTCCACAAGTGGAAATTTATCTTCCTCTAAAAAAATACTTCTGGGCAGGTAAGGATCACTCGAGTCTGGTGAAACGCGCTCGAGCTTTTCACGGTACCGGCATTTGCTGGAGTCATCTAACTCGTCATACACTTTTGAAAACTTGGGAGAAGTCATGGCCACTGATTCAGCGTTCGTACAATAGTCCTTTGTAAAGAACAGAAGAGGAACGTAACAGCGATACAGGAAATTTCCTTCGTGAAATTATTCCAGGCACATGTACTTCTTTTGAACTTTTCATCTCTTTTGCCACCCCTGCGGAGCGCGGCCGCTTTGGCCGCCTACACGCCGCCTGCACGTGATCCTTTCGCATAACCTCTATAGCCGGTGCTATTGCTGTTGCACTGAACAATACATTAGCAGCGTAACTGCTTCTCAGCTGGCATTGTCGTTCGCTATTGCATTATAACCCGCGCTGATGTTTACTTCATGTTTTTAGCTAAGCTTACAATAGGAGGTGTTCGTAGCCGCTAGGGTCACTTCTCGTTTCTCCCTCTTCTTGTCCGGGGCAATAAACGTCCTTTAGGTTACGGTGACCTTGTTGTGTGAGTGGTTGGGCAGTAGCCGTATATTGCGGCTGAACGCTACTACTAGCGGGATACCCGGGTACGACACATGTGTAAATATGTATATATTGTGTATCACCAGTGTCTGATCCAAACTTTCTCAATTTGGCTCATGTCTATGAATACAGCAGGGAAATAAACTTTCAAACCAAAAAATAATAATTTTCCGACCGACCGGGCGTATTTTTTCGGGGGGGGGGGGGGTGCCGACCGGAAACACGAAATCTTTTTGTTTTGGCCATAATAATAATATCTTTATTAGGCCACCTAGAATTAATTCGTTGTTTCGGGTCACTTCACTCATCCGTACCAGGGTCGGTCGGTCGGGTTTATTTTTTATTTTATTTTATTTTGGTTTACGTCCATGTGCATACATGTACATCGAATAGTTTTTGTCCATCTAGCCAGTCGATCAAATCTGACTGTAGTGTAGACAATCCAGCGCAGTCATTGTCCCATCAGATCCAGGTCCCCTCCAGGACCAGGTCCAGATCTTGGCCTCGCTGGCAAACGAGTCTGACGAGCAGCTCTCATCTTGAAAACTTCTGTAAATAGCGACAAGGTGTCGGAGCTGATGCTGTTTCAGGACCGATTGCGGATCGGAGATAGAAGCCGACAACGACGGTTACGTCGTCACCAAGCGCTGCATCCTGTCATTTGGCTCGCCATGGCTGCTTCTGAGGTCGATATCTGGACTGTGTTTACCGCCATATTGCCAGGTGTGTCTTTACCACCATATTTATCAACCATAAGTACAGCTGCAGTGGTGTCTTCAATTTCATTCTCCCGAGTCAAGCTCCGTATGAAGACATCCAAGAAGAAGATTGCCTGATGAGTCCAGCGGGGACGAAACGTACGTCGCAATCGAGCTATGTCGTTGCTGTGTCATCACCTATGTGCCATGCGCTACTTGATGTACCAGCCTGATATGCCGGATACCGCCAGCCATGCATCGACCAGGCGCCAGGCGCGAACTGATGGTGGTGGTGGTGAGAAGGAGAGCTCTGAGCCAGAACTTTGCAGCCTAGAGAGCGTGTGTGGGCAGGCGTGTGTTTACTGCCATATTGCCAGGTGTGTCTTTACCACCATATTTATCAACCATAAGTACAGCTGCAGTGGTGTCTTCAATTTCATTCTCCTAGTTCTGTTACATAATCTTCCCCTAATCTGCTAGGTGGCATAGAACCGCGAAGCCATCTTTCCGGCTGCTATTTTCCACATCGCAATGTTGTGCCATTTCCATCACCATCATAATTCATAATACTGGGCAAGCCTGCCCGTCTGGTTCGCGATGTTAGAATATACCCCCCCCCCCCCCCCCCACACACACACACAATGGTTTCCTCTTTGCTTTGTCATACCACAACCATTCAATGCGGTGAACCCCTCGATAGGCGATTTGCCTTTGGGTCATCCTAATAAAGTTATTATATTATTATTAAACAAGCAAACACAACAGCATTCACCGCCGTCCGCACATCCGCATATACCTACGCAGTGCTGGTCCATTTCTAACACCGGTGCCACACCGACAATACGATTATGATTCAGAGAGAAAAGGACTTCAATGAAAAAAGCTATCAGTACATACGCGTACAGTGGAACGATAATAAACGAGAAACAGGAGATCAGTTGTAAGGAGGACGTACAATCACAAATGAAGGAGAAGGAACACGTGTAGTATCATGCTTCATGTCCATCCTATGCAGTAAATGAATGGCAAATCAGACGATAGGAGAGATGCATTGGAAATGGTAGGAAATGTCACCAGCACACTGGTCACTGACCTTGCTCATACTGTTGAACAGCTACATTGTACATTTACATGTACATGTACAATGTAGGACCAGCTGTGGCACAGTAAAGCGAGTTATTTCTTCAGCTGCACTGCTCACAGGTAGGTGTTGGCATATTCCTTAAAGGGGAAGTTAAGGCAAAAATTAAAATTTCACCAGTTGTAGTCTTCGGAGTGCTGAGTCGAATGGTCGTGGTCCCAGGAAGCTGAGACGCTCCCTTCCTACTTGAATCTCAATCGAACTCGCGCACTTCCACCGAAACTGGGTGACTGCGCCCTACTAGATGGGGATTTGTATGCAAAATATCACTAAAAGCGCCATTTCGTTCTTATAAAAGCACGGATGACCGCGATTGGCCCATATGTTGTAGTCTTTTGGACGCTGAGTCGACTGGTTTTGGTCCGAAAAGGCTGCGATGCAGCATTCCTCCTTTATTCCCAATCGAACATGGTTGAAGAAGCGGTCACGTGCTCCTGGGTGCCCAAATCACCTGGTCACCACGCCAGCAGGCGACAACTTTCACACCAAGGCTCAACTCGAGTTCAACTCGAGTGACAGGACTGCACCCAAAAAAGGTCAAAACAGGCTAGTAAGTTGTACCCTGCAGGCACGGTGACCAGGTGACTGGTGTACGCAGGAGCACGTGACCGCTTCTTCAACCATGTTCGATTGGGAATAAAGGAGGAACGCTGCATCGCAGCCTTTTCGGACCAAAACCAATCGACTCAGCGTCCAAAAGACTACAACATATGGGCCAATCGCGGTCATCCATGCTTTTATAAGAACGAAATGGCGCTTTTAGTGACATTTTGCATACAAATCCCCATCTAGTAGGGCGCAGTCACCCAGTTTCGGTGGAAGTACGCGAGTTCGATTGGGATTCAAGTAGGAAGGGAGCGTCTCAGCTTCCTCGGACCACGACCATTCGACTCAGCACCCCGAAGACTACAACTGGTGAAATTTTAATTTTTGCCTTAACTTCCCCTTTAAGAGCGTTGAAACAGTCCCCGGCCTACTTTTTATTTGCATTACACTTGTCATTCAACCAGGCGCGAAATTTCACTTCGTCCTGCCCGAGAACCAGAAACTGCCCGTATACCGTTTCGGCCGTGGCGAAGCCCTGCGCGGTGAGTTAGCCGCCGAGTGGACCCCCAATGCCAGGGACTTCCGCAACGGGTCTGCCACGCAATGAACGGGTGGTGAAACTTTCATGTTTTTTGCTTGTGGAGGGTGTGTTGGAAGCCATCTGCAAAACATATTCACAACAGAAGGATTGACAGCACATGTATTAGTTGCTGGTATAAATAATTGCCTAGTACAATGAAGCTGAAGGCTACTTACTCACCCTGGATATCGAAAATGTGTCTAGAAGAAGGATCGTTCTTTGGAATACAAGCACGGACTAGCGATTCTCTTCGTCGCTCTCAGGAAAATAACGACTGAGAATGTCTTGGCCCCAAATTCCAATCATGTTTAATCATTCACTGGCTTGAAATCCTATCGATATTGCTGACATGAGTCAGCGTAGGGAACATTATTTTCTCCCTTTGCGCAGCTAGCTAGCTACTGCTTGGTCGCAGTACAGTGTCATTTACCTGTTTGGAACATGAAACAGGGGCAGTTCCAGCCTAAAAGCACTATGCATTGTGGCGATATCCCCTCCAGCGACGCCAGCGCTTCTTATTAGTTATAGCGGATGCTTGACATTGTTGTTGCGTCAACGACGTGCATGGTAGTATGATAATGACTGACTTGACGCAGATGCACTGAATACCACCAATCCATGTTGACAGCCAACCTTTTCTACCAGCAAAACACCTACATTCTTGCAAAGTAGATCTGTATACACTGAATGCCACCGATCCATGTTGACAGCCAACCGTTTCTACCAGCAAAACACCTGCATTCTTGCAAAGTAGACAGGTGCCAAGGCATGAATCATCATCGTGATCTATGACCTTTTTCTTCCACACCATGTACGTGGTTGATTGTGTTGAGCATGCATCCTGCGGCACTGCGGCAGCGCCGACCGATCTCCAAAAAAAATGTCACGGTTCGCGTGAGACTCGGCCAAAAGCCCAGTTTTCCGCAGGAACGCCACCACCCTCTTGGATCAAGGCGCAGATGCAGCTCCTAAGCGGTGGGAGGTGAGTAGATCAGACCCACCACAAAGTGGTCAAAGACCGAAATCCCATTCACTGCATCCATGTTTCCCTCGTGCCAGGCCACGAGTTCCCAATTAGCTGTGGGTCGCAGCACGACTGGAAAAAATCCGTCCGCTTCCAAGCAGGACTTGAACCTGGTACCCTCTGTTTCTCAATCATGGTCTTAGATCTCCAAAAGAATAACTACATTACTATTATAGCCTTATCACACGACGGTTCGTGCTCACACGATACACGATACTATGCTTCTACGATGCACGCCAAGACACTTCACACGACGACTAGCTTTTTAGACACGATTGTGACAAGCCAGTTCATGAATTGCAGACGCAGCGCATACAAGCCAATTCAAGAAACGCGAAACCGAAATCGAAATCGAAACCGAAATCGAAATCGAAACCGAAATCGAAAACGCACAGTATGGGGGTCAGGGTGTTGCGGGCTACGATCTCGCGGGCTAAGGCCCAGTAAGGCCGCGGTCACACCGAGCTCGATTCAGCCGTTCAGCCGAAACAAGCGCTTGTTTACGTCACTATTACCATGGAAATGGCTGAAAAATGTCCTACAAGCGACTTTCAGCCGTGGCTGACTCTCAGCCGTTTTTTTCCGGCTTGTTTCAGCCACAGCTTGTACAAGCGGCTGAAAGCCGAAATTCAAAAAATAATTTGAGTGCGCTTGGAGCTCCGGAGCACACCTTGTAGTTGACATGATGAACTGATGTTCTTTCTTGTGTCCGTGGAACCGTGCTATCCCTGTGCCTTTGGTTTTGATCGTGAGTCTGTCTACCCCAACTACACTGTATTCAGTTTGATTTGGATTTTGTCCGACGACCATGGATTTCTGCCGCTGTGCCTCTAGACTGCTGCGTAGATTGTTGGAACTGTGGTTTGAGGCCAAGACAAGGCACCACACTCACGACCGAAATCATGAAGAAAGCCGGGTACGAAGAAGAGAGTGGATTGCAAATGAGTTCAATAACGGCAACCGGCGGGGCAGAAAGCTCGACATCAGGAAACACCACCCGAACCATCGCGTCCATGCACACCGAACAAATAAAAAGAGCACGACTTCGCAATTCAGAATCCGGGCTTCCTTTGCTTCTTCATCAAAACTGAACACTAGAACAAGTACAGTTTTAGATCGCGAACGTTCTCTCCAGTTTCTTGCAAACATTGGTGTGTTTCGAGATATTCAAAATTATTTGGCGGGTAAGAAAAACAAGCCATTCAAGCTTTGCACTCAAGGTCTGGTGTGACCGCGTCACAGGGATCACGCAAGCCAGCTGAGCGCCAGCGATAACAAGCCCAAAGTGGCTTGTTTCGGTGTGACCGGGGCCTTAGGGCCTACGGCTCAGATCGATGATCACGCTGGTGATCCTGTCGGACAGCCGAGAATCCGTGACATTCTCCCGTCGTGTGAAAGGGCTATAGGGCTTGAAAGTGATGACGTCAAAAACGGCCAGGGAGTACTAAGTTGACATCAGATTTCTATTTTGGATCCACTAATGTGTGACTTTGCTATTGCCTCAGTATGTGGGTGCATAGCAACCCACTCATGTCGTATGCAGGGGGTAACTTTTACTTCGCTACCAGTTGTAACCCCGCCCCCAGTAGCCAAATCAGTCAGTTTCACTGGATACATCGCCTTGCTGTGAGTAAGACGGCTTGAAATGTGCTTGGATCCATACAAAAACTGGATCCAAGTGGATCCAATTTTTGAATTTTTGAAATTGTTGCTATGCTGTGACGTAGCACTTTCAAGCCCTATTACGGACATGATTTTAATCATTTTATGCATACATGTACATTTTCATTCACTTTTCATCATTTTGTCGGAACTACATTTGTAGGTCTCCGGACTTGGTGAGAAGGCAGAAATGCCTGTTCACTTGGTGAAGTAAAATAAAATAAACAACAACAGCAACACATGGCCATGACAGCAGCGGGTAGAAAAATAATCATGGTTCATTTGCGCCCCTGATTGTCTCCACTTCCAGTATGGTGGGCAGGGAATGTTCAGACTTCAGTGTTCCTGAAGACCCTGGCAAGTCTTGTTTGCATTCAAATATTTTTCTGTGGTGATGAATCACCTGCACTGCGAGATTTCGTTTTGCTTGATGCGATGGACTGTCACTTGCTTCGATTCAGAGAATCAGGGGCATTCGAGCTTACCCCGCAGGCAAATGCCCTTCGCAGTTGATTGCAGGCTGTGGGCTGGTTAGCAGTACAATCTGAGTCGGCCAAATGCACACTCTACAACGCGTCTTGTCCGAATTTGTGCTGCGTTGAAGCTCGACTGAACAGGAGTAAGATTGCCATCTTCAGGGTAGATCTTCATCATTGTTGGTGACAAGCCGAAAGCGCTATCACCAACTAGATAGGGCCTGACCGTTGCATTGTGGCATTGCCAGGATGCTGCGTTCAGCCATCTTCCCTGGTCAATGTTATGCTTGAGCTGAGAGTTATTGTATGCGGCTGCATCACCAGAGCTTCCAGGCAAGCCGATGTCAGCGAACGTGAACAAGCCGTCACTATCGACACACGATCTGGCGTTGCTCGAATGGTCGGGCAAGCAATGCACTGCAAGCCTTTCTGGAGCATCCCAGTACTCGAACAACGCGCGCGCAACGCAGCTTGGGCCTTCGAGTGCCCAAATCTGCCTCCAAAGCCGGCCACGACCGTCCAACCGCTCGCGGGTCCATTTTATGGAACACCCTGCCATCCGACGTGCGTGGTATTACCCAGTACCACCAGTTCAAACACGCCTGCCTCCCGTTAACGCGTTCTGTCTTGCTAGCAGTAGCACCCACTACTGAACACTACAGGAATCTTTGAACGTTTGCGGTACTCCACAGTACCAGTCATGTGCTGTTTACCGCCTCCCCGTTGTTGTATTCTACCGTTAACGTTATTCATTGACTGAGCGTTCTTTGCTTTGTACTACACCCTGCTATCATGTTAGGCTATTTCCTACAATATTTTACTGTTTCCATTCGCTTCCATGTAATTGGGCGACACCGCCCGTTTGGTTCTGCGAATTCAAATAAAAATGTATCTACCTACCTACCTACCGACACGCCGGATAGTACTTATACAACAGGAAGAAAGGAGATGGCTGTGAATGCAGTCTAATGTCTTGCCAGACGCGCCTCAGCCACACACACACACACACACACACACACACACACACACACACACACACTTGTACTTGTACTTGTTGCTCACTGCCAAAACTGGTCACGTGGGCCTCCCCGGGACAGGGGAGAGAGACTCAAACGGAATCTTGGAAAGGTGACTCAATTGGCTATTGAACCGCCCAACTGCCGACACCCCCTGAAATCCCCAAAACTCTGGGTGGACTTGAAAATGATCTCACTTATGGGCTCACCACACCTCAGTAAGTGGGTGAGGACAAGGTGCAGAAAAAGGATTGACGGCATCAGGGTATCCGTCCCGGGATACAACTGCAGTTACCCCTGCCCCAGTGAAGGTAATACTTGTTACTAATGTGAGTGGCTAAATCAGAGTGGATCTGATAAAAGCTTCACTAGCACCATTGATTACACAAGAGTTAATCTAGCCAGAAGCAGTCCATTGTTAACAGGTATGTATACTTCAAATAGAAAGTATGTAAACCCTGAAACCAAGAAAGGTGGCAGATACAACAATACGCCTTTAATCAGCCCAGCCAGTTGGCAAGTTGGCAACAGACGCAACACAATCAGGCATAAGTGTACCCACCAACCGAACTAGCTGGCACACACACACACACCCACGCGCGCGCGCGCGCGCGCACACACACACACACACAAACAGACACACACAGACACACACACGCACACACACACGCACGCGTTCAAGAATGTACACGAACGTGCTAGAATCAGCTTCACCTAGTTCTGTCCCCAATCTGCTAGGTGGCATAGAACCGCGTAGCCATCTTTCCGGCTGCTATTTCCGCATTGCAATGTTGTGCCATTTCCATCGCCATCATAATTCATAATATTGGGCAAGCCTACCCGTCTGGTTCGCGATGTTAGAATAATTATAAGCAAACACAACAGCATTCACCACCGTTTGCGCATACACATACACCTACGCAGTCCTGGTCCATTTCTAACACCGGTGCCACACCGACAATACGATTACGATTCAGAGAGAAAAAAGGATTTTTGCCAGTTAGCTGGCCTCTGCGTACACCGCAGACTCACACCCACACACAACAGAAAGATACAGATCACAGTAGAGTGTGGTCTTTGTTCACTCACGGTGGAAGATGGAAAAGCTTAGCGTAGTGTATACATGAGCAAGAAGAAGGGCATGCCACCTCACGCATATACATGTACACGTATATACCAGACCAACATGATGCAAAAAGTGGTGAACATGGTGAATGGGGCCGCCGGATAATTAACCAGCCCGAAGCTGGCGGAAAAAAAACCCAGGACCCCGGCGGAGACACATCCCTGAGGAAAAACCGGTTAGAATATCCCCATCAGATAAATGAGAAAAACGTAGCCTGCAGGACCTATCCAAAAGTGAGAGTAAAGGGGGGGGGGGCGGGTGGGAAACTACAACGAAAAGAGAAAGACCACGATGAAGAGAAAAGTTTGAGAACACTGACAAAAAACCAGCTGACGCAATCCTGGTGCCGTAACTGTGGTGAAAATGCTGGCAAAAAATACACTTTCAATGAAAAAAAGCTATCAGTACATCCATGTACAGTGGGACGATAATAAAAGAGAAGCGGGAGATCAGTTGTAAGGAGGACGTACATTTACACTCACAAATGAAGGAGAAGGAACACGTGTAGTACCATGCTTCATGTCCATCCCATGCAGTAAATGAATGACAAATCAGACGATAGGAAAGATGCATTGGAAATGGTAGGAAATGTCACTGACCTTGCTAATACTGTTGGACAGCTACACGTGTACATGTACATTGTACATGTACACGACATGTATATGTAGGAACAGCTGTGGCACAGTATTGGCGAGTTATTTCTTCATCTGCACAGCTCACAAGAAGCTGTTGGCATACTCTTTAATAGCGTTGAAACAGTCCCCGGCCTGCTTTTTATTTGCGTTGCATTCGGTCTTCATCCAGCTTCGAAATTGGTCTTCGTCGCCCTTGAACATCAGATACTGCCCGTATACCTGTGAGGCCGAGTCGCTGCCGTTTTGGGTCAGTCTGCCGCCGAGTACACGACCGACGCCAGGAAGTGCAGTAACGGGTTTGCCGCCCATCGGCCCGCTGATGAAATTTTCAAGTTTTATGCTTGTGGACGCTGTGGTGGAACTCATCTGCAAAACATATTCACAACATAAGGATTGACAACACATGTATTAGTTGCTGGTATAAATAATTGCCTAGCACAATGAAGCTGAAGGCTACTCACTCACCCTGGATATCGAAAATGTGTCTAGAAGAAGGATCGTTCTTTGGAATACAAGCACGGACTAGCGGTTCTCTTCGTCGCTCTCAGGAAAATAACTACTGAATGTCTTGGCGCCAAATTCCAATTCATTTATATGTATAATCATTCACTGGTTTGAAATCCTGTCGATATTGCTGACATGAGTCAGCGTAGGGAACATTATTTCCTCCCTAGCGCAGCTAGCTACTGCTTGGCGGCAGTACCGTGTCATGTACATGTACTGTACCTGTTTGAAACATGAAAAAGGGGAAGTCCCAGCCTAAAAGCACTACTAGTATGCATTGTGCTAACGTGTCACAATTATTATCATGTGGTATGTAGATCTACAACTAGTGCTAGACTGCTAGAACACGACTGCACGCTCCGTGAAGCACGATATTATGAGACTTGGTTTCGTGCACTCTTCTTGTCTTGACCTCGATTTTCTTGGCAGACTGGTCTTGAACGGGGCGTGACTGACAGACTTGAGTAACAACGTAACGTCGTTGGAGGGTGATCCGGAGATCTTCACAGACATGCTACACAACCTACTGCACGGACCAGAAAAATAATCCTGGTAGTGCTAGGGATTAGGAGTGTCAGTCAGTATGTCAATGACATAAATGTACAATCATGTACATTTATGTGTACTGAAGTACAGTCATGTACATCTCCATGATGTACAATGTACTCAATCTGTGGACAGAACTGTTTCGTCCTTTGTGGACATGTACAATGACTATGTATAACTATGTTGTCACCTTTGTCATGTACATGTACATGTAGATGTAGGTCGATCATGGCCTCACAACCACACCTCCGTTCTTTCGTCTCTTTCTGAACAGATGTGAGGGTATGCGAGCGCCTCTGGAGTTTTGTTTTCTACCAAGGACTTTAGGTCCTTTGCATGTTTTGTGCATGCCTCCGTCAACAGGTTCTGTATGCGATGTGTACAACGACGGATATGTATGTATGTATGTATATTTTTATTTGAATTCGCAAGTACACACGGGCTACAAGCCCAATTACATGGAAGCGAATGCCATAATGAGGCCAATTAAGAAAAAAATAGGTGGAGGAAGGAGGAGGACGGTAGCAAAGCACAGGGAGGACAACTCAGGACCAAAATCAACAATTGCACAAATGTGAGAGCACCTGAGACCGAGGGTACCTGTGGAGCGATAAAATGCAAAGCAAACAGAAGAAAGGAAATCACAAGCCAATACACGCTAAACTGCACTAGAGTTAGAATGAAGGGGAAAACCGGAGCTCAACAAAATTATAACGTACAAAGTCATAATAAGAAGTCAACTGGATGAGAAGTAGCACAAGCAAACATTTCCTGACAACGAGAGGGGATAATGTCACTACGGTCCTTTGACCCATGAGACTGTGACTGTGTGCACTGACATTCTGGTGACAGCTCGTTGACATTTCGTTTGGCACTCTCTGGAGAAAAAGGAGCAGTACATATTATTGTATTGCGTTCATGACTTTGTTGTAGTGTGGCGATGACAGCAGAATTTGTTCTCTTCGTTGCTGTTCATGAGTAGCAAAGTATTTACGCAGATCCTACCTGCACCTGCCCTTTCACTGTACAGTGTGCCAGTACTGTGGAAGTGTGAAGGATTACAATGAAGATCGTGAGACACACGCAACCGATCGCCAGACGGGAGGGCACGAACAGTGCAGTTTGGGTTTCTTTCTACTGCTGGAGCAACCTACTCTTTTCCATGTTTCATATTTGGGGAATCCCTCAAAATAATAATAATACTTGTAATTAAATGTTGCGACAGAGCTTTCGGCCATATTTTCAATTCATTGCATTCCCAACTCATCACAACCACGCGCTCTTCAGCCTCTTCAGTCTCGCCTCGCCTGCATACATGGACATTGCAACATCATAATAATAAACAACATACACGTACTTTCCATTGTCATCAGTATTCCGCGTAAGATTTTCGTCGCTTGTGTGGTGTGTTTCTCCACCAATGAGCGCGTACTATGATTTATCGCTGTTCTCACACTTTACCATTTTAGCAGCTTGCATATGCCATTGATATATGTGGAGAGAGCGGAATTGCGCCATTTCTGGTGTATAAGAATGATCATTCCTCCTTTATCATCATTATCATCCTCTACTGATGAGCTCCGACAGGGAGCGAAACAGCTGTCTAGAGGCGTGGAGCAATATTATCTCTCAACGGAAGTGTCCTTGCTGGTGTCTGTATGGTTCGGCTGAAGAGCGCGTGGTTGTGATGAGTTGGGAATGTAATGAATTGAAAATACTTGTACTAATAATGATAATACGAAGTAGTGGTTGCGACTTCGGCGATGATTTGTAAGAAAGGGTTTGCTCCCCACACCACAGCTCACGCTATTCCGCCTACGTGTCAAGTGTCAAGTAACGTCGGCGGAATAGCGCGAGCTCCGGTGTGGGGAGCAAACCCTTTCTTACAAATAATAATACTTGTAATAATAATAATATCCCACAGTTCTGTTGAGCACTGTACCACTGGATCCCGATGTGTGTGTGTGTGTGTGTGTGTGTGTGTGCATGCGTGTGTGTGTGTGTGTATCTTGTGTGTGCGTGTGTTGTGTGTGTGGGGGGGGGGGATGTGGGTGTGAGCAAGGTAGCTTTCTCGCGTTTCGTGGTTGCACTCTACAGGATCATGCTTGTCCCATTTCCCGCAGCTCTTGCGTTGCTCACTTGACTGACTCACGACTGCCATCCAGAACACACGAGAAGTCCATCGAACCTTACACTCGGCGAACCTGCAAGAAAGCACCACTGGCTGCTCAATACACAGCACTTCGGGGAATTCAGCCCTCATCAGCCAAGGGAAACAGTGCCTGAAGAGCACCGCTTATCATGTATAGTGCTGTCCAGGCACAAACATCACCAGGGGGATACAATCTTACGGAGACGCTCCGTTTCCAGAGCGACAAACACGTTGTGAACAATAGATAGCAGCGTGAGTCAGTGTCGCCCATGGAGGTGCTGAAGTTTTGGAAAACCGTGCCTTTTTCGTACTGGCATGTGGCTATAATATTTAAGTACAACAAAATACATCAGTATCCCCATGCCAAGGTGTCCATGCATGCTGGAGTCTGGAGATTAATATGGAAAAGAAAACAATATTTCTTCTATGCCACATTAGTTGACTTCTTCTGTGAAAAGATATTTTCATTACCACAATTTAAATTAGTTTGAGTAAAGTACCTTTGAAAATTATCATGTTCAACTGTCTTCTGGTAGCAGCCTACCCATAAACTTCATATGGCATTCAATTGACCGTAACTTTGGTGTCTCTCAATGGATTTGAGTGAAATTTTCACCACACACTCCTGCCACTATGCTGGCCCTCTGGACATGATTTAAAAGTTCTTGCGCCTCACTGACAGGCTTTCCAGCCCGAAAAGCTCAAAATTCCGGCATAGTGCCACGGTGTGCGAGCCACCCAGGAGCCAACAAAATGAATTCACAATTTTTTTCACATTTTCTTGCCCATTCTGTCCGTGCGCGGTCCCAAAAACAAGTCCAGAAGCAGCCATGGGTGGTGGGATAGGGCCCCTCAACGTGGCCCTGGAATCTGTCACTACAGCACGAGTGGGCGTTCTCTCACAGACTCCCACAGACCGAAGTCAATTTTTGAATTCTTTTAGGTTTAGGGTGTGCTACGAGATCATACCTTTGATACAACATCCAGTGCTGGGACCTCCACAGCGCTGCACACCAAATCCAGGATACCCTCAAAAATCGGCAAAGATTACCACTCACGTTCCACTACTGCCTAGTGGTGACTCCTACCTGACTTCTTGACACGACTCAAACTTGCCAAAGTCACTAAATCAACGTAAACAATAATCAAGCCACATATCTGCAACGTCATGAGGGTGCTGGCAAAAGTCCTGCTGCGGCTTCGCCCGCCGCCGTGCAGCCCAATACGTGGGTAAAAAACATGATTTTTTTGGACTTTTTTGGACTTGGAGCAAAACTCTGCACACTTTGGCGTGTTTCCATGATACGACAAGTTGCGCACGGTCTGCTCACATTCAAATACTGTGCTGCCAAAAATGACAGCGTGCGACAAAAAATTCTTTCCTAGCAAGGGCACATTCTCGGCCATAACTCTTGAACGGCGGGTCAGATCAAGACAAAATTGTGAGAGATTTTGCAGCTATTCATGCTCTTTCAACTGACGTAGCACTCGATATGAATTCACAAATTCGATTTTTCAGCGAATTTTTGGGTAGTCTGCCACCATTAATCGTCATACTCGTCCAGTCGATGTCGCCCCCACCCTGCGAATAATCAGCTCATCTCTCCCGTACCTCCACCTCTCCTTCCATCATGGCCGAACATCAACCATACGTCTTCTT
The DNA here is from genome assembly GCF_964019385.1 of Sycon ciliatum. Classification (NCBI taxonomy): domain Eukaryota; kingdom Metazoa; phylum Porifera; class Calcarea; order Leucosolenida; family Sycettidae; genus Sycon; species Sycon ciliatum. The sequence continues at coordinate 38,922,316 of NC_088645.1, read as the reverse complement.
TTTTCTTCAAATTATTAGAGCAATATCCATAGCCTGCACAGTCATGACTCATGGCTGCTAAAATCCAGAGGTCATGACGTCATGACTTCGAAACATGCATAATGTACACGTACACAGAGTTTTGGGGACTACTCGTCACTATGTCGTCCGCCCCGGGATACATGATAAAGGCTGATTCACTCGCATCTTCTACTACATGTACTGTATCAGTGTGAGAAAGAACTTTGAGAAGACGAGTTCGAGCATAAAATAATGCATTGCCATGATTTCTACACTGCCTTTCATTGAAAACACTATCTCCATGACTTCCGAACCCTTTACCATGCAGACCACCAGTGCTGATCAGGTGCATGGTACACAATTGTGTAGCCTATATACTAGAACTGTGGTACAATCATGAAGTTATGCTCCTACCTCCGAAAGGATGCCAAATAATGCTCCAAATTTTCAACCACCAAATTATGCCAATAATTATGCCGGCATAATCCGCCGGTGCCTAGCCATGAGTCTAATGTCTTTCCCATTACAACTGGTGTCCCTCAAGGAAGTATATTGGGGCCTACACTGTTCTCGTTATACCTGAATGACAGTGACACTACTCTCGGAGAGGGAGTAGACCTCGCTGTCTACGCGGACGACACCACGCTGTATCAGTGTCTTGCAGTGGACGCAGATGTGAATGAACAAAGCTGTGTTTTTGCAGCATGCAGTGTATGACCTCTCCGCCTGGGGCAAAGCCTGGAAGATCTCATTTGATTCCACCAAATCCCAGGCCCTCACCATCGATCATCATCGGCCACGTCAGCAGCTCACAGCCATCTCCTTCGATCGAGCTGCAGGTGTGGAAGAAGCATAGCTCAAGCTTCTAGGAGTCCAGTTCGACACACAGTTGTCTTTAACTAACTTAAAAAATGACTTACCATCTGATCAGCACTTGTGCTCTGTAGCCGTACGTGCACGCCAGCGGTTACATTTCCTGGACAGAGCTGCTCCAATCCTTGCCGCTCGTGGAAGAGAGCTAGTCTACAACGGCTTCGTCAGACCAATAATGGAATAGTGCCCGCTGGTCTGGATGGGGGCTGCCACTACAACCCTTCGCCAGCTCGATGCAGTTCAGTTACGAGCTCTCAAGATAATCTCTCGTGAGACATGGCTCCCACGTCTGGCCCTCCCCCGTGCTGTCGCTGCTCACACGTACTTATAAAAAATAAATAAAATAGAATAAAAAAACTTATACAAGCTCCAGTGTCTCCCAACTACATGTAGCTCACCATTGCGAGCAATGATCCCTGCGTTGCACCAGAGCTGCAAGGGCATCCTCGTACTTGCCAGCAGAGCCGGATTTGCCACGAAATGCAGTTTGCCATGCCCCACAACCGTCACTTACGCAACAGTGTACAGCGATCATTTCCGTCCGCCATCTTTGAGGAGTGGAATCGCCTTCTTTCAGACCTTATCGCAGCACCACCTACTCTACCTCGCCTCCAGCAGTTCACATAAGGCGTTCATAAGCATCTGCGATCTGCTGACTGGCATTGGTCCTCTACACACCTGTAATCTGTGTGTGTGTGTGTGTGTGTGTGTGTGCGCGCGCGCGCGCGTGTGAATGCTTGTGTGTGTGTGGGGGGGGGGGTATGCATTCGGATGGCTGTTGCTGGGCGTATGTAGTCAATGTGTTGTGTGCCTGCACCTCAAATTTCCCTCCCATTCTACACATTGCGTGACTGTGCTGCCACCCTTCTTTCCCATTTCCTCTGTAGTGCTCCTGCTATTTTTCTATTAATAATTATCGTATTTTTCTGTTTGCGGCACACGAGCAGTGCTGAAACCAAGACCTCTGGTCGGTGTAGCTGCTCTTGCTCCGCCTCCACTGCTTCAGCTGCCATCGCTATGTGCATCTCTGTGTGTTTTTGCTGGCGTTTGCCCCATGATAGTTTGTGGTTGTATTGTAACAAAAGAAGAAAAACAAGATCTCTTCAGCAATGGGTTATCGGTCTATCAGAGAAGGGCTTTCGAGTTCTTGGCTGCCCCGAAGCTGTGCGCATGTGCATGGACATCGTGAGGACGCAGTTTTGTTAGACGAACAAATAATTCACAATGCTCTCAGTACTCTGTCAGTTTTGTGCCTAGTTGTTGCACCTTCTGACTGTATCTAGTATCTGGTTACAGTGATGGAAAGTTACTCTTAACTCGTTTCCATATGACTGTATGTATTACTGCACAAGGACCAGTGCAATACCGGCCGATATCTGCACGAACGGCGAAGCCGTAAGTGCAGATATTAGGCCTTGACGGATTATGCTAGCATAATTTTTCGCATAATTCCTACCAAAATCGAATAATCGCATAATTCGAGGCAAATTGCATACGAATCGCATAAAATTGTAATAATCCGCCTGTTCGCATCAAATTCCATACAGTTATGCATGTACATGTTCTACAAGTACAAGTACAAGTAGATGCACTAGGAGGTTGTAGGTTTACGACTCCCTTGATAACATGTCCAGTCCACTACAATCAGTGATGGTCGTAGCTAGGTCGGACGGTGCGTTGAGCCCGTTGAACTTTTGCTACTACAGTACAACATGGTACAACGCCCTCTACAAAAAAATTCCCTTGTTATTTTGCACAGAACCATTATGCATTAGCAGCATATGTGAGCATAATGCGGCATAATATGATAACTTTTAGCATAAAAATAGCATAATTCTGCAATTTTTTCAGCAATGCGAAAAGCATAATTTCACGAAAATATTAGCATAATCCGTCAAGGCCTAGCAGATATCGACGCCGGTATAGGGCTTGAAAGTGATGACGTCAAAAACGGCCAGGGAGTACTAAGTTGACATCAGATTTCTATTTTGGATCCACTAAGGTGTGACTTTGCTATTGCCTCAGTATGTGGGTGCATAGCAACCCACTCATGTCGTATGCAGGGGTGACTTTTACTTCGCCACCAGTTGTAACCCCGCCCCCAGTAGCCAAATCAGTCAGTTTCACTGGTTACATCACCTTGCTGTGAGTAAGACGGCTTGAAATGTGCTTGGATCCATACAAAAACTGGATCCAAGTTTTTGAATTTTTGAAATTGTTGCTATGCTGTGACGTAGCACTTTCAAGCCCTATTGCACGCGTCCGAGTGCAGTAATACATTTATCGCGCCCCTGCCACCACACAGTCTGTCACCACACACTTGACACAGTCTGGTGCAACCCTGCTATCATTTCACAGTCATACAACACAGCACAACCAGTCGCGTTCATTTTTACTTTTAGAGGAACACTTCTTTCGAGCAGCTGCTGTATATATGGGGGATCCTGGAAGTAGCGGGACAGCTTGCTCATGTCGTCGTCGTTGATGGGGTGTTTGTGCTCCACCGCTTTGACTTCTCCCGCTTTCTTTGGCTTCATGAGGAAAGCCTTCAATGCAATGTTTGCGTCCTTGAACGCTGGGTCACTGTGGACGTTCATGGGCCGCTTCAACTCGACAAGCTTGCGATGTATTGCGGAGCGGAAATCGAGCAAGCTTGATGCAGAGTAGAACTTCACTCCAGCTTTCTTCGGACGGAATTCGACGTATGCATGTCGCAGAATGTAAGCTAGGTCGCTTGCCGTAACCGTACTCAGGTCACAGCGTCGTCCTGTGTCTTTACAATACTCGTCGAATAAGCGGAGCCATTTGTCAGTTGCCTGCTCTGTGTTTTTGTTTTTCTGCTCAGAAACGAGGCTGTCGATGGCGGCGTCGGACAGTTTCTCAAATCGCGATATCGGCTGTCGACAGTCTTCTCCAATACTTTACTTGGGCGTCTGCTGTCTCGACTCTCACGGAGCTTGTGAAGTTGACTTGGCGGACGCAAGCCGGGTCCACATTCGCTTCCGCGACATCGTCCCCGACCAATTATTATTTTGGTGTGCTGCAGCAAGTCAGCAGCGACTCCCTGGCGGAGCGACTCGCAATATGTATCTAATATTGACTGAGTACGAGGTCAATAGGGAATAAAAGCCGAGTAAAAGACCGAGGCGAAGCCGAGGCCTTTTACGAGGTTTTTATTTCCTATACTGACCAAGTACGAAGTCAATATTAGATTTATCACGACAAACAGTCCGTATTTCAAATTCCAGAACGATAACCTCATGAATCCCGGTTTTATGATTGCACAACCGTTGCACCACCACCTACTCATGCAGTGACAATGCTGCACTAGGCACCGTTCAACTGCGCAACCCCTAAGCAGTCAAATATAAGCAGTCAATATAGCCCTAAGGAGTGAAATATGCAGGAATATTTGACTGCTTAGGTATGGCAAAAATCTATGTGATTCAATACTAAGGGAGTGATAATCCCCAGTACACCGCCAGCCAATGACTATGTGGATGCACTGCAGTGCGATATTGCACCCTGGCGAGTGAGCGTGCAAATAACCTATATCTGCACGCTCACTTAGAAGCGAACGTGCAAATAACCTAATTAATAAAGTATATTTGCACGCTTAGTTCGAAGTGAGCGTGCAAATATAGGTTACTAGCAGCACCCCCGGCCAGCGTTGCCTGGCCGAATTATTATTATTATTAATTCAACATCTCCTGGCTCGTCAGAAGACTGCCAATATATATGAGAAGTCGGGTGGTAGCCAACCACGGCGAACTGAATAATAAGGAGAGAAACAAAGAGAGTACTGCAAGGGGAGGCATGACGAAAATGGTGAGATTATTTAGGACGAAGAAGCTGAAGCTTGAACTCCTTAATGTCTGTGCATGCTTTAAGGCTAGTTGGCAGGGAAGACCAGAGAGTGTACGCAGAGAAGATAGGAGATTTCAGAAACAGGGAGGTATTGGCACGGAGTAATGAGAAGGAATGACGTGTTGATCTGGTGGACACAAACCAGTTATACTTAGCAAAGTGTTTGGGAGCCAGGTCTAACAAGATCATGTGTACAAGGATGCAAAGATGTTGCTGGTGTCGCTCTAAGAGGGGAGATACTGAAGCTAAACTGTAGAATGTGGCATATCATGCGCATGCGGGTGAAGCAAGTACATGAACAGCACACGTGCTCAGCACGTGGTGGTCGCCAGACCGCTGAAGTCCTATCCTGGTGAGGGAGGTTCTTCATCGTTGGAAGAAGAAGGAGGGACGTCTGTTACGCCTTCGGGAGGCTGGTCAGGGTTGTCCATTACCTGGTGGCGGATGAAGCGGCTCAAAAAATTCATAAACTAATACTTACGAACAAAAGTGCGATGCGCTCTTCACTGCAGATCAGATGCAGAGTGCAGTCAGTGCAGATCTTTAAAAATTTGTATCCTTTTGTTGCAGATGTTTCTATTTGCAGAGAACGGTTCACGTGGTCCGCAGCGCTTGTGCGGCTGCTGGTGCTACCTATGGCCTAGGCTAGGTGGCTACATGATTCGCACGCTTCGCGTGCTCAGTGCTTCTGCGCGCGGCTGCTACTGCTACTCGACCGTACTCGTACTGATCGTGTCTGCTACCTACATGTACACTGTTCCCACGCTTGGCGTGCTCAGCACGTGGTGGTGGCTACACGATTCGCACGCTTTGCGTGCTCAGTGCTTCTGTGGCCCGGCTGCTTCCGCTAGCTACACGATTCGCACGCTTCGCGTGCTCAGTGCTTCTGCGGCCGCTAGCTACACTGTTCGCACCCTTCGCGTGCTCAGGGCAGCGCTGCTCCGCAGGATGGCCTGAGCGTAACACACAGACACACGTCACAGGTGCCTCTTCTTTATAAGTAAAGATGATTTGCACGCTCACTCGCCGGGGTGCAATATTGCACTGCAGTGCATCCACATTGGCTGGCGGTGTACTGGGGAATATTGCACGTTCAGTAAGGCCGCTGATTGGCTCAAACCATGGAGACACTCACGTGGGGTGCGATAAGTCCTTTTCCTTTCTACATTTTATTATTGGCTCAACATCCGAGTTTCAAATCCGCGATATTCATTTTAAAACAAAATTGCGTCACGATTTATTGAAAGTGGTATAGTTGGTGGTACGAGTGTTCAAAACCATTTGAACTTCAAACTGTTCGTCTTCTTTTTGACATGCTCTCTTTCCATCGTCCTTAGCTTTTGTTTGTTGTGAGTTGTTTTGGCTTTCTCCTGTACCTCTGGGGGATGCCAAGTGATGGTTTTGAGAGGCTGGTGATGGCTGTGAGCGAGAGTTTGCCGATCGGCGTCGTCCTCGCTGTAGCGATGAAAATACTAGTTACTGCGCACCTGGCAGATATCACAACACGTCGGAGCGTCCAGGAGCAAAGGAATCTTGGGTTTTCACTGGAATCTAGTTCCTCCAGCATCGTGTAGCCCACCGTCGGTGAATGGCGGTCCAGAAAGGTCGACCCTGGTCTTCTGCAGCATCTCGCAGTCCTGCGAGGCACACCGTGTACGCCTGCCATGTATTGTACAAATAAAACTCATGCAGTGGTGGACTCTACAGTGATGAGTCTCAGCCTGTATGCTGCAAAATACACAGGAAATGTGACTGGTGTCTGTACACTCAGTGACTGGACGCCAACACCCCAGTCTTTTCCTGCAGGATCTGTTTGACATTGACATTATGCAGTAGGTCGGCATTGACCTGGTTTGGCAGCTATCGCAATAGTATCTGCCTGGTTGGATGTAGCAGGTTGGTGTTTGCTCGTCGTCCAGTCCGGAATTTTCTTGTAACTCACGGTGGAGTACGCGCAGGGTTTGTGATCATCCCTGTTCACTTCAATATTATCAAACACAACGTTCCCTTTGTCACTCATCTTATCCTGAGTACTGAATTTGCTGACAATATTGCACCACACTTGTCACAACCTACCGCCACTGCTGGCGGTGGCGACTGGTTCGTCAATGGCGGCGACAAGGCTGACTGACTAGCTTTGAGACAGTGGCCTCGTTGTCAACCCCGCGGCAGCGTAAAGGTTGATTTTATCGATCCAGCCTCAGCGCCATGTTGACGACGCCCTAGTGACTGTGTGTCATGGATTGCCTTGCCATCAGCGGTCATTGCCGTCCACCTTGGTGCAGCCCTCAACAACTGGCTCAGCCCATGGGAGTCTCAAGTGGACAAAGTTGTTGCCAAAGTAGCTCAGAAGATTGGTGCATCGTGGTGTAGGTGAGCACATAACTAGGACTTCCCAGCGCCTATTTGTCCAGGCTGCGATACTATGTGACATGCTGTACTGCACATTCTTTTCAGGACTGCAAGGCCGGCAGCTGGACCGACTGCAGGGGCCGCGCACATGCAGGCCGCCTGTTGCCAGTGCAGCATTCTGGAACATTCCTTCCTTCTGAGATCCGTGGAATAATAACTTTCTTTGCTTCAAAGCAAGTTGCTTACCTTTCTGTTGTGCTCCCAGTGTCCTTACAACAATAACCTACAGCAATGTTCTATTTTCCTTTCCATTCCCCAACTAATGAATACTACAATGTCGATTCTATTTCTGAATACTTTAGTGTGTGCCTGCGCACGCACGTGTGTGTGTGTGTGTGTACCTCACTCGCCACTCGAAGTTCTGTTCCCCATCACTGGAACACTGCCTGTTCTTTCAGGACCTGCCATCATCTGCGGATGGGCATTCAATGATTGTATTGTGTGTGTGTGTGTGTTTCATTCAGAATCAGATCCGCTATCGTTGCTATAAGAGAAAATCTATGGGTTCACATCCAGTGCATTTGTAGATTTGCTGTTCTCGCCATGGGTGCATACATGGGACATTGTGTGTGTGTGTGTGTGTGTGTGTGTGTGTGTGCGCGCGTCTGTGTGTATGGGGATATTGTCTGTATCGGCTTTTGGTACTAATCTGTCCCTGCGGGAATTTGCGGAAAAAGTCATTGAAAACTTGCGCAAGAAATTGCGGCAGAAAACAACAAAAAATGCGGCGGAAAGATGCGGAACTTGCCAGGAACTCGCGGAATTATTGGCAGGAAATTGCGGATTTTGGCCAAATCACGAAATTTGTTGCATCCTTAGAATCGCTATTTGCGTACTGTGCAAATAATCCACGTACAGGATCATAGAAAGCACTGTATACTGCGTGAAAAGTGCAGAAAAATGTAAAAAGAAGTGCAGAAAACAACAAAAAATGCGGGAAATCGGGGACTTTTCAGAAATTTGCGGGTTTTGGCCAAAATCGCGAAATTTGTTGCATCTGTGGAATCGCGATTTCCTGGAGGGACAGACTAATGTTCAGGTCTGTGCTTGCATGTGTGAACATGAAATTGTTCGGTTCTGTGCATGCTATTGCTATGTTGTATATTATTGTATGTATGTGTGCATTTCCACGAACAGTGTAGATGAGCGTGGACAGTGCATTCATCCCTCATCAACCACTTCCCTTTTCAGACTTGGGCTTACGAGAGGTTTTTCTGCGTACCTCTCATTTTTGTTTGTTTCTCTCTGATACTGTATCGATGCCGGTACCTGTACCTCGATGTGTTCCTCTATCTGCAGTCGCCTTTAACCTCCGGTCAAGTTAACGTTTATTGTGCTCTATTTATCGTGCGAATCAAAATGAACATTAACCCTCATGCCACACAAGAGAGACGAGCCTGTGGGGTGTCGCAAGCGTTTATTCCAGCATGAACAATCATGAGCCTGTGATCGGTAATCAAGTATGACGTACATGTACTCAGTATGAGGTCATGATTATAAATGATGTACACATATCACGCATCAGAGAGGCAAGGACAGCAGAAGCGACCCGCGGGGTCGTGCGCCGTCGGAACGGCTACGTGTACTACTAGGTTGCTATGGCAGCGGAACACTAAATCTGAGTACACATGAATAGTTCAATGGTGCCGATGTGCGTGCACTATGCGGCGCCCATCGGCAGCACCCGTGCCTCCTGCCTTTTAAACGGTGCGGGAGGGTGGGAAACAATTTCTGCGGCGGGCAGGCACAACAAACAACTGGTGAATGTCTTTACGTGTTCCTGCCTTGCGAGGGTGGCCTTGGGTGAGCTTGCACCCAAGGCGGATAGGTGGCTTATACGGCATGCCGTACGCGCATCGCGGTTGCGAATGCTTGCGTGGGGCCCCGCGCGGGAGCCCGGCAGTGCGTACGACTTTTGCGGAGGTCGTATGAGACTTAGCCGGTTTTGGCGTGTCTGCGGACGGCATCTCCATGCGGGAGATGCGGCTCTGTGACATGTAGGTTAACTACGGTTTGCGCAACGCAAACCAACATTTAACCCTCATGCCACACAAGAGAGACGAGCCTGTGGGGTGTCGCAAGCGTTTATTCCAGCATGAATAATCATGAGCCTGTGATCGGTAATCAAGTATGACGTACATGTACTCAGTATGAGGTCATGATTATTATGATGTACACATATCACGCATCAGAGAGGCAAGGACAGCAGAAGCGACCCGCGGGGTCGTGCGCCGTCGGAACGGCTACGTGTACTACTAGGTTGCCATGGCAGCGGAACACTAAATCTTAGTACACATGAATAGTTCAATGGTGCCGATGTGCGTGCACTATGCGGCGCCCATCGGCAGCACCCGTGCCTCCAATAAAGGTACCGAGTGGCTTGCGACACGCAGGCTCTAGTAGTGCTGTGGCATGCCTGCGGCCTGTGAATGTACGTACGATATGCCCCGCTGGACCAGCGGCCTGCAGCCGTCAGGGCATACTCTGGGGCGCCTCGATCTGCCGTGTGTGTAGCTCCCCCGGCGCGTAAGGAATGACCGCTGATGCTTGGACAGCATTTGTGTAGGACAGCATTGATGTCGTTCGGCGTGAGATGGTGAGCATCCTGAAACTTGAAGAGGGGTTGCTCGTCATTGCTCCATTTGCTGGACCGAATGAAGCCTGCAGGGCTCGGACGGGACATAGTGTGGGGTCAGCGTAGCGGTGCAGCGCTACTTCCCCGCCTGCTGTTAATTGAGACGTCTTCGTCCTCTGGAGCTGCAGAGTGGCCTCCTGCTGGGCTAGTTGGAGGTGTTTGCGCCTCAGCGTCTTGAAGCCGCCGAGACCGTGTGGTGACAGCGACGTGTACTCACTCACACGCAGCAGGCCGTGGAAGGCTGTCGTCAGAGCAGCCCATAGCATCAGTCTGTCTGCCGGGGAGTACAAGGACAGATCCAAGAACTGACGGAGAGCCTTCAGCTGGTGGACGGTGATCGCTTGGCGCTGAGGGTGTGCTGACGGATGCCTGGGGAGCGACGCTCTCTCCCTCTCTAAGGCCTTGAGCAGGGCAGTGATGCGGCTTGAGGATGTAACCCCGACCGGGCCTCCCATGCGGAGGAGGTGGTATTTGACCGCGGCCAGGTAGACTCTCAGAGTGCTGGCACTGACTGAGTGAGATATTGCGGCAGCAAACAGCATGACGTTGTTCTGATCTGGGTGATGTGCGTCGCGGCGCATGCGACCCATGAACTCCAGGAATGCACGCCAGCCTGGGGCGTACGTGCGCTGTGCGCCAGTGGCTACCCAGTTGGCAATCAGGTGCTCTGCTCGCGCTGAGAGAGCGGCGGCTAGCGAGCCTAGGAGGACACAGGCACAAGCGCATGCAACACAAATGCATGCAACACAAATGCACACACGCATACGCCTGCACACGTGCACATTCCCTAAACAGGCAGCATGGCACGGCGGCCAAGCTGCGGTGTATGCATGCTGCGCCGAGTCGCCGAACGGCGGCCCGCTTCCCGGAACACACTGGCCCGGCGGCGTGGCTGCGGATTGTAAGCAGGGGACCCGTGGGTTATGCTAGTGGGAGATCTCCCCCCTGACCTCGGCGGGGCGTTCCTGCACTGGTTTGGCCGAGGTTCTCCCTCATCCCGTGGGGCTAATGCAAATGCGACCCGAGAGCCCCCCTCCTCCCCAGCCCCGCGGGCTGGGAGCCTCGGCTATTGGCCTAATCCATAGATACTTAGCCTTGCGGGTGGGCGCATGGAGTGGCACGTAAGCGTTGGCTTGCGTAGCCGTGGCTTGCGGCGGTAAGTGATTCTCCGGCGGGAGGTGGACATCCGGAGGGACGTTATGCAAGCGGGGCTGGCGACCCTGGACAGACACACAGAACAATAGACAGCGGGCGGCGAAGCCTTGGCTCGGCGGAGCCGTAGCTTGCAGCGGTAGTGTCTGTAAGCGATTCTCCAGCGGGAGGTGGACATCTGGCGGGATGTTATGCGAGCAGGGCTAGCGACCCTGGATAGACACACAGAACAATAGACAGCGGGCGGCGAAGCCTTGGCTCGACGGAGCCGTAGCTTGCAGCGGTAGTGTCTGTAAGTGATCGTCCGGAAGGAGGTGGACATCCGGCGGGATGTTATGCGAGTAGGGCTGGCGACCTTGGACAGACACACAGAACAATAGACAGCAGGCAGCGAAGCATTGGCTCGGTGGAGCCGTAGCTTGCAGCGGTAGTGTCTGTAAGCGATTCTCCAGCGGAAGGTGGACATCCGGCGGGATGTTATGCGAGCCGGGTTAGCGACCCTGGATAGACACATAAAACAACAGACAGCGGGCGGCGAAGCCTTGGCTCGGCGGAGCCGTAGCTTGCAGCGGTAGTGTCTGTAAGCGATCCTCCGGCGGGAGGTGGACATCCGGCGGGATGTTATGCGAGTGGGGCTAGCGACTCTGGATAGACACACAGAACAATAGACAGCGGGCGGCGAAGCGTTGGCTCGCGGAGCCGTTGCTTGCGGCGGTGGTGTCTGCAGGCGATCCTCCAGCGGGAGGTGGACATCCGGCGGGATGTTATGCGTGCGGCTTGCGAGCCTGGATATACACGCAGAGCACAAGACAGCGAGCAGGTCAGGCTCGCAGAGCCGTGCCCCTAGTATACGGGCAAACATACAACCTGCTAGGTAGGCTTAACGCCCTCTACAATTTGCCTCGGTAGCACGGCAACGCGGTGCCTGGCCCTTATTTTGTTTGCGCCATACGAGCCACGTGTGTCGCGTACATATGGAGCGCCCCCGAGTACAGCGGTCGCCGGTTCGGGGCCTGCGGGGTGTCGGCCACCATTCCTCCCAAAAAAAGGGGTGTTCTAAGGGGCCGGATAAGCCCGGTAAGCCCACAGAGTGGTAAGGTAGACCATGAAGGGTTCGCCCCGGCAGGGCATGGATAATCATTGACAGCGGAAACTGTAGGTGGGGGCTTGAATTGGCGGCTGGAGCGCTTGGCCAACTGCAGACGGATGCGACTATCCGTTGTCGGATTGGGCACTTGCGAGTGATGATGGGGCAGTCTCCGCGTCGGAACCAGACGGTGGAAGCGCTGGAACTGGGCCGGGAGAGTGCGTCTGCGATGCTGTTGACGCCGGCGACGTGACGGACGAGCAGGCAGAAGTTGTGGCGAGCGGCGAGTTGCATGGTGCTGCATATCAGGGCCATGACCCCGGCGTGTCGGCAGGTGCCGGACTCCCAGGCAGTGCACCCTGCTGAATTATCGCGGTGCAAGAGGTCCAGTCCTGCGTACATGGTCTGCTATCGTGTCGATCGTAATTAGAGAGAAATGGTAGGCCTGCTTGTCAATGAACGACTTGACGCTGTTCCCCTCGGGGGCGGACAGGTGCATGATGAGCCGGTGGCTGCCCGACTTCTTGGGGACCACGCCTACGCCAGGGGGCGCAGATGGACGAGTGGCGACGCGTTGAAGGGGCCAGGGGTGTGGCCGCGACTGCATTCCGTGGCCAGGTCCTGGTCGACGACCTCGGGGTGTGCTGCCACTGAAGACAAGTTCGGGCTGCGTACGGACACATCACGGGGTCCAGTGAACCCGATACAACAGCCGGCACGTAAATTGCTAATTAGAGAATGAACAAATGCAGGATTCGGGTGCGCCAGCAATTCAGTGTGTAATGCATCAATATTGATAGGGGTGTTGGGGTGTAATGCAGCAATGTTCATAGGGTGTTAGGGGGCGGGTGAATGCAAGAAAGTAGTGCCGGGGCTGATTGCTGTTCTCTCTTATTTCTTGGCTGGGCAGGCTGACACGGCGTGCGAGCCTGAGCAGAAGAGGCAGGCGTGTCGAAAGCGACATGGGCCGCTGCAGGCGCCGTGATTGTAGCGGCGGCAGATTTCAGTTGATTTAGTGCTTGCACTCTCTTTCGCCTGCTTGCCGCGAAAGGCCGAGGTGCACGCTCCGGCCAAGTGCCACCTTCTTGCAAATGTTGCAATTGGGGAGGGCTCTGCCAGGGATCGGCCTGGGTCCTTTTACAGGGCCTGGCGTGCCCGCGTGTCATGGTCCACGACTGCCGAGACAGGCTGCCTGTACCATACGTATTTGACGCTGCATCAGTGCAGCGGCGCAGCGAGGGTGATCGCGGATGGCGATCAGGCTAAAAATAGACCATGCCTCGGCCCAAGTGGCAAGGTTCTCAATTTTTCCTTTCGGTGCGCTTGTCACCGAAAGTGCCCCTTCCTCGTCTATACGGAACCTCTTAGGCAAGTTAGGGGCTGGCTCCCCGGCAGAAATAGGTTTGGGCGGGAGCAGTATTGCCAGATCTATGTACTCGATTCGTCTTATCCGATCGACTGTCTCCAACGAGACGTGCGAAATACAGGAGGGGTTACCCATGTGTGTATAGTGCATGAATTCATCAGCACACATACTGTCTTCTTGCTCCGTGGCGTTCTCCGGTGCGTTGCCGCTGAGGGCTGCTGCCACGATCTGCTGGATAGACTCCCTTTGTGCCTGCGAGAAAGCCATGGTGGGTGTAAGACTATCGCTGAGAGCGGAAGCTTAGAGGAGACAATTTCAAACAATTTCTGCGGCGGGCAGGCACAACAAACAACTGGTGAATGTCTTTACGTGTTCCTGCCTTGCGAGGGTGGCCTTGGGTGAGCTTGCACCCAAGGCGGATAGGTGGCTTATACGGCATGCCGTACGCGCATCGCGGTTGCGAATGCTTGCGTGGGGCCCCGCGCGGGAGCCCGGCAGTGCGTACGACTTTTGCGGAGGTCGTATGAGACTTAGCCGGTTTTGGCGTGTCTGCGGACGGCATCTCCATGCGGGAGATGCGGCTCTGTGACATGTAGGTTAACTATGGTTTGCGCAACGCAAACCAACATATAATAACACAAGTCGTGCTAGAGTGACGACATGTGCGTATAGTAGGATTGATGCGATGGGACGTTATAATTAGGTGGAACAGAACACACAATGGGCAGATTGATTGGGCATCATTGATTGTGCTCAGTCTAAACAGTGAACATAATAATTATCTCCAGTGACAGACTGTAGCGGCTAGCCTCCAATAGGTAGCTGGCACTAGTCGCTACTGCTTGTTTGACAGGTGCCGCCAGAACCCCTGTTGTGTAATGCTATAGATGCACATGCCCTATTCTGGGGCATACTGAGGTACTTTGATTTTGTTGACTGCATATAGACAGCATCCAATAGTAGTACTCGTAGACCTTGGCTCTTTGTAGGTCAACCACCATCGCATGGATCGATCGGTGACTATGCACTTGGAGGTTGGAATAGCTCGCGCTGAACAGATCTTGCCATGGCCCTGGGAGTGAACTCGCTTACTCGACTATCCCGGTTTTAGTTAACCAGCATGAGTGGTGCAATTTTTCCATACCATGTTGCGAGCTCACAGTTGTTTGGGCAGGTTTTGAGCTGCACCACGAAACAAAGCGAAATAACGGCGTGACTGTAGAGCAAGGAAGCGGCGAGACGGCACTTCCAGGACGAGACAGGCACTGGAGATGTGTTCACAGCACGAGCAACCTCTCAAACCCTGCCGGTACTCCACAGTTACAAGATAATGTCGGACTGGACGACGCACCAATGCAAACCTGCTACATCCACCCAGGCAGATAGCTGCCAAACCAGGCCAATGTCGACCCACTGCATACCGGTATATGTATGTCAATGTTGTTGTTGTTGTTGTTTATTTATTTTACATCGCATGGCAAACGGGCGGTTCTGCCCAATATTATGAAAGCGATGACAACCAGTAAGAAGAGTCAGAAATGAAGAGAAAATAAATGAAAATAAAAATACGAAAACGGAAGTAGCAATGAGGGGAGGCAGGGTCAAGACGAGCAGAAAAAATGGATCTCAAATTTACAAATCGGGTCATCGTAGCATGATTCTATCGAGTCTCATCAGCAGGTTACGAAAGCCATTACATTTAACCGAAGTAGAATACGCGTAGCATGCGTTTGAATTCACGGACAGATACTATGGACTTCATGCAGTCGGGCAGGCCATTCCAGAGTCGGCAGCTGGCTAGAAGCGGTCGGCATGCGCCAGAAGCACTGTGTGCCAGGGGGAGGGGAAGGTTGCGTCCCAATTGACCTCGAGTGGTAATGCCTGTCGGCGGGCCTTGCAATACAATTCGGGACGACAACAGCTCACTGACGATTCCAGAACGGATTCTAAATGTCAGGAGTCGGAGCTTGCATTCCCCTCGTTCCAGCACTGGGCAGACACCCAGCCTGGTGTATAGGGGAAGAGTGTGGGCCAATGGGTGCTCATCGGCCACGCAACGGATGCAACGTTTATCCAGTTTGGCTACTGTGTTCCGCTGCTCAGCGGACAGTCCTGGGAGAAACTCATTCGACGCATATAGAATATCCGGTATGACAAGGGCAGAGTAATACAGCATCGCCTGCCGCACTGTTAGGCAGTGCCGGATCTGGCGGAGGATCCGCAGCTTCATAGCCGTGCGTCGGACGATAGAGGTGACTTGCGGTGACCAGCGAAGATTTTCGTCCAGAGTGACTCCGAGGTAGCGAGCCGTACTGGTCTGGGCAAGAGGCGTGCCAGTGCAAGTAATGTGGAGGTCGAGGTGTGCCTGCCGTCCAGCTTTGATTGCAAGCACTTGCGTCTTTCCGGTGTTGAGGATAAGCCCTTTGGCATCCAGTAGCCTGGCGACAGCCGACACTGCTGCGGAAAGGGTGATGTTGATGGCGTGAGCGCTAGCGTGGCTCAGGTACAGCATGATGTCGTCCGCGAACATTAGTGTACGCACCGGGTCAGCTACTGATGCGACACATCTCGTGTAGATCGCGAATAATATCGGACCAAGCACGCTTCCTTGGGGGACACCGCACGTGCAAGCTGTTTCCTCTGAGCGTGTACCGTTGGCAGTGACCACACACTGGCGTCGTGCGCTGAGGTAGTCCGCAAACCAGTCCAGTGCCGTAGAGGAGACACCAAGTTCGAAGAGATCCTGGAGCAAGGTCTGATGTTGGACCTTGTCGAAAGCTTTGCTCATATCAATGAGCACCACGCCGGTATGCAGGTGCTGGTCTGCGGCTTCGTAAAATTGATCCACAGCCAACAAGACTGCGTCCTCTGTGGAGTGGTGAGCTCGGTAAGCGAATTGCTCGGCAGGAAGGAGGTCATGTTCGGTTAGGAGCACACAGAGCCTTTTATGCACAATCCTTTCCAGGATCTTTGAAACAACAGGGAGCAAAGATATAGGGCGGTAGTTCTTAGCAGTTTCGGGGTCTCCTGCCTTGAAAATGGGGCGAATATGGGCCAATTTCAGCATCATCGGAACCTTTCCCATGGCCAGTGACGCGTTCATCAAGATAGTCAGTGACGGAGCCAGGACCCGAGCGCAGTGTCGCAACACATAGCAGGGAATTCCGTCGCTACCCGTGGCCTTCCTCTCGTCTACCTTCAGTAGGAGAGCAAGCACTTCTTCGCATGTGGCTGGTTCGAAGCGGTTCAAGCCATCTGCTATACCCGGTCCCTCAGGTTGGGATAGGACATCAGGTCGCTGCGGATCGCTGACAACTGAACTGAATTGGGCATTGAGGGCAGAAGCAGTGAGCCGAGTAGGAGTTGACGATTTCTTCCGACCGCAGAGGTCGTTGAGGACCTTCCAAGCTTTCCGGGGGTTGGATTGACACGTGTCCAGTAGTTGTGTGTAGTAGGATGATTTCAGCTGACGAGCAAGCTGCTTTGCTGCTTTGCGGGCATCTGAAAATGTGTCGTAAAGTTCCGTGTCCGTAGGTTTTCGGAGCCAACGATGGTGGGCATGATTTCGTTCGTGGACTGCATCATGGTAAACGGCCGTTTTCCATGGGGATCTTGTGAGAATCTGATGTCTAGAGCTGGATAAGCGGTGCTCCTGGACAGGAGCATGCCTGTCAAGGAGTGAGGTGACCTTGTCATACCATAGCTGCCACATATCTTCCAAGGATTTCGCCGTGCTGAAATCTTCTAGACGAGAGTTGACCAAGTCCTGGCAGAGCTGCGGAAGATTTATTCCTCTGGTGTTTCGGCTAGATCTGAGTACTGGCACGGTTGGCATTTCGAAGGCAAGGGTAGCCAAGATGGGGAGGTGGTCACTGAGGCTATGCGGGAGAACGCGGCAAGAGCCCACTGCACCGTCCTCAGCCAATAGGAACTCTATGGTGGTTCTGGACCCACCACGTCCAACACGCGTCGATTCAGTGACGTGGTTCAAAATACAAAAGTTACCGCAGAAGTGTTGAAGATGCGTCAGCTGGGCGACTCTGGAAGACGATGTGTCGATATTGAAATCTCCGACCAAAGCAATAGGCGTGCCGGCCCTGGGCGCGTGGACTGAGTCCACAGCGTCAGTCAGCTTGTCCCAGTACGAGACGAGCGACCCAGGAGGTCGGTAGACTGTGCCGAGGATTAGCTTACCATTGAGGCCGTGAACGAGGAGAAAGAGAAGTTCAAGATCACCACGAGCAAAGTCCTCTAGCCGAGTAACATGAAGTGAGCTCCGTACATAGGCCGCTACTCCACCACCGAAGCCAGGTCTGTCTTGACGGATAAGTTTATAGTTTGGGATGTTGACAAGGCTGTCCGGGGTCTCTGAGGTCAGGAATGTCTCGGCAAGACACATTATGTCTATGTTGTGCTTGTGGATGAATTCCTCGACCTCGTCCTTCTTGTTAAAGGGGCACTCCGGCTTCATTTTCGACGCCGAGTTTTCGATGCCAAGACGAAGGTAGGTGAAAGAGAAGACCCCTCGAACAAGAACGAGTCTCCAGAAGCGATCGAGTCGAGCAGGAAGACGACTTTTGAATTTCGGCCGAGCGAGCGCTGATGACGTAATGAGGGATTAGCTTGCCAGTGGAAATGCATCTGCGCACATACATTCCACACACTTTTTGGCCAATTTTCAATCGAAGAAGAGGTTGTTTGCTATGTTCTCCCAAAGCCGTGAGCGATCCCGTCTTCTATACCCTTCCAGGTACCCTGAAGGTCCTCCAGAGGAGAATTTATCTCCATCGAAGCGTTGTTGATCCGCTAAATTCGTCTCGAGACATATTCACCTATACCTAGTGCAGTGCTGATAAATGTAGAATGTTGAATCTGTGATAATTGTCGACGATGGAGGGAGAGGCTGATAGCCGCTGTCGCAGGGAGAGTGAAGCTGCTGGAAGTAACAACGGGGAGCCCGTTTGTATCACCTGAACAACCAGACTTCAAAGCAGCTTGACCAAATCGGAGGGTGCCTCGTTGCTGATCGTGAATATTACACCGACATGATTTACTACAAGTATACTGGTGAGTTTTTATCTTGTTTTGTTCTTATGCTAGTACCCTGGCCTGGAGTGCTCGTTAGCAAATTCCTATTCCCTGGCGTTTTCTAAACATTCCGTGTAGGACTGAATACGTGATCAAGTATTCCGATTTGGGTAGATGTGGAATTTGGACAATTATTTTATTAAAAAAAATTCCAAATAGACCGTTTGTAGAGAAATGGTTGCCCAAATACAACAAAATTTATTCTGCAGTTCTACAACTAACTTGTACTGAAATCCAGTCAAAGTAAAAATGATTCTTCATGACAGTTGGGGTCAATGAAATCTGATCCAGGCATAACGAATGGTGACGCCTGCCACCCCGGGAACGAATGCCCATTTGGTGGGGGATACCAAAGTACTCGAAAGTAGTGCGTGTTTCAATGTGGCATGGAAGTTTTATATGATCTCTGGTCAATGCAACATATGATAGCCATCATGAATTGCAGGCCTCGAACGCAACTCCGACCAGAATTGGCAGTTCCCTAAGTTAGATGCTTTATAATTCCATGGCCCCAGCTGTAGTTATAGAGGTTTTTTTGCACATTATTCTTATAGTCGATAGGTTTATACTGATGGCCACAAACAACGGCAGTTCAAACTTCACTGATGTGTTCATGAGCTGAGAGATTTCTCTCCACTATTTCTGTTGTGCACACAGGTCTGTCCAATATGCATTGACCGTATTGGGTATGGTACCTGCTCTGAGAAGGGAATCGCTGGAGCCACAGTCCAACTATACAGGCTTTCAAGAAACAGAGAGGAGCCATCTTTGCAAGCTGATACCTGATGTGTACCGACAGAATTCTCACGAAATACCTTACAGACTACGCCTGGGGTATACTTCATAGTACTCCTTCGACTACTGTCCAGAATCAAGTCGACTGAAGCAAGTTCAAACAACTCTGGCTTCAAACTAGCCGTCGATTAAACAAACAAAACATTCTCTCATATACTAGAGCACTCTGACAACTCACGACCTATTCCTAACGATTGCCACCACTTATAAATATGTAGAATACTGATTGGAATGTGCTCATAATCTCAACAATTCAGTGCTATAATTATTTGAACTATGTGTTCCTTCCATAAATGTTGTATCCACATATAATCCACAGTGCTGCAAAGTTTCAGAGTTCTCAGGGTATCAAAAAAATTATTTCAAATACAGTGAAATTGTTCGTGTACATTATAGCGTAACTTGTAGTTCCCTGGTCCTTTTCTTTGCTATAATTCTTTTCTTTGCTTTGCTCTCTAGCCGCCAGCGAGTCCAACAGTGAAATTGTTAGTTCATATTTATGTGTGTGTGTGTGGGGGGGGGGGGGGGGGGGGAGGGTTGAACATAATTCTATATAAGGGACCTGCAACTGTAATACCACAGTACAGTAGATAGCAAATATGTAGAAAACAAAAATGCATGTTCCCATCATTGTACATGGACGGGCGCAGCAGGCCGAAGCTATCAGCAAGAACAGGATTTACAATCGCCTAGAGATACTTGAGCTATTCCAGTATTCTCCGTGAGCTGTCCGATTCCACAATGGTTCATGCCACCATTATTTCTGGTAGTATCCATGTGCATAATTCCAAGACCATCTCGGATTCTTCAGCAATTTGTGCCACGGCAAAAGACAACGCTTGACTCGGTCACTGGGGCTGTCAAACTTCGCATCACAAATGAACTTCAATTTCTCATCTGGTTCAAGTATATGTACTGCCATGACTTGACCATGCTTCATCCACAGCTAGGCGAAGATTGTGGCGTTGAAGTCCATAGCGCACCTTCTTGCCGCCATGCAGGAGAATGTTGAGAGAAGTGAACATATTTTTACTAAAAAAACAACAGCCACTGAAGAGGATAGCATTAGCAATAGCTTTGGGTGAATTTCCTGCAGGTACACGTTGTTGGTAGGTCTACTGGTCGGTCTCCATATCGTCAAGTTCAGAAATCACCTGTACTACACATCTTGTAGAAGGGATCCTGATCGAAAAAGTTTCTGATCATAAAATTCACTAAACTGAGGGCGAGACAAATAGTCAGTACTCCCCGATTCCGTCTAGCTGCTTTGATCAAGTGATGCTAACAAGCTCCCCGTTGTTACTTCCAGCAGCTTCACTTTCCCTGCGACAGCGGCTATCAACCTTTCTGTCCATCGTCGACAATTATCACCGATTCAACATTAATTTTTACATTTGTCAGCACTGCACTGGGTGAATATGTCTCGAGACGAATTTAGCGGATCAACAACGCTTTGCTGGAGATAAATTCTCCTCTGGAGGACCTTCAGGGTACCTGGAACGGTATAGAAGACGGGATCGCTCACGACGTTGAGAGAACATAGAAAACAACCTCCTCTTCGATTGAAAATTGGCCAAAAAGTATGTGAAATGTATGTGCGCAGATGCATTTCCACTGGCAAGCTAATCCCTCATTACGTCATCAGCGCTCGCTCGGCGAAATTCAAAAGTCGTCTTCCTGCTCGACTCGATCGCTTCTGGAGACTCGTTCTTGTTCGAGGGGTCTTCTCTTTCACCAACCTTCGTCTTGGCATCGAAAACTCGGCGTCGAAAATGAAGCCGGAGTGCCCCTTTAAGCAAGTGACAGATGTTGAGAAAACTAATCTGGAGGCCCGCTATCTCAGACTGAGAAGCACTACTAGCACTGGTGATCGGGGGTGGTTGAGATCTAGTACCTAAACTATGATGCTGATGCAAAGGGTTACGGGATTGAGTGAAAAGACCCGGAAAAAAGGGGGCGGCATTAGGATTAAGGTCAGACATAGGTGAGAATAATGGTAAGAAAGTTATAGCGTGGATATACTAGAATAGTTACCTTGCAGGACACTGTGGCCGTTAGCAGCTTTCTCTGCGGCAGCGGATCATCATGTTGACTGCTGCGGTTGTCGGCTGGGGATACTGCTCACGGGTGAGGACGCGGGGATGGAATGTGTGTTTACCTGAGGCCAGGGTAAAACCTTCCTCATCCGGAGACGCATGGGCCGCTTTGCCCCGGGATGCCAGCCGGAACGCTGGTATAACAGGTGTAGTTTGGCTACTGGGAATCCTGGATCCCTGCTTCTGCTCTGGTTGCTGCTGCTGTTCCTGCTGCTGCTTAGGCAGTGGTAGCCGCGGCTGCTGGGGATCGGCCTGCTGCCCTTGGGCTGGTGCATGACGTGCCTCGCTGTGGGGAGTTGCCGCACCAGTAATGCCATGTGCGTCCACTGTTCCAGCAGTGATGTCCGCGGACGCCACTTGCTGCTGCTGCTGCTGCTGCTGCGTGTCGTCACTGAGACCCATTTCCGGACTGGAAGTTTTCTCCTAGCCATGCTTCTTTCCCTTCGTACTCAGTACGGGGCAGTCCCTTGCCTCATGACTTGGCTTGTTGCAGTGCCAGCATGTTTTAGCCCGTCCTTTGTGCCATGTACGCAGTTTCAGCTGGCCGACTGCTACACACGAAGGTACGACTGTACGCGGTAGAATGGTGACGTACCTGGTGCCGGTTTCAATTTCGAAGTTCTCAACCCAGAATTTTCCTCGCTGAGGGACCCCTATCACTGAGCCAAATTTCAGGAATGAGGTTGCGACAGCACTATCCGACAGGGAATGGGGGCATCCAAATACATGGACGCTGACAACGTCAGCACCACTGATAGTTAATTGAACGGGCTTACCAGCAACAGAGATGCCTTGGGAAAGCACACGATCCCGGACCGCCAGGCTCGAGACAGTTACTGAACAAAATCCACGACGGCCGCGGAGGTCGATCTGCAGGATGTCAGAGACCGCAATTCCGCTGCTCATGAGGTTGTCTATATAGAACATGTGCTGGCTTGGCCAGTCATCTTCAAGCTTGAAGGCAAATGCAGTAGAGACTGCAGCTCGGTTTTGGCCTCCCGCCTCCTTTTTTGAAAAAAAAATGTCAAACAGATCCTGCAGGAGAAGACTGGGATGATATTGGCGTCCAGTGTACGGACACCAGTCACATTTCCTGCGTCTTTTGCAGCATACAGGATATACTCATCACTATAAAGTCCACTACTTCGTGATTTTTATTTGTAGAATACATGACAGTCGTATTCAGCCGGTGTGCCTCGCAGGACTGCGAGATGCTGCAGAAGACCAGGTTCGACCTTTCTGGACCGCCATTCACCGACGGTGGGCTACACGATGCTGGAGGAACTAGATTCCAGTGAAAACCCAAGATTCCTTTGCTCCTGAACGCTCCGACATGTTGTGATATCTGCCAGGTGCGCAGTAACTAGTATTTTCATCGCTACAGCGAGGACGACGCCGATCGGCAAACTCTCGCTCACAGCCATCACCAGCCTCTCAAAACCATCACTTGGCATCCCCCAGAGGTACAGGAGAAAGCCAAAACAACTCACAACAAACAAAAGCTAAGGACGATGGAAAGAGAGCATGTCAAAAAGAAGACGAACAGTATGAAGTTCAAATGGGTTTGAACACTCGTACCACCAACTATACCACTTTCAATAAATCGTGACGCCATTTTGTTTTTAAAACACGCATACGGTCCATTCACAATTCTCAAGCATTCTTGGCGCAACTATTTTCGTTCTCAGTCGACTTCTCGGTTTGACAAGGAGATGCGCGCGCTCTAACGTTCAAATCAGTGACTACAGTAGTATGCGCCTGTGCAGAAGACTACGACGCTGCAAGCTTACTTTCTCAAACCCGCGGGGGTGACATACATTTTTGTTGTGATTTTGACTTTCATTTCAAAGTGAGAAGAGCTAGAGCTAGCGCCACATCAACCCATCGCCTGGTCCAATCCACTAGTCACGTCACTAAACATGGTGCTTAGGCCAAACAAAGCATGATTTCCTTAGCCTCATAGGGTGGGTACCAGCCATAGTGCACAAATCAAAGTTTCAAAAGTTTATTTCCAGGTCTTACTGAGGTCGAGTCGAGCGAAGTTCCGGCGGAGTAGGCGAGTTGTTACTTGCTGCCAAGTCGGCGTGCCCGCCCTGAGTCCTTACTCACTGTAGATATAGGGGAGATGCTTGGGATACGTGATCTTGGCTGCCAGTGCCACAGCCGTAGATCTACGCGCCGCTGACCAGTCGCCAAACGTGCAAGATCATCATCACCCATGTCGGCACTCTGCGTGGCCTATTTATCTGCTGGTGGTGTTGTCAACTCCGCAGCCTGCAGCTTGCCAGCTTCAACGGTTTGTTCTACGCGTTCTTCACTGGTTCAGGTAAGCATTGCTGCCATTGCACAAAATACTTTGTGTACCCTATGGGGAGATACTGTACCTCAAAAAGCAAGGTTGTTTGAAACAAAGGTAGAATAACAATCACTGCGAGTTCCACATGCACTTCTGAGAGGAACTACAACAGACTTCTACTTGGCACCACCAAAGGAAAGCATGGGATAGCAGCGGCGGGTTTAGGTGGTGGTGGGGGGGGGGAGGGCGCCCCCCCCCTCTCAAAGTTTCGACCTAGGTTTCGAAAAATAAAAGGCAGGGCTATCTAGGCTCGGGGCGGGCGCGCGCGGCCTGAAACGACCGTCCAAAAGCGGTTGCACGTTAGATCTACGGTGCTGGAGCTGGTGTTGATTGTACACACTGTACAGTGTACAGAGTACTAGAGTGCTGGCAACTGAAATCCCGCCCCTTAGCGATGCGTTCACATTCTAGCGGTCTCTATTTCGTAGTTTTACTATCGCGTGTTGGGTCTTTGCGATGTGAGCGCACCGCTCAGGGGGTCGGATTTCAGTTGCCAGAACTGTAGTACACAGTCGACTAGCCGACTACTAGTACACTACACTGAGTAGTAAACAGTCTACAGAGTACAGTCAGTGAGCATGCACGCGCACGGCTACAGAAACACGGTGACCTGACTGTGTACACTGTACTGTTGTACAGTGTGATCCCTGCGCGTGCTGGGACGCGCTGGACCCGTCTTCAACGTACAAACATCGAAGAAAAGTCTTCGAGTCAACCAAAACACGATTCGAATGCCGAGGGCTCAGGCGTTCATCCTCGTTCGAATCGTGTTTCGGTTGACTGGAAGACTTTTCTTCGATGTCTCAGCGACATCCCAAAAGGCCAAGCTCTAGCCAGCAGAGCCTGGAATTTTTGCAAAGCGTTCCTGTGGCTGCGCAACTCCTGCTGCCGCTCCAACAGGAAACAGGGGGAGTGATGAATTGAAGTCGCTGTTTTTCCAGTTGAACTTTCAGAGCGGACTGACAGTCACACTCCGCCAGACGTGGAAGCACCTGTTGTCAGCGACTAGCCAGAACATGAAGAACAGCGCACAGTGGCAAGTGGACATAGTACCGCTGCCTATGTAAAGGATGCTTTGAGCGGTGAGAAATTGTTGGACTCGCATACATAATTGCAGTTGATTCACTCGCATAACGGCCAACAATTAATTAAAAAAAAATTTGAAGTTTTCAAGGACTACGTACAATTATGTTGCTGCGTGTACAGAAATACTGCTCGTGGTGTGTGAGATTTACGGCTCCTTGACATCGGTTTTCAAAACGGCTGCGTTGGGACAGTAGCATGATGTCATCTATCCCCACCCCATCCCGGCCGCAACCCTCCCCCTCAGGCGAATCCTGGACACACCACTGGATAGGCAACATCAGAAGATAGCACATGCACCCGAGCGCACTGACGTGTGAGTGCGTGCATGCGCTTGTGTACACGCGCTCATGCCCACGCACACATGCAAGCTGAAGTGTGTACCCACACATGAATGTGAGTGTGCATGTATGCATGTACCTTTGGTCCTTTGACGCCCATCACCGGAGGCTATGACAGGGATGCTAAAACAGAAACTATAGCAACTTTTGCTGGGATTGCACCATACAACAGCTTGCAAGGCTGAAGAATTGACCGCCACCACCAAGGTCGGCTGAGCAGCAGGGCCCCGCCGCCACTTCCCGCATTCATTCGGGAACATAGTGGACTTTCAAAAAAACTTTTCAGCCTGGTCTTCACCACACAGCAATGAAGTGGCTTTTCTGGCCAGTGAATCCCTACCTTTTAGTCCTTTTTATTTTTCCCCCGGGCACATCACATACTCCGGCATGCACTGACTGTTGGTAACCACCCAGGAGAATGAAAGAAAAGCCAGGAGGAGACGTGTGTGACAATCGTCGGGAATCGAACCCGCTGCACCATATGGCACACACACACACACACACACACACACACACACGAGCGCACACGAGCGCACACACACCATTGGACCATTTGACGCCCGCCTCCGGCGATGATAGCGATGCTACAGCAGAAGCCATAGCAACTCGTGCTGGGATTGCACCATTCAACAGCTTGCAAGGCTGAAGAACACCCCCCCCCCCCCCCACACACACACAGTCACACACACTTGCACGTGTAATTGCTCACTGCTAAAACTGGTCATGCGGGTCTCCTTCGGAGAGGGAGAGAGAGAGACTCAAAAGCCAGTCTTGGAAAGACGACTATCGAACTGCCCCGCAGCCAACACCCCTGAAATCTCCAAACTATGGGTGGATTTGGAAATGATCCCCCCCCCCCCCCCCCCCCCCCCCCCCTGTGGACTCACCACACCTCAGTAAACGCGTGAGCACTGTACAAGGTGCAGAAATGGATTGACGACATCAGGTTATCCATCTCGCATTCCAAATACAATTAGCCCTCCCCTCCCCCTTCTCCTCCCCCACTAAAGGTAATACTTGCTACTAGTGTGAGTGGCTTAATCAGAGTGGATCTGATGTAAGCTTCACTAGCACCACTGATTGCACAAGCGTAGCCAGAAGAAATCCATGGGCAAGAGGTATGTGTACTTGAACAAAAAAATGACATAATAATGAACCATGTACCATGAAACCAACAAAGGCAGGAGGTACAGCCTTACACCTTCAAGCAGCCGAGCCTGTTGGTGGTAGACCCAGCACTATCAGGCATAAGGGCACCCACCAACCGAACTATCTGGCACACACACACACACACACACACACACAAACATGCACACACACACACACACACGCACACACACACTCGTACACACACACACACGCACACACACACATACACATACACACACACACACACACACACACACACACATACACATACACACATACACACACACACACACACATACACACACACACATACACATACACACATAATAAACACATGCACACACACGCGTACAGGTATACATGCATTTGTACACATTGAACGACTAAAAATATTTTAAGTACAGTAGGGTGGAATTGGAAAAGAAGCTGGAAACGACTTGCAAGGAGGGTTTGCAATCACAAATGACGAAGGACGAACGTCATTATTGTACTTTTAATTTGTTCTACGCGCAGGTGAAAACAAATCATTCCGGGATTAAGGGCTTGGGGCAGGCACAAGCGTTAACAACAAAGGAACTGAGTGTGCCCTTGTGCGCATGGTAATACGCGTGTATAGCTTCGTAACAATCTTCAGCATGGTCGCGTTTCGCGAAGCCTGTTCGTCGCATCCAATACTGAAAAAGCACTGGGTCCCCACTTTCCATCAGGAATTTCGCGAGCAGCTGCGAGATTGTTTCGTAACCCGCTCCTCTCAGGTTGTCTCGAGTCTTTGGCCCAATGCCTGGTACTTTTTCGACCGACATGGTCATAGCGACATTCACCGGAGTTTCCATTAAACGAGTGCGTTTCACAGCGCTAAGCAGCAAAGACAAGAAACAGCAACCAAAGATTGCAGCAAAAAAGGTTCTCAACCCTTCTGGCCAATTGCTATGAAGTGCAGTAACTGTTGTAGTATGTGAAAGCCAAGGTTACTCCTTCACCCTGGATCCATGCATAACAGACCTTTAAAAAAGAGAATGTCTTAGAATACCAAAGTATGTGTGCAAATGGATCTCTCCGATTTCGCTCAAGATTTGCAGGTATGTTCCCTTTGGGGTGTAGCTCGACTGTGCAAAGCCCTTGAAAAAGTGTCTGAAGGGAACCTTGAAACTTGCATACCCCTCGCAAATGGCCGAAAAATCACAATATTTATGGGTCTACAAACGAGTCACGGCGCCACAGCGTACACGAATAAGCCACAAACAAAACTCCATCAAGCCAACTTTGCCTCACTTTAGAAGAGCAACGCCAGTATCCCAGAAGACGAGGACCATCACCCCCTGACGCCACAAATGATCATCTAGAAAATAGTCAATTTACAAGCGCTGATAAAACAGCCAGCTACATTCTCAATCGATATGCGAAATAAGCGCTTGAAAAGTTGAGAGGGCATGCGATTAATGCCCTACGCTTAGCTTGTCAATTGTACGGGACGTGAAAAGTGTACACGGAATTTAGGCTTGTCAAAATATAAATTAATGCTTATGTGATCAGGTGCTGCACGTGCATAAATGGAATGCATGCAGTTCCACTGTTACTGGTTTTAGCACTTCCTTCGGCGTTCAGTTTGCTGAAAAACTAACGCCGTAAATCTGACAACCAGTTACCTGGCAGGATAGAAGAAACAGCTTATCGCGGCTGAAGTGATTTGTCGCTGTCTTATTACCGTTGATGTGTTCCAGGATGTACTGGTGACCGGCGTTACCCCCCCCCCCCCAGCAAATGACATTCGTCCTTTCCATAAATTTCCATCTAATCCTGAACTGTGAAGGAAATGGACTGCTGCTATTCGACAGGAGGAAAGGGATGGAGAGTTTTTTACCGACACTACAGTGGTGTGTTCTGACCTTTTCTTGACAGAAGATTATCTACGGGGAGAAAATCGCTGAGCAAGGCTGGTGAAACATTTTGTAACTGCCGTTTTCTGGTCCACAAAGACAACAGCGGCTCATGCTAACCGGCGTCGCTCTACCTCGTGTCGTGAACTACTGCTCGGGAGCTGCCTGAAGACGTACCACTCGTACCTAGTGACTGTCCATACCCTGGAGGACGCATTCGACAGTATTCAATGCAATCTGGGTGACTGCAAGGATAAAGTAGCAGAATTGAGCGAAATGACTAAAAGTCGCATGTTTGGAGTTCTAGTATTCAGATTCAAAGACACAAGGCATCATATCAGTAACCTTGCACGACAAACTCGTTCGACGTTTCAAGCACTGTCTCAAGATAACATTTGGCTACCCAACAGCCACCATTTGTCACCGCCACAAAATGTTCCAGTCGACATCCGTTATAATCTTAGTCCTTACAATAGTTCACCTTATTTTGCCTTGTCTATAAACGTGTGCATGGCAGCCACAGCCTCCTCTTGGCAGGGTTTCCTTTGTGTTCAGGTCAATTATTAACCTTATGGCCTTGACCAGGGGATAGTACACCCTTTCACTCAGGACTTGAGTCACTTTTGAACCAACGGTCGCAGCAAAAATTGTTGATGGCGCAAGAAGAAGCTTGTCGATTGGAGTGACAAGTGATCATCGCTGCTTTTCCTTGTCCGTTTCAACAATACACTTCCTTCTGCAGCGTTGGGAGTAGTATTGGAGTAGAAATGGCCGAGGAGACGTCGCGGAGAGGTGAGCTTTCCAGCTCAGGTATGAATTTGGATATATTTCAACATGGTCGAGTGGAAAAATTCAAAAAGTTTACTTCAAGAAACCCAAAAAGGAAGATGGGGGACATGTCCTCGGTGCTAGAAGAGGTGTTCTACTATCTGCCGGTGTATAGTTCGTGCTAATTGAGGACGTAGCTGTCTTTTATCGGCACTTGTAACTTGGCCATTTTAAAGACGATCATTCGTGGCGTCAGGGGGTGATGGCCCTCGTCTTCTGGCATGGTGACGTTCATGTACGCTGTGGTGTGACTCTTTTGTAGACCCAAAGATAATGTGATTTTTCGGCCATTTTTAGGGGTATGCTAGTTCTTAGGTTCCTTCAAAACCATTTTTCAAGGGTTTTGCACTGTCGATCTATTCCCCAGGGGGAACCTACCTCCAAATTTTGAGCGAAATCGGAGAGATCCACTTGCACACATACTTTGGTATTCTCAGACATGCGCTCTTTAAAACCAGTAAGAGGAATCGCTTTCTGAACTACAAGCACGAAATCACGATTGAATTCGTAGCTAACTGGATAGACTACAGGGGCGTAGCTGGTTCCCTTTGGGAGGGGGGGGGGGTGCAGGGCCGCATAATATGTGTATGACAGGTGCATGTCACTCATCGTCAGTATGTGCATGCTGAATCTAGGTCGAAATGTTTAGGGGAGTGCACTTCCCCCATGCGGGCTACTCGCCTGGACTGCATCAGAAACATTGACTATTGTCGTCTTCAACTCGCTAAACAACTGCTCATCCCTATGGTTTAATGAGTGGGTGTGTGGAATATTTTCTCCTAGGTCACGCCTTGTCACATGCTTGTGTGCGTACACGTACAATTGTGGCAGCGAAATTAGTAAACAAAATGAGGTGTACTTACTTGTTTCCAGTCTCCTCGGCAGTATGTTCTTCGCCGCTGTTAGGTTCGGTAGACAAGAGACAAGTAGTTTATTAGTTAGAATACACGAAGTAGAAATATTGACAAGATTCAATCTGTAAACGACAGAGAAGACTTTCAAAGATATGCGTGCGTGCATACACAGTAGGGCTAAAGTTGTACGACATTACGTCATAACATAACACGCCCCTTCGAAAATAAAATTCCATGGGTGTCAACCGGACACAAAATAACAAACGAAGTAACATAATAATAATTATACTCTCACGCCCCTTCTGAGATAAAACCTGGTTTTGTCTCAACAACAATCAAAAAATCAAAAAATAAATATAGTCATAACAGACTCATAACAAGAAAACTCGAAAAGGAAGATGAGGGACATGTCCTCGGTGCTGGAAGAGGTGTTCTACTGTAGCGTATAGCGTATTCCCGTACGTTAGCATAACCCGTACGTTACTGTATTCCCGTACGTTAGCATATCCCCGTACTGTATCCCCATACGTTAGCGTATCCCCGTACACTAGCGTACGGAGTCTGCCTTTGCATAAAAGCTGCTGCTCACGATTCTTTTATTGCCAGTCAGTTAATTTAATAGCCAGTTAGTTAATTTAATAGCCAGTCAGTTAATTTAGTTGCCAATCAGTTAATTTAGTTGCCAGTTAGTTAATTTCGTTGCCAGTACATTTCAATTGCCAGTTACAGTGTGTTCACTGAGACCCGTGTGCATTTGCCTCCGAGAGAGACTGCGGCCCGCTACAAATTGGTGGCAGCGGTGGTTAAAGTCAACTTTGTCAGATTCGACCCCACCTGTTTTATGTGCTACAAATTGGTGGCAGCGGTAAATTCATTTTGTTTTATTCTATACCTAACTGTGTTACTTTACACGTTTCTCGGACCCCATGGCTCAACCCGCTACAGCTCCGTGCGACGAATCAAGATGAGAATCATGTTTCTTGCCTTCCTGGGCTTGGCCCTGCTTATTAGCCTGAAGCACAGTCAGGGTGCTAGCGTGGATCACCCTTCTCTCCGCACGGCACACACTGGAGACTCCGATGGCGATTCCAAGCGACCCGCTACCTACATGTATACTACCGGTGGTGATGGCGAAGCTGATGCAGACGACGACAGGCAGGCTGCTGACCAAGACAAGGAGTTTATTCCCCAAACCCAGCAGCGTTTGATTTTCGCCCGCACGCAGTTGGCAGACGGCCGAACCCTGAGTGACTTCAATGTTCAGCACGAGTCCACTATTCACTTGGTACTTCGTCTCCGTGGTGGAATGCAGAATTTCGTCACCACTCTTCCTGGCTAGACCATCACTCTTTACGTCGCGCCAAGCGATGCTATCGACAATGTGAAGACCATGATTCAAGACGAGGAGGGAGGTCATCTGTCTGACGCCGAGCTAGCCGCTCTGAGTGACCGGCTCAACCAAGATGAAGATAAAACCTGGCTCGCCCTCCGCCATAGCTCCAGCCGCCGCCGTGGTTACTTACGCTGATTCCAGGTATGGCATTTTCTTTCCTGTCTTCCTTCAGTCTTCCTATTCTCTTCAGTCTTCCTTTATGCGAGTGTGTGAATCCAGTTTAGTTTGGTAGGCGTCCGATCATGGTGAGCCACGGTCTACCCAGCTAACCTGGGACAATGTGTGTGACAATGTCCCGTATAGTGAATAGTGATAATTAATTAATTATATAGTATAGTGTATTCAGTTCGGTTTTTGAACTGCGATGTTCCTGGCGGGTTGTGCCAGCGTTGTGCAGCAAGAGTGCTGTGGTTTTTCAGGTCCTATTTTGAGGACAGTTCTTTCCCCTTTTTGACCCCGTGAGATCGTGTGAACCTGGTGTGCTTCTACTTTATGATTTGTTTATCAGTTCATTCTTCTGTCTATTCCAAACGTTATCATTTCCGATATTATTTGCCATACTCCGGTTGACGCTCTCCCAGTAATTCGCGATTTACTATAATGTTCACGACTCCATACCTGTATTATATTATTCAAGTCGTCCATCCATTCTGCCTATCTCTTATCGTCGAGTTTATTCCGACGCGACCATGCATGCCGCCAGTTTTTTTCTAAATAGCAGCCAGTTGTTGATGTCCAGCTATCACCTACATGTAGTATTCGAATCACGAGGACGTGATTGTATTTGAGAGGGGAGGTGTAGCGTATAGCGTATTCCCGTACGTTAGCATAACCCGTACGTTACTGTATTCCCGTACGTTAGCATATCCCCGTACTGTATCCCCATACGTTAGCGTATCCCCGTACACTAGCGTACGGAGTCTGCCTTTGCATAAAAGCTGCTGCTCACGATTCTTTTATTGCCAGTCAGTTAATTTAATAGCCAGTTAGTTAATTTAATAGCCAGTCAGTTAATTTAGTTGCCAATCAGTTAATTTAGTTGCCAGTTAGTTAATTTCGTTGCCAGTACATTTCAATTGCCAGTTACAGTGTGTTCACTGAGACCCGTGTGCATTTGCCTCCGAGAGAGACTGCGGCCCGCTACACTACTATCTGCCGGTGTGTAGTTCTTGCTAATTGACGACGTAGCTGTCTTTTTTATCGGCACTTGTAACTTGGCCATTTTAAAGACGATCATTTGTGGCGTCAGGGGGTGATGGCCCTCGTCTTCTGGCATGGTGACGTTCATGTACGCTGTGGTGTGACTCTTTTGTAGACCCAAAGATAATGTGATTTTTCGGCCATTTGTTAGGGTATGCAAGTTCTCAGGTTCCTTCAAAACCATTTTTCAAGGGTTTTGCACTGTCGATTTATTCTCCAGGGAGAACCTACCTCCAAATTTTGAGCGAAATCGGAGAGATCCACTTGCACACATACTTTGGTATTCTCAGACATGCGCTCTTTGAAACCAGTAAGAGGAATCGCTCTCTGAACTACAAGCACGAAATCACGATTGAATTCGTAGCTAACTGGATAGACTACAGGGGCGTAGCTGGTTCCCTTTGGGAGGGGGGGGGGTGCAGGGCCGCATAATATGTGTATGACAGGTGCATGTCACTCATCGTCAGTATGTGCATGCTGAATCTAGGTCGAAATGTTTAGGGGAGTGCACTTCCCCCATGCGGGCTACTCGCCTGGACTGCATCAGAAACATTGACTATTGTCGTCTTCAACTCGCTAAACAACTGCTCATCCCTATGGTTTAATGAGTGGGTGTGTGGAACATTTTCTCCTAGGTCGCGCCTTGTCACATGCTTGTGTGCGTACACGTACAATTGTGGCAGCGAAATTAGTAAACAAAATGAGGTGTACTTACTTGTTTCCAGTCCCCTCGGCAGTATGTTCTTCGCCGCTGTTAGGTTCGGTAGACAAGAGACAAGTAGTTTATTAGTTAGAATACACGAAGTAGAAATATTGACAAGATTCAATCTGTAAACGACAGAGAAGACTTTCAAAGATATGCGTGCGTGCATACACAGTAGGGCTAAAGTTGTACGACATTACGTCATAACATAACACGCCCCTTCGAAAATAAAATTCCATGGGTGTCAACCGGACACAAAATAACAAACGAAGTAACATAATAATAATTATACTCTCACGCCCCTTCTGAGATAAAACCTGGTTTTGTCTCAACAACAATCAAAAAATCAAAAAATAAATATAGTCATAACAGACTCATAACAAGAAAACTCGAAAAGGAAGATGAGGGACATGTCCTCGGTGCTGGAAGAGGTGTTCTACTATCTGCCAGTGTATAGTTCTTGCTAATTGACGACGTAGCTGTCTTTTTTATCGGCACTTGTAACTTGGCCATTTTAAAGACGATCATTTGTGGCGTCAGGGGGTGATGGCCCTCGTCTTCTGGCATGGTGACGTTCATGTACGCTGTGGTGTGACTCTTTTGTAGACCCAAAGATAATGTGATTTTTCGGCCATTTGTGAGGGTATGCAAGTTCTCAGGTTCCTTCAAAACCATTTTTCAAGGGTTTTGCACTGTCGATTTATTCTCCAGGGAGAACCTACCTCCAAATTTTGAGCGAAATCGGAGAGATCCACTTGCACACATACTTTGGTATTCTCAGACATGCGCTCTTTGAAACCAGTAAGAGGAATCGCTCTCTGAACTACAAGCACGAAATCACGATTGAATTCGTAGCTAACTGGATAGACTACAGGGGCGTAGCTGGTTCCCTTTGGGAGGGGGGGGGGGGTGCAGGGCCGCATAATATGTGTATGACAGGTGCATGTCACTCATCGTCAGTATGTGCATGCTGAATCTAGGTCGAAATGTTTAGGGGAGTGCACTTCCCCCATGCGGGCTACTCGCCTGGACTGCATCAGAAACATTGACTATTGTCGTCTTCAACTCGCTAAACAACTGCTCATCCCTATGGTTTAATGAGTGGGTGTGTGGAACATTTTCTCCTAGGTCGCGCCTTGTCACATGCTTGTGTGCGTACACGTACAATTGTGGCAGCGAAATTAGTAAACAAAATGAGGTGTACTTACTTGTTTCCAGTCCCCTCGGCAGTATGTTCTTCGCCGCTGTTAGGTTCGGTAGACAAGAGACAAGTAGTTTATTAGTTAGAATACACGAAGTAGAAATATTGACAAGATTCAATCTGTAAACGACAGAGAAGACTTTCAAAGATATGCGTGCGTGCATACACAGTAGGGCTAAAGTTGTACGACATTACGTCATAACATAACACGCCCCTTCGAAAATAAAATTCCATGGGTGTCAACCGGACACAAAATAACAAACGAAGTAACATAATAATAATTATACTCTCACGCCCCTTCTGAGATAAAACCTGGTTTTGTCTCAACAACAATCAAAAAATCAAAAAATAAATATAGTCATAACAGACTCATAACAAGAAAACTCGAAAAGGAAGATGAGGGACATGTCCTCGGTGCTGGAAGAGGTGTTCTACTATCTGCCAGTGTATAGTTCTTGCTAATTGACGACGTAGCTGTCTTTTTTATCGGCACTTGTAACTTGGCCATTTTAAAGACGATCATTTGTGGCGTCAGGGGGTGATGGCCCTCGTCTTCTGGCATGGTGACGTTCATGTACGCTGTGGTGTGACTCTTTTGTAGACCCAAAGATAATGTGATTTTTCGGCCATTTGTGAGGGTATGCAAGTTCTCAGGTTCCTTCAAAACCATTTTTCAAGGGTTTTGCACTGTCGATTTATTCTCCAGGGAGAACCTACCTCCAAATTTTGAGCGAAATCGGAGAGATCCACTTGCACACATACTTTGGTATTCTCAGACATGCGCTCTTTGAAACCAGTAAGAGGAATCGCTCTCTGAACTACAAGCAAGAAATCACGATTGAATTCGTAGCTAACTGGATAGACTGCAGCCTAGTACAGGAGCGTAGCTGGTTCCCTTTGGGAGGGGGGGGGGGGGAGGCACGGCCGCATAATATGTGTATGACAGGTGCATGTCACTCATCGTCAGTATGTGCATGCTGAATCTAGGTCGAAATGTTTAGGGGAGTGCACTTCCAGTAAGAGGAATCGCTCTCTGAACTACAAGCACGAAATCACGATTGAATTCGTAGCTAACTGGATAGACTACAGGGGCGTAGTTGGTTCCCTTTGGGTTGGGGGGGGGAGGCGGGGGGGGGGGGGGGGGGGCACGGCCGCATTATGTGTATGACAGGTGCATGTCACTCATCGTCAGTATGTGCATGCTGAATCTAGGTCGAAATGTTTAGGGGAGTGCACTTCCCCCATGCGGGCTACTCGCCTGGACTGCATCAGAAACATTGACTATTGTCGTCTTCAACTCGCTAAACAACTGCTCATCCCTATGGTTTAATGAGTAGGTGTGTGGAATATTTTCTCCTAGGTCACGCCTTGTCACATGCTTGTGTGCGTACACGTACAATTGTGGCAGCGAAATTAGTAAACAATATGAGGTGTACTTACTTGTTTTCAGGCTCCTCGGGAGTGCCTGCCACCGACGTATCTTGGAGGTTGAGATTAGCTACACCATCTTCGAGGCTTGAGCTTGAGCTTTCCCCTGGGCTGAATGGCAAAAAGAAGAAACAGCAACCAAAGACGGAAACAAAAAGGGTTCCCAACCCTTCAGGTTTACTGCTATGAAGTGTAGTTGCACTACCAGTATGTGAAATTCAAGGTAACTCGCTCACCCTGGATCCATCGCTAAAAGACTTTACCCGTAAGGGGAATCGCTGTCTCAACTTCAAGCACGAAATCACGATTGAATTCGTAGCTCTCCGGATAGTTTCAGCTGCGTCAGAAATATTGACTATTGTCGTCTTCAACTCGCCAAAACAACTTCTCATCACTATGGTTAAATGAGTCGGTATGTGGAACATTCCCCCTAGGTCGCGTATTATCAAATGCTAAGCAAGCTCGAGCTCACGCAGCCAAGGATTCAAAGTCTGGCAGCAAGCCCTCGCGGGATAAGTGTCCCAACTGTGGCCGCACCGCGCATAACAAGCGACCCTGCCCTGCTGCCGATCGCAAATGCAATGGCTGCCAACGCACCGGTCACTTTCTATCCATGTGCCCGTCGGCATCCAAGAGGACTGTCGACCAGCTGTAGCTTTAACGTGCTGCGGCCTCCCTTGAAGGAGCTACCATGGACATCCGGTTGAAACCAGTTGCAGAGACCAGCTGCGTCCGCACTACCCGCACAATACCGTTTGGCCAACCGGGATCAGGTAAAGTCCCAACTGGACAGTATGGTCGATGATCGTATTATCGAGCCAGTCACGGAACCCTCTTCGGCCCTATCAGTTACAAGCAACCTGGCGGAAAGGCACTGATCATGCTTTCCCTGTTGCTCTGTCCCGCCATCCAGTTAGCACACCCTGTTCCGACGATGAACTGGGTGAGAGTACTGCCTCTCAGGGCGCTGCTATTCGCTCGTGCACGCTCAATACGTCTGGTGACCTGAAGTACCACGAGCTCTGCTCTGTCTCCCAGGCCCCCACTGACTACCGGTGCCTAGTTCAGTTCATCGGTTTCCCTGCTAAGAGGTCCCTCATATCTGAGTCACTCCAGCCGTACTGGAATGGTCACGGTCACCTCTCTATTGTGAGTGGTTTAGTGATGAAAGGACCCCGTCTCCTGATTCCTGTCGCTCTCCGGCAACATGCCCTGTCTGATCTACACGCATCCCATCAAGGATTGACGAACACGAAGTCCGGTTCCCGGCAGATTGCTTTTTGGCCACGATTGTCAGCCGACATGGAGCACAGTGTCCGCAGTTGTGACAAATGCCGCCTGCACCGCGCCTCACAACCCGGGTCAAGAAAATCGTACAAACGTACTTCTGTGCGTATCTCGCGCCAGGTTTGAACAGCACTGCACATGCAGTTTTTGCGCAAACGGATTCACGTGACAGTACAGGACTCTAGAAGTGGACTTTTGGCGGCATATCAGTATTTGACCCGGGTCAACTGTCTTCATGTAAACGCTCACCTATTTTGTCTATCGTACAGACTTTCAACCCGGGATGAACTCGACCTGGGTTGAAATTTCTCAGGTAAACACAGCCTAACAAAAAATAAACACGAAATTAAAGCTGTGTGGACCCTGGCTAGCGACAGACGTTAGGCCTCGGTCACACTACGGCAAGTTTGAAGCTGGACGCAGCGTCAAGCCTCAGCACTTGACGCAGACGCGGGGTCACACCGTGTTTTTTTTTGCAGCTCATGACTGCCGCAGCCTGTCGCATATGTCTACGTCACAAGATCACCAGGGAAACTCAATGACGACACGGATTCCCTCGGAAACCGGCCTTTCGCTTATTATACAAAATATTGTCGGACAAAGTTTTCAAATTTTTCGTTGATTTTTGATTACAAGAAGACGAAAGGTCCACGCGTGCACGATCGTTGTTGTTTCTTTCCGAATTTGAAGCCATTTTCAGTTGTAGTGTCATGGATCAGGCAAGAACAGTCTGCATCGCAGCTGTGTTTCTCCTGACTTCGTCCTACTGGTTGTCCTTTTTCGGGCTCTTGACGACAACGAAACACTCACAAGTCAACAGGCTCCACTTGGCCGATGACCCACTCAAACAACTGGTCCTTTCTCGACATCATTTTCTTCTCATAAAACGCCTTGCTCTTCCGCCAGGTTCGGAGCAGAACAGCCTCGGCCTCGTAGGTCCA
Source organism: Sycon ciliatum (assembly GCF_964019385.1). Classification (NCBI taxonomy): domain Eukaryota; kingdom Metazoa; phylum Porifera; class Calcarea; order Leucosolenida; family Sycettidae; genus Sycon; species Sycon ciliatum. The sequence goes on along the minus strand of NC_088645.1, from coordinate 38,884,304 downwards.
CGGACTCATCTCGAAAAAAAGAGGGAACAAAACAGTTAATAAACCTTAAAGAGACGAATGTCGAATGACTGCTCAACTCAAGCAACTGTCTTGAAACTAATTTTACTTGAAACACACTGTTTTTCCGCCAAGCGTCACTCCCACCAGCGGCAACGCAGCCGGTTTCCCCACATAAGACGCAGCAGCGTCTGACGCTCAAACTTCCCGCGTTTGCGTCAGTTGCCATGGAAAAGCTCATGATTCTCCATCCAATCCAAAAAATCCAATCCAATTCTGACGCTGACGCAGCATTTTTGCCGTAGTGTGACCGAGGCCTTATAGGGGATTCACACTCACGGGTAAACCTGAGGTCATGGGACAAGGTAAAAGTTCAGACCTTCGGTCAACGGAGTGGGGGCTGTTCACACCCGTGGTCAGTTTTCCCTTGGCCACATGTTTGCCGCATGTTTTGCCCGAGAGGTTCTTCCTTTTCCCCAGTACCATAGTTTCCATAACTGGGGGAAAGGAAGACCCTCTCGGGGAAAAAATTGGCAAAGCCTTGGCCGTGGGCCGCAGGGCGTTTGTCAAGGGAAAAATCCCATGGCTATAAGACGCACACGCGTAGATCTTGTCTTTGGCGAGAACTCTGAACCCTAGTTGTACGAGTGCATCGCAACTTGCATTTTCAGACAGTGTCCATCGAAAAATCGTGCATGGCGAAAGCAAGATACAGTACAGAATGCACTACAAAAATGCAGTACAGATTATTTTTTTAGTTGCCCCGCCACAAGGTCATGGCCAAACGTGCGGGCAAGGGAAAACTGACCACGGGTGTGAACGGCCCCACTCCCTTGACCGAAGGTCTGAACTTTTACCTTGTCCCGTGACCTCAGGTTTACCCGTGTGTGTGAATCCCCTATAACTGAAGTAACGTCTTTTGCATAGCTACGGGAATAAACAAGATTTGGTGTACTCACTTACAGTCCATTCAGAAAAAAATGAACTTCTAGCTTTTGGCCATAAATGGGTCAAACGTTGAGTTTTTTTAGAATTTTTTTCTGCAATCCCATATGGAATCCTCTTCCAATTATGTTTCTGAAGTTTTTTTGTCCAAAAAGCAAGCCATAGCAAGAATAGGATTTCGGCCAGGTTTTGCCCCAAAAGCACTGAATTGGGAAAAACCATCAAAATCCAGGCCGTTTGACCCCGCCTGCAACAGTGCATTCTGCGGTTCGAACCCCAGTTCAGGCACCCTTTTTGGACCCTTTTTCAAATTTCAAAGTTCGCAGCACTGCACTGTGTACGATGAAATCACGAAAAATCGCCAAATACGGGAGCTCGCCAGAGCCAGGACCCATCTTTTTATGAATGGACTGTAGGTGGAGGCTTATTCTGATTTCCGCCGTTGGGATTGCCCTCCTTCCCAGATTTTGAGCTTTTCATCGGGCCGAATGGCAAAGACAAGAAACAGCAACGAAGTATTGAAACAAAAAAGGTTCCCAACCCTTCAGGCTAGCTGCTAATGCTATGAAGTGTAGTTGCACTACATGTACAAGTATGTGAAATTCAAGGTAACTCGCTCACCTGTCCGCCATCCCTAAAACACTTCACCGGTATGAGGAATCGCTCTCTGAACTTCAAGCACGAAGTCACGCTTGAATTCGTAGCTCTCTAGATAGACTGAATGAGAAAATATTGACTGTTGTCGTCTTCAACTCGCGAAACAGCGGCTCATCACTATTTAATTTATATGGTTGAATGAGTCGGTGTGTGGAACATTTCCCCCCTTGACCCAGCCTTGTCACATGCGCGACACAAGAACGGGGAGCGGTCCCAGCCTGGCTGAGTATCACTAGCAGTAGTAGTAGTAGTGCGTGCAACCCCTGCTTGACATTGTTGTTGCGTCAAACGACGTGCATGGTAGTATGATAATGACTGACTTGACGCAAATGCACTGAATACCACCAATCCATGTTGACAGCCAACCGTTTCTACCAGCAAAACACCTACATTCTTGCAAAGTAGATCTGTATACACTGAATGCCACCGATCCATGTTGACAGCCAACCGTTTCTACCAGCAAAACACCTACATAATCTTGCAAAGTAGATCTGTATACACTGAATGCCACCAATCCATGTTGACAGCCAACCGTTTCTACCAGCAAAACACCTGCATTCTTGCAAAGTAGACAGGTGCCAAGGCATGAATCATCATCGTGATCTATGACCTTTTTTCTCTGGATAGACTGAATGAGAAATATTGACTGTTGTCGTCCTCAACTCGCGAAACAACGCCTCATCACTATTTAATTTATATGGTTGAATGAGTCGGTGTGTGGAACATTTCCCCCCTTGACCCCGCCTTGTCACATGCGCGACACAAGAACGGGGAGCGGTCCCAGCCTGGCTGAGTATCACTAGCAGTAGCAGTAGTAGTGCGTGCAACCCCTGCTTGACATTGTTGTTGCGTCAAACGACGTGCATGGTAGTATGATAATGACTGACTTGACGCAAATGCACTGAATACCACCAATCCATGTTGACAGCCAACCGTTTCTACCAGCAAAACACCTACATTCTTGCAAAGTAGATCTGTATACACTGAATGCCACCGATCCATGTTGACAGCCAACCGTTTCTACCAGCAAAACACCTACATAATCTTGCAAAGTAGATCTGTATACACTGAATGCCACCAATCCATGTTGACAGCCAACCGTTTCTACCAGCAAAACACCTGCATTCTTGCAAAGTAGACAGGTGCCAAGGCATGAATCATCATCGTGATCTATGACCGTTTTTCTTCCACACCATGGACACGTACGTATTTGTGTTGAGCATGCATCCTGCGGCACTGCGGCAGCGCCGGCCGATCTCCAAAAGAATAACTAAATTACTATTTTACCGGTAGCCTTATCACACGACGGTTCGTGCTCACACGATATACGCTACTATGGTTCTACGATGCACGGCAAGACACTTCACACGACGACTAGCTTTGCAGACACAGCGCATACAACAAAGACACGATTGTAACAAGTCAGTTCATGAATAATTGCAGACCCAGCGCGTACAAGCCAATTCAAGAAACGAGAAACCGAAATCGAAATCGAAACCGAAATCGAAAACGCACAGTATGGGGGTCAGGGTGTTGCGGGCTACGATCTCGCGGGCTAAGAGGTATATTATGGCACCGCAGGCCGCGCACCTGAGGGCCTTTCTGGAAGCCTTACTCGATCGGATAGAGCGAAACTGAGCACCCTGGGATGCGAGCAGTTTTTAGTACTCCCGGGTCCAAAATCTCACCACCAGGCCGGGCTGATCAAAACGTCTGCCGGGTCTCATGTGTCTGCAGCCTACAAATGTGGATCTGCCGACACTGTGCTGTCGACGACATGTCCGGCAAGGCACCTTGCGTGAAAGCAAGGAACGCTTTTTTTTAGAAAGGAAGCTTCTTCTCCAAAATTTAAAAAAAATTGAAAATAATTATTCCTTCTGAAAATATCATCGCGCTCTTGACCTCGAAGCTGGCTGCTGAATGCGATTAGGAAAGAAGATTCCTGAAGATGCACCAGACTGATTCAGGCAAGCCGTCTGTCGTCTGGATATGCACTGTTGTTCGTCATGGTCAGCAATCTACTTCGTTCGTCCTTCCGTTTTCCTGACCACGACGATGACAAGCAGCTCTCATGCTCAGGTTAGTGCTACTTGTATGTCTGGGCACACAACACATCTGAGATGCACCCACTGACGGTATCGAACTGAAGAATGCAGCAAGGGTTCCTCGGATTCTCTTGATTTCGGAACAAATTTCCTTCACTTTCATTCACCCTCTCAGTCTCTTCCCCATGCCCTCCATGCATGCACAATGGAGCTTGCATTTCAAATGTTGTTTTTATACTTTGGCAGTGCCGCTGCTACACTTTCATATAGAGTGAGGTCCTGTAAATAGGATCCAACATTGTTGGTGGTGGTGTGTGTGTGGGGGGGGGGGGGGGGGGGGGGAGGAGGTATGTTTGCAGCCAGGATGTAGGAATGACACTTCTGCGCAGCAGGTGGCAATAGTCAGAACTGGTCACTCTAAAAATCTCATACCTGCCAACCTTTGCAAACCTGAGATCGAATGACATACTGTACCTAGGCATGAAAATGTATACAAATGTAGCTCGCGGTGAGGCATGGAACGAATGCACTTTTGGGTGCCTATGCCCGCCCTCGATGTCGGGACAGTCCCGGCCAAATCGGGATGGTTGTCAGGTATGAAATCCCAACCGAGAAAACCATTTAATTAAAAGATAAACTCGGCTGGAACGCCGCTTTTCTGAGAATAGAAAATTTGTTGTGCCACTTTCGGCTAGTCCTTTTTGCAAAAGTGATTCAGTGCCTCCCCAATGCTGTATGAGGGCCAGGACATAGCAACTTTCTGTATGCCGGGGGGGGGGGGTCATCGTCCGCAACATTGGTAGAGTTACGGTTACATTGTATATGTAGATAAATGTGCATCAGGGATTCATAGCACCCGGGGAGACGACATGAGACCAAAGTACCCAAGATGTTGTGAGTTTTGACCCCATATTGGGTAGTTCTACGTGATCTGTGTTCTGTGTAGCTCTTAATCACAGGCTTGCTCTGTTAAACCGAAACGTCTAGATCAGCAATTCTATAGACCTTTAGTATTCGATAACATGATTTTTGGACTCGCCTCCAGGGATTTGTCGTAAGCTGGGGCACGCGTACGTGAAACAAGTGGCAAGAAAGGCCCAGTTCGTACAAGGGAGTAGTAAAATACCGGTATTTTTCTACTCCTATGTTCCCACGCCGAGTCCTCTGTGCACTGAGTGCAGGTCTCTTGCCGCTCCCTGGTTCCCGGGACCCCTCACGTGATTGTGACGTTTATCGAATAAAGGTCTATATGCGGGCATGCATAAATCAACCCTTCCACAAGGACGGCTCAAACAGGCAGCCATGGAGTGAAAATTTCGCTCCTGGGGCAAGAGGTGAACGAAGGCCTCAATTTGCCAAATGAACCTTCTCCATCGAAACGAACGAAGGCGTCGAATAATTCTTTTACCAGTTCACAGTTCCTGTTCACGCGCACTCCCGGAGGGGGGGGGGGGCTACTATGCACTTGTAGTGACACTTACCGTAAGCCAAGTTGCACCTATGGAAGCCAAATGGAACACGACTAGTTGACTGTACAGACTACAGTACAGTATACATGCACATGTATACAGTGAAGATCAGTGCGTGCATGCCTGCCATAATCGTATGTTGACCTTCGTTCGAATTGAAAAGAGAGGGTCGTTTCGAAAAAGAAAAAAAAGCTCAATGGAAGTATGATGCTGCTGATAACTCAAGACTCACTGAAGTCGCCTTTCTGGAATGGATCATGCACTCTAGGTTCATCCAATTGGATATAGACTCAAATCATTGTTACACCATTCTTGTTTGATAGTCACACGAAAACGTTCTGGAATTGTTTCATTTAATTGTTTATACATTCTTGTTTGGTTAGTTATTCTACATCCCATAGCATGTACAATCCACCTTGTGAATAATGTACCTCGGGTTTACAAAACAACTCGCAAATAACGACACAATCTTCAGATCTAGTGACCATTTGATTGCATACTTCCAACCTCACGAGTAACAACAATACACCGATAGCGACACTTTTCTCATTCACAATCGAGGGTCAGTATTCCCCAGGTTGACTGCAATTGCCAATCAAACAGGAGGGGCGAAAGTCGACCACGGCTGAATAGGCGTAAAGAAAATGTATGTCATGAGCTAGATGGCAGAAGAAGGAAGTAGGTTTTCTGAGAAAGCAAGAAACAGAGGTGAATGAAGCACCAGGTCTGTCCATGCAGTGGATAGAATTATTGTATTGAAAGACAGGCTCTTTACGTCAGCTTGCTACTATTATACCTACATTTGCTGTCTGCCTTTTTCTCTGCAGGATTCTGAAAGCTGGAGCAGCTCTGCTTACCTCGACCACTGAACTTACAACTAATTTCCAACCAAGTTCAAGGCAGTATTATGATGAATCAAGCATGCTTGCCATCATTTCATCATTGCAAAGTACATCGACAATAATAAATTTGGTGCTGACTATGTATGATGTAGAGTGTGCTCTATGTATCTATACTACTGACTGGCCTACATTGTACTTATGTGGGCTGAGAGTAATCGATTGTGCTGTATGGCAGTTTACTTGCATGTCATAGATGTTCACATTGCACACAGCTACTGAATTGCTTTCTGTTGCACTGGCCTACTGCGGCCCACTGCAAATAGATTGTAGTGGCATGGGCCATGCCATAATTATAGTACTTGTAGTATACCGGTACTACACCAACAGTTTCACTGGTGCACTGTACTTACTGGTAGATCTACATCATGCACAGCCTTGTCACTGCTTTTCTCACTTCTTTTTATGAATTTACTGTACTGTACACATTTTGGCACAGCTCTTCCACAAAGAGTTACTAGTATTTTCTTCTGCATACCTACTGTATACAGTGACGTGACTGGTAACATCTATGGCTGTGAAATCACAAATTTCTGGGTTGACAGCCTCGAACCTATACGATTTGTTTCTAAGAACGTGCTATAACTATTATTCTATTTAAGTATTCTACTGTAGCTCGCAGGACATGGAGTGCAATTACGTAAAGTTTGGAACACCACTCTTCTGTGATTTGGATGTCAAATTATGAAATTCAGCGTGTGAGGTAAACCCATGCATGGCATTCACTGCTATAGTATGACTCGGGGTAAAGTGTTCCAACGCATACTCATTATAGTGAATAGTTGTGTGTCAGATAATCGGTGCCCAACGTTGTTGCTGCTGGATAAAATATTCTGAGACAACTGAAGCTACACAGCCATCTAATTTTCAAACCTGCATCGAAGGGTCCGTAACGAGATCTGCAAGGCATGATTCTATAATACCTGTACTGTAAGGCATGTATATATAACGAGGAAGTAAATCTAACCCGTTAACGGATGACATTTCTTCGTTATAATAAGATCCGTTGAGGCCATACAGTACTGATTCATAGTAGGTATCGGTTATAGCGTGGGTGTTTGAAAAACGACATTTGATTCTTATTGCCGATATTTCTTACACACGATAAATCACGTGTGACATATCATATGCACGTGTGACATAATACATGTTTGGCATGTGGACACGTACAATCATGTAGGTCTAAACAATCATGATACACACGGATCAGACTCGCGGTCGTGCTAGGCGAATGCGGAGCAGCAGATAGGAGAGAAGTCGGAAGAAAGAGTCGGACTGGACAGAAAAAGTGATTCTCCAATGCTCAGTTGGACATAACTCTCTTTTTGTGTTGAATATTATTGTATTGAGCATGCACAGAGCACAGATGTTATTACTATAGGCGATACACTTTGCACTAATCTGGCATATTTTGCTACACAAAATCCATTCTTAGGGCCGATATATTCTACTATGCGATAATACTGCTTGTAAGAATAAATATACACATAAAATAGGTACCAGCAGTGACACTTCCGTTGAGAGATAATATTCCTCCGCGCCTCTAGACAGCTGTTTCGCTCCCTGTCGGAGCTCATCAGTAGAGGATGATAATGATGATAATGGAGGAATGATCATTCTTATACACCAGAAATGGCGCAAGTGCGCGCTTTCCACATATATCAATGGCATATGCAAGCTGCTAAAATGGTAAAGTGTGAGAACAGCGATAAATAATCATAGTACGCGCTCATTGGTGGAGAAACACACCACACAAGCGACGAAAATCTTACTCGGAATACTGATGCCAATGGAAAGTACATGTATGTTGTTTATTATTATGATGTTGCAATGTCCATGTATGCAGGCGAGGCGAGACTCACCGCCGAGATCCCCCAACGCGACAGGCTCGGTTGCCGCTCGGTTTTAATGCGCCGTTAGTGGCAGAGCAGAGTGGACACGAAGAGTCGGTGAAGAAAGAAGGAGAGATGACAAGACGAGTCGGTGAAGAAGGAAGGAGGAAAGCAAGACACATCTGCAACATCTTTGATCAAACTGAGCTGAGCTGCTGATACGAAGCGTCGACCAAGCATCCCTGACTGGAGTGAATGCCCCAGCTGGCCTCTCGTTTGTCAGTGGTTGCTACTAGACCTGTTAGTATCACACGCACGACTACCAGTTTCCTGGTGTGCATCGACATCGGCATCAGTGGGGCCTCCCGCTGTCAATCCTGTTGACGGGCGGACAGGTCGGTGTGAATCCTGAACGGCAACCGAGCCTGTCGCGTTGGGGGATCTCGGCGGTGAGTCTCGCCTCGCCTGCATACATGGACATTGCAACATCATAATAATAAACAACATACATGTACTTTCCATTGGCATCAGTATTCCGAGTAAGATTTTCGTCGCTTGTGTGGTGTGTTTCTCCACCAATGAGCGCGTACTATGATTATTTATCGCTGTTCTCACACTTTACCATTTTAGCAGCTTGCATATGCCATTGATATATGTGGAAAGCGCGCACTTGCGCCATTTCTGGTGTATAAGAATGATCATTCCTCCATTATCATCATTATCATCCTCTACTGATGAGCTCCGACAGGGAGCGAAACAGCTGTCTAGAGGCGTGGAGGAATATTATCTCTCAACGGAAGTGTCACTGCTGGTGTCTGTATGGTTCGGCTGAAGAGCGCGTGGTTGTGAGGAGTTGGGAATGCAATGAATTGAAAATATGGCCGAAAGCTCTGTCGCAATATTTAGTTCATAAAATAGGTGTTATGATTATGAAAAAATGAGTGTTCATTCTTGTAGGCAGTATATTCTTGTATACGACCACACTATAACCGATACGCACTGTATGTTGTGTGTGGATATGCCGGAATCTTGCAAGGTCGTTAAACATATCTTCTCGTTAACCTATGAATTTTGGACAATCATTAAACTTGCGACCCGTTATAACAACATGTCTTGCAGTATTCGATGCTCTCTAGCAGGACATTCATCTGCCTCATTTTCTCTGTGCTGCATTGATGAGTGAAACAGCATGCTGTCCGCAGATTGAGTATTGTGTATAGACAGACGTGTATGTAGTGGTAAAGCTCAAATACATGTACAACATAACAATCAATATCAATCCCCGTGTTCTACAACAGCACAAACCCAGCACCGCAATTCTTAATTTTGGGCTGTGGTGTTCTTAGTATTCCAGGCTGGATGTTCTGTAGGCTTCCACGTTATTGGGCGCACCACTTTACTGTGCCGAAGAATATTTTCAGCCAATGAACCCAGTGCTTGGTGGCAGATGAGTGCCATGGAACAGCCTTTTGCATGTGGCTTTCACTACATGCACATGTACTTCAGTAGAACGTTCAATTGATGCGGAAAAATCAGACGAGGACGTTTGCAGTTATGAGCAAGGTCCCCACGAATGGTCATGTCACTTCACAGAATACATGAACTGATAGAGTAGACCTCGGTCCCCTCAGAGAACGCCTAGGGAAGTCGGTTTCAACTGAGGACATGTCCAAAGCCATGCTAAGTACTTGAGCTGCTCATGAACCCCACAATTATCAGGCCCGCCGGAACCGGTCTGGTTGGTCAGGTTATCACCGGACCAATTTGTTAGCCACCAACAAATGTTTCCTGCTGTGGAGGACGTGTGTACCCGCCATATCACACACAAAGTATACAAGGCCATTAAACTACCGGACCGATCAAAAACTGCTTCCGGCGGTACTGCTTATAGTACAGGTTTAAAAAGCGGCTCCATTTTTGTCATACATCAAACCAACTCTGTCATTGCTATGCTACTCAAAAAGAGTAGTGATGTTTATTTACAAATGAATCACAATGCTATCAGAGAAATTCGATATTCTCCAATTTTAGGGGCACTGCAGTACTATGCAAAAATTAATGCTGCTTGGTCATTGTTATGAAGCAGTCACCTCAGCACAGCAATGAAACAGGCTGATTATGTGAACGAGATTCACGGCAAATCTTCTTCCATCACTGCTGTTCAGTTTTGAGTGGTCCACTGAGGCAGGAAAACAACCTGTTCGGTCCTTTCATACGAGAAACAGAAATTGAACATGTTCCAGGGTGGAGGTGGCGAGTATCGGCAATGTAATGCACCTTTAGGCCGACACGACCATCATTCCGACATGGATTCTCAAACACATTCGCTCGTGAGAGTGCCTCAGAGTGGTATTCATCAACAGATGGCTATCCTGTAAAACACATGAAAAGACATAGCAGTAACACAAAGAAACTTAATGTTATAGAAACGAATTCGAAAAACAAAGTCTACTGAACCAAGGTGCAACCACACTCCAGGAGGCAAGCAAAAGTGCATATACATGTAATCCGAAGGTTGCGATGCCTGTATGTATTGTATTTATGTATTTATGGATTTTCCACAGGCCTTAGCCTAAATTGAGGGAGTCTCTGTCATGCCACACTGGATACAACATGCTACCAGGATCACTTTCCCCAGTATTGATGATCTTTTCTTAGGGTGTTATATAAAACACATCTGTAGCCACTTCATCTTGCTCACGAAATCAGACACCACCACACAAACGGGCCCTTCGGCTATTATACTTTGGGTGGTGATGTATGATATTGATAATCTATTGATACTAGGGCTGAAACGATTATATCAGTTATCCGTCTAATCGATCATTACAAGGAAACAATTTCGATTACGCTGTCTGTTTCGATTACGCGATTATAAAAAAAAGAAACGTCTGCAAGAATCAAAATATGTCATGTACAGCACTACTAGATACTGTACTTTGTCCTTTTCCTCGTTTCTTTTTGTTGTCCATATGTTTTCCAGTAGGGCTATGAAAAAATAAAATAAAAATAAAAAACTGACTGTCTGCACCTGCACGTGATGTGCCACTGCATTGTGTAGAGTACGCGGCTTATCTGCGTGTGTGTATGTACATGTGTATGTGTATATGTCAACACGGCATGCTTTGTGCTGGTCTGGCGCGACAATTTCTAGGATGCAGTAATCGATATCATAATCGATAATCAAATCGATACAAGGGCAGGTCAACCGATAGTTGAAAAGTGTAATCGTTTCACCCCTAATTGATACCATATCCAAGTCTGACTCTCACCGTGAGATCCTGGCAACAATATTACCTGGTACATGACATATTCAAACACTGACATAAGCATCTTTTCGGAACAACACGTGTGCCTATCTGCTAGTGTAATGTGACACACATGCAGAATCAGTCATAGCTAATTTTACCCCCTCACTGTTGTATGCGCAGACTCCACTTCGTGGTGTCAAGTACTCTTCTTTCGGTGGGCTACTCCACTAAGGCGCTTGTCTTAAAGGACTCACATTCATCCTGCAAACCTACACGACTTGCATAGTTTTCACTGTCGGCCGAAGTGCGTGCATTGCACACATTGAGATTCACTCCCTCCGTACAGGCCAGTACAGAGCTGTCCACCAATTAAGTCTGCTTTGCGTACTCAGACTTCTGATTTTCCGTATCTTGCAGTGTTTTGCGTACTGCCGTGTACATTGCGTGCATACTTGCATTATAACGTTTTTTGACACGCATATGCATGTCGGTGGCTGCATTTGGTAGTGTAAAACATGTGTGACTTACAAACGCTTTGGCAAGACTATTCATCGCTCAGCTTACACCTGATTTAGGTACCATTGCCTTTGGGTTATCCGTCATAATAATAATAATAACTTGCAATGCTTCTACACAGCTGATTGATCTTCTTCGATTTTCTGTACCATTTGCTCAAATTCTGTAGTGCGAACAAGGAGTGATTTTCCGTACAAATACAGAAAATATGGAGGGCTGGTACTTGGTAGCACTGCTAGTATGGTAGTGCCAGGCTAAGCTAGCTGGAAGATCAAATACTTGTTTGGTTCTTTCAGTCATTTTCACGACATATTTTCTTTATCATGATCCCGGGGTGTGGCGTTCTTACGAATGCGGAAACTTATTCTTTCTAAACGAGTCTCACGTGCACTGTGAATTTGTTGTTCTTTTATTCACAATGCCATGTATCGATTCATCGCTTCTTCGCACCTGAGATCCTGTGCAACAGCGATTTAAAGATTGGCTTTATCAAATAGTGATCAGAGAGACAGAGAGGATCAGTTGTGGCTGCTGTGACAGCATAGAGTGTAGATTGGTGTAAACATCATTATTGCCCAGCAGAACAGTATTCATAGGGACCTGCGTTTAGCCATTAAATTTTGGAAGCTATTTTTTAGAATTTTTACAGGCCCAATAAGCCTGAAGAGGAGAACACCTAACTTAGACTGTCCTAACGTTATCGAACGCACTGCCAAAGTATAAACAACATACTCGATTGTGCATGCATGGAGGGCATGGGGAAGAGACGGAGAGGGTGAAAGTGAAGGAAATTTGTTCCGAAATCAAGAGAAATCGAGGAACCCTTGCTGCATTCTTCAGTTCGATAACGTCAGTGGGTGCATCTCAGATGTGTTGTGTGCCCAGACATACAAGTAGCACTAACCTGAGCATGAGAGCTGCTTGTCATCATCGTGGTCAGTAAAACGAAAGGACGAACGAAGTAGATTGCTGACCATGACGAACAACAGTGCATATCCAGACGACAGACGGCTTGCCTGAATCAGTCTGGTGCATCTTCAGGAATCTTCTTTCCTAATCGCATTCAGCAGCCAGCTTCGAGGTCAAGAGCGCGATGATATTTTCAGAAGGAATAATTATTTTCAATTTTTTTTAAATTTTGGAGAAGAAGCTTCCTTTCTAAAAAAAAGCGTTCCTTGCTTTCACGCAAGGTGCCTTGCCGGACATGTCGTCGACAGCACAGTGTCGGCAGATCCACATTTGTAGGCTGCAGACCCATGAGACCCGGCAGACGTTTTGATCAGCCCGGCCTGGTGGTGAGATTTTGGACCCGGGAGTACTAAAAACTGCTCGAATCCCAGGGTGCTCAGTTTCGCTCTATCCGATCCAGGGAGTCGTAAAAGCCGGGCAAAAGCCGGGCTTTTACGACTCCGTGATCCGATCGAGTAAGGCTTCCAGAAAGGCCCTCAGGTGCGCGGCCTGCGGTGCCATAATATACCTCGCCCTAAGGGCCGGGTTCCACTGCGGCTCCGCGGCTCCGCTGCTCCGCGGCACTTGGCTGCATGCAGCGGAGCAGCGCGGTTCCACTGTCACTCGCCATTCGCGGTACCGCGGTCGTGGTCCACACTTTTTGATGACGTTTCACCTGCCTGCGCGCGCGAAATCAAACAAATCCTCGTGTTCTGGCCTGCGCAGCGAATTAAAATTTGAATTTTAAAATTCTGGCGTACAAAACAATGCAAAGTACGGGAAACAGGTCGAGGCGCGACCGCGGCTCGCAGTTTTTGGTCAAGAATCGTAGCAAAAGCTCGCGGTGAGCCGCGGACTCGCTGCTCCAGCTCGAGCCGCGGTCACTATGGTAATGATGACGTTTCAAGCCGCGAAAGACGAGCAGCGGGGCAGCGGAGCCGCAGTGGAACCCGGCCCTAAGGGCCGGGTTCCACTTCGGCTCCGCGGCTCCGCTGCTCCGCGGCACTTGGCTGCATGGAGCGGAGCGGAGCAGCACGGTTCCACTGTCATTCGCCATTCGCGGTACCGCGGTCGTGGTCCACACTTTTTGATGACGTAACGTTTCACCTGCCTGCGCGCGAAATCAAACAAATCCTCGTGTTCTGGCCTGCGCAACGAATTAAAATTTGAGTTTTAAAATTCTGGCGTACAAAACAATGCAAAGTACGGGAAACAGGTCGAGTCGCGACCGCGGCTCGCAGTTTTTGGTCAAGAATCGTAGCAAAAGCTCGCGGTGAGCCGCGGCCTCGCTGCTCCAGCTCGAGCCGCGGTCACTATGGTAATGATGACGTTTCAAGCCACGAAAGACGAGCAGCGGAGCAGCGGAGCCGCACTTGGCTGCATGCAGCGGAGCAGCGCGGTTTCACTGACACTCGCCATTCGCGGTACCGCGGTCGTGGTCCACACTTTTTGATGACGTTTCACCTGCCTGCGCGCGCGCGAAATCAAAAAATCCTCGTGTTCTGGCCTGCGCAACGAATTAAAATTTGAATTTTAAAATTCTGGCGTACAAAACAATGCAAAGTACGGGAAACAGGTCGAGCCGCGACCGCGGCTCGCAGTTTTTGGTCAAGAATCGTAGCAAAAGCTCGCGGTGAGCCGCGGACTCGCTGCTCCAGCTCGAGCCGCGGTCACTATGGTAATGATGACGTTTCAAGCCGCGAAAGACGAGCAGCGGAGCCGCAGTGGAACCCGGCCCTTAGGCTCAGATTTCATATAAATCGATGATCACCCTGGTGATCCTGTCGCACAGCCGAGAATCCGTGACATTCTCCCGTCGTGTGAAAGGGCTATTACGGACATGATTTTAATCATTTTATGCATACATTTTCATTCACTTTTCATCATTTTGTCGGAACTAGGTCTCCGGACCTGGTGAGAAGGCAGAAATACCTGTTCACTTGGTGAAGTAAAATACAATAAACAACAACAACAACAACAACCCATAGCCATGATAGCAGCGGGTAGCAAAATAACCATGGTTCATTTGCGCCCCTGATTGTCTCCACCTCCAGTATGGTTGGCAGGGAATGTTCAGACTTCAGTGTTCCTGAAGACCCTGGCAAGTCTTGTTTGCATTCAATTATTTTTCTGTGGTGATGAATCACCTGCACTGCGAGATTTCGTTTTGCTTGATGCGATGGACTGTCACTTGCCTCGATTCAGAGAATCAGAGGCATTCGAGCTTACCCCGCAGGCAAATGCCCTTCGCAGTTGATTGCAGGCTGTGGGCTGGTCAGCAGTACAATCTGCCTCTGGAGTCTGGTATCATACAGTATAATTATGTACATTGTACGTGTTCATTTACAGTAGTACAGGTCAGACCTCGTTATACCGTTATCTCTGGTGTATAGGAAATCATTTCATGTTATAGCGAGGTTGATGTTACATGTATAGTGAGTTAGGCACACCTACATGCAACATGTATCATGTACATGTACATGTATGTCAAAATGACGCTCTTTGCTTACTGATTACAACTGAAGCGCTAATGGTCCACTCAGACTCCGATCAACTAGCTAACTAACTGATGACTTAGGAAATATGAAGTGTGTGTGTGTGTGTGTGTGTGTGCGTGTTTGTGTGTTTTTACTGAACCATGAGATGCTGCGCAGCGCGGGCGGTGGCATATTGAATGGAAGTGGGCCATAGCGTGTGTATGTTCTAGTGTGTCTACTGCATGTGTTCAAAACACTACTTGTGAGTGAGGGTGAGAGAATGTGTGTATAATGGTGTGAGCATGAGTGGATTAGGCACTTAATTTTAGGTCCCCAGCTCTATTCGATTCGATTTTATTCATACTGGAACTGCCGTTGCTGCATAGACCCAAGTCTGAAGACTTGGCAACTTCTCGCCTGCACGTGACTCGCTACGATTCTCCTCAGAGTCAGTACTTATCACCTTACTCCCCCTTATGTTCAGGCTGCCCGTTTTGGAGCCATCAGTAGCCTGATGACCGTAGTAATATTTGAAACTCGGAGTTCCGAAACAGCTTCCAATCTACTGTAAAACCGGAAAGTTTAACGACCAAAAAGTTTAGCGTTTTTGTAATTTTGGCATGATACCGTGCAGAAAGTTTAACGATGGCTACCTGGCCACCCATCTGTATGCACATCTTTACACAGACATCTCAAACCGCGTTCGTGATAACGTTTCTTCAAAAAACGAAAAATGTGGTCGTTAAAAACTTTGTGACTCGTTACACTTTCTGGTTTTAGAGTATTTCTCTTGTGTACAAGGTAGTGGTGAAACGAATGTCAAAACCTACTAGCCGAATATTGTTCGGCTTATCGAACGAATGAACGAATATTCTTTTGGTAACAGAAATGACATCACATGCCCTCCTCCCAGTCATTTGATGGATATTGTCATTATTATTGGCTATTACAAACGGTAGCGCCACATATAATGTACTGCCACATGTCATAAGGCTACTTTGAAGTTCATACGTGTTATGTGCAACATTGGCAGTCCAGTATGGCCATACATGTTCATGCATGCAGTACGAAGTCGCAGGCAGGCTGCACGCACTGCACTGTGCCATGTTCGGCGTGCATGTATGTACAGGCACTGTATTCGAAGTGACGTAACGAATACTCGAATGTGACTTAACGAATAATTATTCGAATGTGACAAACCGAACGAATGTTCGAATATTCGAATACTAGTTACTAGTATTCGTTTCACCACTAGTACAAGGCTCTGCCCTAGATGGGCATTGAGCACTCTTCCGACAGTGGAGCACGCTACTTGATTACTACATGTATGTCCATGGTGGAAGTCCTCTCTCGCCAGATGAATCTGTCAAGGTGCTCGGAGTGACGTTTGATTGCAAGCCTAGCTATCAACTCCACCTTGGCTTCAGCAAGTTGCATCACGTGCCAAGCAGCGGCTGCGCCTCCTGCAGCGGCTGCGCCTCCTGCGGAAGGCAGTACCCTCCGCACCCCTCCTCAGCCACGCGGGCAGGGCGACTGTCTACAAAGGATTCGTTCGGCCAGTGCTGGAATATGCCCCCTTGGCGTGGATCGGTCAGCTCCCTCACACCTGGCCATGCTGGATGCTGTCCAGCTCCGCGCCATAATTTATGTCATTGGCCCTGGTACCATACTTCTCAGCCTCATTGTTCGGCTAAAGGTCTCTGCTATCTGCCTGTTGTAAAAACTGATGTGTGGACAGGGACTGCCTCAAGTTGAAGCCATGTAGGGGTGAGGGGTGTCACTGCTGTATTCCTCCGCCAACAAAACCAACCTCAAACGCGATTGTCGACGTACGGAATGCTGCCGAAAATCGTCCAGGGTGTAGGCTGGTACTGTGACCTCGGAATAGATACTTGTTCGTGGCATTTGGACTCTTCGTTGCCTGAGAAAGCGTTCGGCCAGGACAAGAACTGGAATGATGCCCTCGCACCTCTCCTCCTCATCGTCGAGCAGGGCCTCTAGAATTCGTGGCACATCCCTCCCCTCATTGGAACTTTCCGCATCTGAGCCTTCCAAGTTGGAAGATTGTCGGTTTGCCCTTCGTAGATATGTTTGAACTAGCTGTCAGGTCGCCGAATGACTGAATAACTTTGTCAGTTGTTGTTTTGGTTTGTATTCTTTATTTAGAGTGGGAAGTCCAAAACAGGCCCTAGCCTAACAGCAATGGTCCCACTAGTGAGGGAATGCTGTATAGTTCGGTGCCTTGTTGTCGCACTATCTGACTGTATAATTATATCGTCTGTTAGTATAACCAGTAACGTATAAGTCCTATTTTCTTTACAAGAAAAATTAAAAAAATGAGATATCAGTTGACTACAGCGAGGCAATGGTCAGCCTATTTCACATAACGCAGCGCATTTTTAATTCTGAGATAGAGGTCGCACTGCACAAGTTATACGGAAGGGAGAGCCAATGAGAGTACAATGTAGACAAGAAAAGGGGGAGATCGGAGAAGAACAGATAAACGAGGGACGGGGAGCGAGACCTGGTCACGGGTACATGTATTTCGACTGAGGTGAGACCAATCATAATACTTTAGGTGGTTCGGGATTTGAGAAGGAATATTGTAAAGCAGGCATAAGTGGTCATGGCGGCGGGTGGATAGACTGAAGACAGTATACAATTTTTAAAGTAATTTTCGGTGGTGAACTTCCAATTTGGTGCGTCGGATCTACTCACCTCTCACCCCTTTATCTACGGCATCTGAGCATTGATCCTTGAGTGTGGTGGCGTTCCTACGGATGCGGAAAACTCGACCTCCAGGCGAGTCGTCGCGATTTTTTCGCTCAGCGATGGTCAGTACAGAGAAACGATACGTCTTTTGTGTGCTTCCATTAGTTTTCATTGGTAAACGATGCTCTATTGGCGAAGTGCAAGCGCCCGCTTTGTAGAATTACTTGCCACAAGCCGAATCAGCTGCGTGGCAAACAACACTCAACAGCGGAGAATCACTCAGATGAATGGTATCAGCGATTTGTCATCGTTCATCTACACATGTGTACGAATAGGCGAGGCCGAATCTACACTACAGTACAGAGTGCAGTCATGTAGAGAGCGGCATGATGCCCCATGGCCCATGCACTCAATGCGAATAATTATAATGCGATGTGCTTCGGTTTGGAGTTCGCGGCACTGCTTTGAACACAATCATGACTGTAATGTACTGTCGCGGACATGGAAATCCAGTCGATTGACCGGGACCGGCGCCCTCAGCGCGTACAGAACGTCGTCGATGCATGCAGCGCACATGCATTGTCGATACGATGCGACCAGCAGCAGCGCGTAAAATAATGCATGCCATGGCTGCATGGCCAGCGCCCTGGGGCCGCTACATGTAGACGTGCGACCGGATTTCCATGTCCACGACAGTAGATCTACCATGTACCAGACTCCTCTTTACTTTTCTGAGTTTTCAGTTTGTCGCCTACTGCCCTGTGGAGTGTATACTGTACATAATGTACTGATGTAGCTGTAACACTGTAAAGGTAGATCTACACCTGGATTAGGCTGGAAGGCACGAAATCCCTGGACTACATGTACAGACTCAGTACAGACTCAGTATACATGTACTGCTAATGAAAGTACAGCTCTCAGGAAATTGTGAAAAATTATAAAACCCAGAGTGAGTTAGAAGCCTGTGCTTTTGGCACTGGTTCTACCTGGCAACAATATTGCTACACACCAAAGCCACACGGCTCCGCACGACCGAGACCCGTAGAAAAGATAATAATCATGTCCAACCGAAACTCTTATAGTTATAATAGACCGATCCCCTTATTATTGTCTGGGTTCGAGCAAGGGGGCAACTCCGCAGTCGCGTGGGATCCTGCTGCACACACGCGACCAACCTCACCTCGGCTGTGCGTGACTTCTCGCATGCGAAGTGCAGAGCACGCGAAATCTACACGCAGTGCAAGCCTGTCTACAAAAAATGCCACAAGGACTTTTGATTTGAGCTGTTTTGTTTTTGTTTAGATCTTCCTTTTTACAACTTCAGGATGCCTTCTCAGGATCATTGCTGCGCTCCTCACTGTCAGAACAGGAGGACGAAGCAAACAAGTCATTTCACTCCTTTCCTCGTGTGGAGCCACAGCGGCCTGGAGCAAGCGGATCCAGGCTATTCCCCCTGAGGAAGGACGTAGTTTTAGGGTCACTCTGAATATTTGAGTTGCAGCGATCATTTCGATCCCGAAGTCGAAATCGTTTTGCCCAGCTCTACAAGGGCAGGATGAGTCCAGGAAACCAAACAGCTGTCCTACGGTACCAGGTTTGCTTTTCGCAAGAGAGTGGAGTCTGGACGCTCTGCTCCCCATGCTCGCAAAACAGTATTTGCTGAGCCTAGTGCAGTTCGGTCATGGAAGTGCAGCGTCTGCATCACGAGCTCCCCATGCTCGCAAACCAGTATTTTGCTGAGAGGTAACAGCATTTTGAGTTGGAAAGGAACCTGGCTTAGTGCAGTTTGGTTCTGTAATGGAAGTGCAGCATCTGCATCAGGAGTTGGCAGCAAGTAGAGCTCGTGTACAGAGTCTCGTGGAGCAGTTGGACGATGGGGTGAAGAAAGCCGAAAAACAGCTTACGTACAATAACATAAAGAATGACTCTGAGCCGCTCCAGTTTCTGACTGGTTTACCTTCAAGTGTTTGGACCGCTCTGTGGGACTTTTTTGAGCCTAGCCAAGAAAATGTACTGCGCCGAGCCAGATCTGCGAAGACGGAAGCTGAGGGACGGCGGATACAGTTGGAGGTGGCCGTAAATCGCCAATGAGCATGTAATGGAGGATCAGCTGCTATTGGCATTGATGTGTCTAAGCCTGGGCCGAATGGAACAGAAGCTGTCATGCGTGGCACAAGTTAATCATCCGTTTCACGGTATATACTTATAGCTAGCTGAGCTGGAAAGATGTCTTGTTCCTCCGTTTGGGCATGATCCCCATTTGGGCGAGCTGGCGAGATGTTCAGTCATCAATGCCATGTACCGCAAGACATTCTGCATTGTGGATGAAATAGTTCTATTTTGCCATGCACTTAGGGTTCTCGCACCGGCACAACAAGACCCAACAGATCCGTGCGCTCTTATTTTCTCCCATGGTAACATTGCTGATCACAACACCCGGTAGCCAGTCGCAGATGCAAACAAATCAACCAGGTTCTCTTACTCTTTTTTTCCAATACTGAAACCAAAGGTATACCAATATTTGCATCGAATGCAGTGATGATTTCAATACTGTCCACTAGTACAACGCATCACCAGACTGGCATATAATCATGATAATATTATCCATTTCGCAATCACTGTCATTGCTTTCTTAGATCTTCAATCATCAATATCGGACCATAAACCGTCTATCATCTTATATTATATCATCATTAGTATCCTGCTGCTATCCTCCTCTAACGATGAGCTCGAAGAAAAGAAACAGCGGTCTAGAGGCGTAAACAATATCTGTCAACGGAAGTGTCCTTGCTGTGCTGGTGTGTTTATGCTTCGTGCATTAGTTCGATCCAAGAGCGCATGGTGGTGGCGGGTTGAGGATGTTAAATATACTAGAAAATAGTTCACTCTGAACATGCAGGGGGGTATATTCATAGGTTGGAAAGAACCGCACACACACTTTGCTGCAGACAGCGGCAAGCTTTGGCCCTCGTGCTTCGAAGAGGGAGGAATCCACTGCGCTACGCTTGCGATTAACAGCAAGCTTCGACTTTTCAAAGGTACGACTCATCATTGGCTCTGGGGTAATGTTCCTGGAACAAATGCCCCATTGCCAACTGAGGGCCAGGGAGCACGCAATCTGCCTTCCTGGGCGAGAAGTGTTCCAGCACAAGAAGCAGCACGAATACATGCTGACAAAGACCATCATCACCACCAGCCGGCACACAGCACACTGTTCTTCAAACACCATCCACTCCGTCCATGTGTTTGCACTGTCCTCCTCTAGCTCTTCACGCTCAACAAATACCACGCACTGCTCATCGTTTTTTTATGCTTCCTCTGGGTTGGCTAGCCCTTCGACTTGACAAAACAGCGATCACCACTGCACTGCTATCGTCACCTCATAGCAGTCGCTTCCACCAGTGGCTTTTCCTGTCTTTGCAAGGTGTCCAAGGATGGCTGCTGTTGTCACTACAGGCAAATCAGAAGTACTTTAGTGGCTGATGTCCAACCAGATCGTTGGAAAATCGATTTTTCCACTTCAGGGCTGCTGATCGTGACTTGGTGACTTGGCAGCACCACGGTTGCCTTCATAGAAGATGGCTCTGGAGAGGAAAAGACAGACCAGAAAAAGGTTACTATTATCTTCAGCACCGATCGCAAGGAGAAAGCAATAATATGGTCTGCTGTAGCCTAGGCACAAAATAAATCTCACAACACGATTCGCGATTCGAATATTTCAACAACAAAAAAACTCACCTCTGGAGTACTCCTGTTTGTGGCCCGAGATCGTTCCCTCCCGCGCCTTGAAAAAATCCTGCAGCGGCATCACAGTCCATGTCTCTCTCGGAGACTCTGCTCCTACCAGCAGGAGGTTTAGCACCGCTCGAAGCCATCGCAAACTACTTGAACTAAGCAGAAGACATTCCAAAACAAACCTGAAACACACTGTCAAAGATGCTGTCACGTTCAAAAACTAGCTCGATCGCGAGTGAGGTTGCCCCCGTGCTCGAACCCAGTATAATAAGGGGATCGGTCTATTATATATTAGTCTTACATGTAACGACCTACAATTCCTGCAGTGCACTCCCAGAACGGTTCGTCGGAAATATTTGGTGAGAATGGAGTTTGCTTGACTCTGTAGAAATAGTGTTCTGGAAGCCGGCCATTTAGGAGTGAGAATCTTCATCAGTCTTTGCAAGTGCAACCGCTGTCCAGTCAGACACAGCCAGCGTGACAAGATGGCCATCGGTGGCTGCTCGCCATTGCGTTTTCTCGCAATCGCTTCAACAGTCATGTAAGTTCACGTGGGTTAGATTGATTAGCTTGAGGGTGCTTTCACGTGCAGAGCTACGGAGGGGTTAGGATGAGAATGAGCGCGCTCGTACCGTACATCTATAAACAACGCGGTCTGCTGAGGAAGAGCGGTAGCACGTTTATTTGAAGAATGTTGTGTTTTCCTGCCCCATTCGTTACTTTATCCATCCATCCATTCATTTATTAGCTTGAGGGTGCTTCACGTGCAGAGCTACGGAGGGGTTAGGATGAGAATGAGTGGGCTCGTACATCTGTAAACATCGCGATCTGCTGAGGAAGAACGGTAGCACGTTTAGTTGAAGAATGTTGTGTTTTCCTGCTCCATTCATGACTTTATCCATCCATCCATTCATTCGCCCAGTTTTGCAATTCTTGAACACTTGGATGTACATGTCAATGCAGGGAACACAATGATTCACTTTAGGAGACTTGCATTCATTACTTCATCACCGTGTATACACTGGGCACGATGATGTGTAAGGAGGACTTCCGTTATAGTGGAAAAACCCACCGGCCCGTTAGTGTTCGCCCTGCAGAAGTCTGACTGTACATTCACTGTAGTAAACACAAAGAATGCAGATGGATGAAGACTGAATTATGCCCCTGGCCTCTCATATTGTTCTTGAATCTTTTCTCCCCTTCCATCTTCAGCAGAACATTGGGCATGATTGCCCGTTTGGCTTGCGATGTAAAATAAAAACAAATAAAAAAATCGAGCAGGACGAAGTGTTACGAGTTATGACTAACTGTTCACCAACTTATCCAGAACTTTCTTTTGTACCATAATTAAATTGGCTCACCGTCCGAGTTCAAAAATACAAAAATACAAAAAATATTGCTAGCAAGACCGTAAAAGAACGGGTAAAAATGATGATAAAATGCCAAACTATACGAGTACAGTGAGCTTGGCTTATAACGACACTCGGCGGCGGGGCATCAAGAAAAGTGTCCTTATTCGTGAAGTGTCGTTATACCCGAAGTCTCACTATATATGTACAGTGGTCCCTCTATAATCCGGCACCATTTGTGCCACGGAAATCTGCTGGATTAGGGAGGGTGCTGGATTAACAAATCGGATTTACTGCTGCAATGTGCATGAAAAGGACATGTTGGCTACTGAAAATTGTTCTGGTTTATCGAGGGTGCTGGATTATAAAGTGCTGTATTAGAGAGGGACGACTGTATTACAGTGGGATGGGACTTTGCTCTGGGCATGGAAATTCTGTCGTTATTCGTGATTTGTCGTTATATCCGCAGTCGTTATTAGCGAAGTTGACTGTATATGATCGTGTGGCATGGGTGATCATGGTTGCAAGTACATGTAGTACAATGTCATGTGATGAACGTCTTCAGTGATGGCATCGTACTGTTTAGGTTATCAGTTCCGGAGGGCGGTTACACGTGTGGCCGCTAGGCTAGGGTTTACCGGGTGTTAGCGGCCGTCGTGAGTTCCCTTCGGGAACGGACACGATAATTTCCTTTTACTTTACACGTGTAGCGCTGAAATCCAAACAAATTTCCAATCTTCAGAAACTCAGAGATAGAAATGACCCCCGCCGATCAAAAGAAGCGAAGAAATCAGGATCCCCCTCCCCCCCCCCAAACACACACACACATACATGTACATGCATAACTGCACAAGATAAAACATCATGATAATCACCCCGGACCGGAAAGTCGTGCCATGTACCAGTGGCTTAGCTCGGGAAAAACTGAATGCTGAAACTCAATTTCCACGATTCTTTTTCTATACCGACTATAGGAGCCTCAGGGAATAATTTGCTTTCAATCTTTTGATGAAGAAAGGAAAAGGACAAATTGTTACCAGTTACTAGTATGACAAACTGTCCACCAACGTAGCCAGATCTTATACAGGATCTTATGCACGATCTTATCCTTGCCGTTTTGTGCCATTTTGTCGCACTCGCTCACTGTATAAGATCTGTCTACGTTGGTGGACAGTTTGTCATAACTCGTAACAATTTGTCCTTTTCCTTTCTTCATCATAAGTATATTGGCTCACCATCCGAGTTCAACTTTCAATCTTTTGCGTAGCATTTTGCTATTTAACATCAAACTTGAATAGCAATTCCAAAATGTTGCGAAGTTGCAACTTTCTTCAACACTTGACAACACTTGGGAACGAGCCTTTTAAAAGATCCTGTTTTATTTATTCTTCGTTTTCACAAATCACAGATTTTGCACGCAACCGGTTGACGTTTTCTGGATGCTTGAGCTCTATCGTTTCGATAACCAAGAAGTGTCCGAGTTCAGTGCACGCTGTGTGGACGGTTCGCCGAGTGGTTTCTACTTTGAACCAGGTTTGCAATCCAGAAAGAGGGGTTTCTACTTCAAAGGTCAGTTCTAATTGTTTGGCGCCCACACGCTCGTGTTACTTAGTTCGTTTGTGCCTGCATCTATGTGTACACATTTAGGTGTGTGTGTGGGGGGGGGGGGGGGGGGGGTTGGAGGGGGTGTGCTTTCGTGTTTCTGTACATGTGTATGCTTGTGTGTGTACGGGAGAGGGAGAAATGGCAACGTGATTGCGACAAATTTATTTTGAAAACTGTGTGTTTGTGCTCGTGCGTGGGTGGGTGGAGAGTGGAGATGTTTTTGTGTCTGTGTGCATCAGTGGGTATGAGATATGTGTGTTGTGGGTGGGGGGGGGGGGGGGTGGAGAGGTGTGGCGCACATTCGTGCGTGCCCTTTACTTGCCTTGATACCTGAACTGGGGACCGTGGTTTGGCTGCGTGGAATTCTCTATAGTAGTAAGCAGAGCATGTATCAGATGTCGCCAAATCTGACAACCCCAACAAGCATTAAGGGTCACTGGGAAGCAGGGGAGGGGAACGGGTGGGGGAGGGGGCCTGTAACGGCTGGATCTAATTCCACATAATTATAGTCTGGTGTCGGAAATCCTTTTTTCTTCGCCTTTTTCTCATATGGATTTTGCGGTGTGATCAGGTAATGTGTGTACTTGTGCGTTTGTGTCTGGGTGTGCGTGCATCTGTGCACGTGTATGTGTCTGTTACGCCCAGGTGGTGGTCTCTGTGCTAGCAAGGAGTCTTGTCAGGCTCGCACGGAGAGTGACCTAGGATCTTCCAATAGCTGGGCTTCTGCTATGAGTGGATTTGGACTGGTGTCTAGTAACGCAAGCGAAAACAACGGGGTCTGCATGTGGAACCATGTCTATTTATCGGTATGTTTCCTGTGTATGTGTGTGTGTGTGTGTGTGTGTGTGTGTGTGTGTGTGTGTGTCTGGGTGTTAGCGTGTGTGTGTGTGTGCATGTTGTCACGTGGGCCCCAGAGGGGCCCACGTGACCCCTGTGGCAGTGGCTCTACAGGAAAGGACAGGATGTGTGTGTGTGTGCTTGTGCGTGCGCGCGCGTGTGTTTGTACTAGCTACCAGCTAGTTCGGTTAGTAGTAGGGGTGAAACAATTATACCGAATATTCGAATACTCGTTTGGATTTTTCAAATATAATCGTACTCGGAATAGATCAGAGTACTCGCTCATACATGGTACATGCAATACCACAGAAGTCTGCAGTTTCAGAGCAGCAGTCAGCAGATATTGATGTGCAGACTGTGTGATGAACAGTTGTACACGAGTCGAGAGCGGCCCAAATGACCCACCAACCAATATACCCGAGAAAAAGAACTGCCAATCGGTTCAATCAGGGTTGTATCATGTGATTTTTAAGACGGTTGGTACATGGTGTGCGATTTTTAGGATATCAAGAATACTCGAATACTCGAATATTCGATCGGAGAAAATCAGAGTACTCGAACTCGGGATCTCAGTGCCAACTTTCACCCCTAGTTAGTAGGTACACTAATGCCTGATTGTGTTTGGTCTGTTGCCAACAGACTCGGCTGCTTGAAGGTGTATTGTTGTATCTGCCACCTTTGTTGGTTTCAGGGTTCATATTATTTTCTATTTGAAGTATACCTGGTAACCATGGAATGCATCTGGCTAGATTAATTCTTGTGTAATCAATGGTGCTAGTGAAGCTTTTATCAGATCCACTCTGATTTAGCCACTCACATTAGTAGCAAGTATTACCTTCACTGGGGCAGGGGTAACTGCAGTTGGATCCCGGGACGGATACCCTGATGCCGTCAATCCTTTTTCTGCACCTTGTCCTCACCCACTTACTGAGATATGATGAGCCCATATAAGTGGCATATAAGTGTGTGTGTGTGTGTGTGCCGTGTGTGTGTTTGTGGAGGCCTCGCCGGCCATGAGTGTCGACCCGACGACGATTGCTCTACATGCCCAGTGGCGGGCCCTTCTTTGTCGACCCCTCGTATGAGGCGACATGTGACCGCCTGACGGCCATGTTCAGGACAGTACAGAACAGGTGTATGTGTGCTTGCGAGTGTGCGTGCGTGCTTGCGAGTGTGTGTGTGTGTGTGTGTGTGTGTGTGTGTGTGTGCGTGTGTGTGTGTGTGCGTGCGAGTGTGTGTGTGTGTGCTTGCGAGTGTGTGTGTGTGTGTTTGTGCGAGTGTGTGTGTGTGTGTGTGTGTGTGTGTGTGTGTGCGAGTGTGTTTGTGTGCATGCACGTATGTGTGTGTCAGCACACGAAGCACAGAAGCCATATAATTTTTTCTACTAGACCTTTCAATCCATTACTCTTCAGGTCAAATACAATGGTGATTAACAAGGTAGCAAGCAAGTCCTTATAACCGGCACTTTGGTGGGCAGAGCATTGACAAACATAGCACTTGAAAAATAGCGCTAGTGGCGCCAACAGCAAAATTGGCGGTCAGAGCATAGACCAAATAGCACTTTAAAAGATAGCGCTAGTGGCGCCAACTACACAGTGAGACAATGAAAATTTCCAGTATCAGACAACAGTGGAGACCACAGTACTAAAATGTCAAAACAGTGGCAACTTTCGCACATACTTCTTTGGCACGCACAGCTCAGGCTTCAGCTTGGCAATGTACACTGCCTCCAGCACAGCAAGGTGAGATTTGTTGCGGGCACGCGCTTGAATTGTGAAGTGAGAGTGGGTGCCATGTTTGCAGACTGCTCTTAGGCAGGCTGGTGACGATGTCAGGTGACGGAGCATCGCCGAGTCCTTCTTATTATCGTCATTGTCCGTTGGTCCATTCCTGTGGTAGCTATTGTGCATCTCAGTTGTGCCGCTGGCGACTTCTCTGCCGGGCGAGGAGTCACACACTGTTCCACATGCCGATCCTGTATCAGTCGCTTGTTGCAGAGCGTTGTTGCGGAGATGCAGTCGTTCACTTCGTCCCGTGACAGTTGCTGGTGGTTTGATCGGTGTTGATTTTCTTCTCCCTTTCTTGACGGTGACGGTGATGTCCTTGACTGCTCGGCCTCTCCCTGTCCTAACCGGTGTTGTTGTTCCTGTAACTGTCCGTACGAGTTTGTTGGGGATATGCTGCTCTATGCAACAATAGCTACCCCAGGAATGGACCAACGGACAATGACGATAATGAGTAGGATTCGGCGATACTCCGCCGCCTGATATCGTCACCAGCCTGCCTAAGTGCAGTCTGCAAACATGGCACCCACTCTCACTTCACGATTCAAGCGAGTGCGTGCAACAAATCTCACCTTGCTGTGCTGGAGGCAATGTACATTGCCAAGCAGAAGCCTGAACTGTGCGTGCCAAAGAAGTATGTGCGAAAGTTGTCACTGTTTTGACATTGTAGTAGCGCGGTCCCCACTGTTGTCTGATACTGGTAATGTTCATTGTCTCACTGTGTCGTTGGCGCCACTAGAGCTATCTTTTAAAGTGCCATTTGGTTTATGCTCTGCACGCCAAATATGTTGTTGGTGCCACTAGCGCTATTTTTCAAGTGCTATTTTTGTCAATGCTCTGACCACCAAAGTGGCGGTTATAAGGACTTGCTTGCTATCTTGTTGATCACCATTGTAGTCGACTTGCAGAGTAATGGTACGAAAGACCTAGTGAAATTATATGGCTAAGCGTTCTACATGTACTTGACGAGTTGCCAAACATTTCAGAGCATTTTGAATATGCGAACAAGCGAAAGATCATGGATTTACTCTGAAGCAGGGATCATGTTTTTTTCCCATTCATGAGGAGCGGACGGAGGTGAAACTCACAAGCTGAAACTCACAAGCTGAAACTCACAAGCTGAAATTCACAAGCTGAATCCATCACGTCGCCGACCACCACGCCTATAAGAGGGGTCTTGCTTATAGAAAAGAGATGGGAAAGACAACACTTGAAACACGATCATAGAGGTCTGGCAGGACTTTTCGCCTTCATCAAGGCCTCGTGCGTACGACGGCGGGCGCTGGCCTCAGCGCTACGCACCTTGGCCTGCGCCCTTGGCAGTGTGCACTCGGCCTCGATTCAGCCGTAAAGTCCTGCCAGACCTCTATGATTGTCTACTTGGTGGCCTGAATGCCGTGTTCAGCAGAGCATTTGCCAACGCTGTTCTATCAGGGTATGAAATCGTTATACATCATCACGCGGGTATTCCAAATTCACAGCAAGATCCTAACGAATGAATTTGGAGATGATTTCCAATCGAGTTCCTGAATTATCCGTTACATTCGAGGACTGTTAATAGTCAACGACGACAGCTGTCTGACGATTATCATATATGGTATGCCAAGTAAGGTGCAATTACATTATAGATGTGGGAAGGCATTGCACACCAGTTGTATCTAGATTATACTGCAATGTGTACACGGTTGGCCCTGAGCTCTGTAGGAGCACAAGTCACAGGTCACCGTACACCGTACAACTTTGAACTTTGTCAGCAACTGCTCTGCAATGCCCTCCCAAGTCAAGTCACATGTTATTCAGCGTATCCTCTACTGGTTGAATAGTTCAGCCATTTCCTGTGTTACCTTTCCGTTTGTTGTTTGGTTCAGTACTGCAGTGGAGACATGCATTATGGCCAGCAAACGCAGCCATATTCCTCTGGCCACTTGACCGTCGTTGCCGTCCACGCACAGCTGCGGAAAGTCCACAACCTCAACGGGTGAGCAATTGGGAAGTATTAAGTTCATCCTTTCTTCGACGGTTTTTCCGCAGAGAACAAGCGATATGTATGAAATCAAAACTGTAAACTAAGCATTTTTCTCAATGTGAAGACATACATTCCATGTTTATTCCCGTAGCTATGCAGAAGACGTTACTTCAGTAACGTCTGGCGCTAGCCAGGGTCCACACAGCTTTAATTTGGTATTTGTGTGTGTGTTTGTTTGTTTGTTTGTGTCACGCCTGGCGCTATCCGTATCTGACGGCAAAAAGCATAGGATGTTATAAATTTTTCTATTTTTCCTTTTTTTCAGGCAAATCCTGGGATTCGAACCCGCACTATCGCCCTACATGCATTCCCCCATTCACTTCGCATTCATACCCATTCTCCCAAGTTGCTTCACGTTATTATCTTGCGTTTGAAAGCCCTATTTAAATATTGCGGGCAGCTGTATGTGGCCAGCTGTGTTTGATGGTACGGGAGACGGTGTCGTACTACCCTCGATCGTACCTGTCCCGTACCTATCCACTACCGTACCGTGCGATCAAAGACGGCTGGCCACAATGCATATTCAAATAGGGATTTCAAATGCAAGATCACAATGTGAAACAACTTGGAAGAATGAGTATGTATGCAAAGTGTATCGGGGGATGCATGCAGGGCGCGCGATAGTGCGGGTTCGAATCCCAGGTTATGTCTTAAAAAAAAGGATTTTTTTAAAGAATTTATAACATCCATATGCTTTTTTTTGTCTAGGTCATCAAGGCAAAAAAGCATAGCGTAGGGCCCTGAGCTTCCAAGCTCTCTCGTTACATTGACTTCGTGTTCAAATTGCTTTCGAAATATTTGCACTCATAGCAATTATACTACTGTCGTGGACATGGAAATCCGGTCGCACGTCTAGCAGCCCCAGGGCGCTGGCCATGCAGCCATGGATAAGCGCTACATACATGCATTTATCCGCTGCAGCGCGCTGGTCGCATCGGATTAAAATGACTCTGTGCACTGCACGCAGCGTTCTGTACGGGCTGAGGGCGCCGGCCCCGGTCAATCGACTGGACTTCCATGTCCACGACAGTAGTAGAGTACATTACGTCATCCACTAGCTGTTCACTACCAATTGCGTTCGGCTGTTTCCCTTTCCGAAAACAGTCCTAGCCTGTCAGGCCCTTAGCGGTGACTCCTGGGTGGCTTGCAGGCCGAGCACAACACATAGGTATTAGGTTCGAAGGCAACATTACCCATCAAACACAATCAGTGGTGTTTTCGAATGGTACCACACTAAACTCCGTCTGTGTGGCAAATAAAAATTTGGGGGAACAGACTGAGGAGGGGAGAATGGTTTCACTCCAGGAGGAAGAGTTGTAGCTCGTTTCTGAATTCAGATATTTGCTATAGCCGAAGCGGTTTGCATGGTTGATCGGTTACGTATCCTCTTAGCATAAATGAGCGTGTAGTTGTTTACACAACGATATAACGATATAATTTATAACACTCGCTTACACTGTGAGGTCTGCGTGTAATGGATGCATGACAAGGTTGTTCTCCGTGCCTGCGCGGACTGCGCAGGTTGCGCATGCGTGCATTTGTACGCATTCTTGTTGTTCTGTGTTCGCCTTATCGGTTCGCCTTGCGGGTTTTCGGTTTCCGTGTTTTGCTGGCTGGCCTTTGTGCGTCCCAGTAGGATTCAGGACGATTTTGTTTTTTGTTTTTTTTTGGTTTTGTGAGCGGATGTACTTCCCGCGTGATATTCAGGTTCAATCCTGTGCTTTGTTTCAGGTAAAGGGCCTGTGGTTATTCAGGGTAGCGCCCTGTGGCTTTTCTACGTTATTTTTGTTTGCGTATTGATGACCGATTTGTTTGTGTGCTATCTGGTGTCCTCATTGGTAGACTGCCCCTGTTTCCGTAGGCGTGTTCAACCTTGCTGTTCTGCCATTCCTTCTTGTGTTTTTTGTCTGATTTTTGGCTCCTGGTATGGCTGAGATGTTTGCGTCAGTCCGTGTTTCTTTCTGTGTGTGTCTCTGTGAGTTTTCGGAGCCCCATCGGCTGCGTGATGGTTTTCCGGACAACTCCTGTGTTGCCAGATGACTGGTCACCCGGTTCAGCTGCCGCGGTCTTCGCAGTGCCGTCGGTTTGCCTTGGCTTCGCACCAGGGCAAGGTGGTTGTTTCCCGGGGGCCCACGCCTGAAAGTATAGCGGTTCCCTCTATGGGTGGGCCCAGTCTGTTTTCTTTCCACCCATTTGCTTTGGCTTTTCCCCGTTGTCCGGAGTTACTATCTTATCCTACTGTTTTGGCCCTGCATGTTTTGTTCATACTTGCCTGTGTATGCTGCTCACATTTGATTTCTTCTTCTCCTGTCTTTCTTCTCATTTTTTTCTTCTCTCTCATCCTCAGGAGAGGATGCATTTTTGTGTGGTCGTATGTTGTCGGTGCCTGCGCGGACTGCGCATGCGTGCATTTGTGCGCATTCTTGTTGTTCTGTGTTGGCCTTCTTCTTGAGACTCTCTTTGGAGTGAAACCAAATATTCAGCCCTCTGAGTGTGGTGTAGGTGGGATGTACATGTGGTCGAGAGAGTAATCGGAAGGGCCTATCGTCTGGAATTAAACCCCCCGACGACAAGGTCATGTTGCGGCCCCTGTATAATTGTAGCATGGAGTGGTGGAGGAATAATGAATCCACCCTGGAACATTGAGCAGAGGATAGCATGCATCCATTGTACAGTACTGAAGAATGAAACCCCACCCTGTGTGAGACAAGTTAGCCGCCTTCACAATTGCTTATCTCTGTCTTTGCAGGTCTAGGGCTGCTCAGCGCCCAACATGCATTTGACTCACGTGATCGGATTTTATCGAGTAGTACATTACGTTGCGTGGTGATTGTTTCAGGGTATAATCAGGCCTCGCTTATCCGGTCCTCTTTTATCTGTTTCCCTCGCCATCCAGAAGAAAATAGCTGGTTACATATTTACAGCATACGTGATGCATACAACATAAACGGTGTTCGGTTATCCGGTTCCCTCGCTTATCCGGATTTTTTTGTGGAAAACGGATGTGTGCGGTTAAGCGAGGTCTGACTGTACCCGCAGTCACGGGATATACAAGAACGGCACATAAAATCAGGGTACATACTTTATACGCTGTAACAGCTCGATTAATAATTAACCGTTACGATTCCAGTTAGCTGAGAAACTAAAAATGTGACAGTTTCAGCCCAAATATTCGTTCACAAGTATTCTGATTTTCGTTGGTTTTGAAACCGACAATGATTTGTTGTGTCTTGTACATTGTACAGAGCTAGAGATATCTTAGTCAGCGGTGAATCGGCGGGAGCGATTGCAGTGTACGAACAGAATGACTGGATAACGTATCAGTTCCCTTTGGCACACATACTCCGCAGGGTACGTCCAGGTCTGCAGCAGTTTAACAAGGGGATTCAAATGTATCGAAATGAATCCCCCAAATGTCAGTGAAGCACTGAACCAATGTACGGGCCCGGCGGAATAGTTGTTATATGCATGGCCACGGGCCAACTTTCAGGCCACCGAGTCTTGTTTGCTCTCGACGAGATCATGCATACCCTTTATATTGGTTGGTTGGTTTTTATTTCACTTCGCACATTCAAACGGGATGACGACCCCATAAAATGACGGCGAAGGCTTAGCCTAGAAGTAGCTATGGAAGAACATAGAAAAAGCTATGGAAGCACATACTATGATAGTAAGAGAATAGTAATACTAATAACTGCGAGTAAACGGGGGAGAGAGAGAATACGATGTATCTATGATACTACGTGAGGATTACTGAACTGCACGGGGAGGGAGAGCAGAGTGATCAGCAGCAACTCGAACTACTCCCTACAGGCGTATGGTACACATGCATGCTTAAACTCAGGTAGCCGGGTAATTGTGCGGACCTCACCAGGGAGAGCGTTCCACAGCAGAGCACCAATATCATACACAGAGTGTGAACGGGCATGGCATGTCCGAACCAGTCAAAAACAGTCTGGCATGTCTGGCGCACACCGGATTATTGCACTCCCACCAAAAAACACCTGCGACTGGACATTGAGAGGAGGTGAATCTTGTTGACGAACCACCATACGTTTCGGCTGAGGTGTCTGTCTGTTCAGATTTGGGCATCTTGTCTCTGCATGGGATCTCCATTGACACTACTGTCCCTGAGTACATGCTATTTCCATCCGTACATCCATGCCCTCGGTTGGTTGGTCTATTAATTAAAGTCCGTGTATCTTTACCAGTTTATCTTGCACAGCAGTTGTGTTGGTGTGCTGTCCATCTGCAGGGGCTACTTCTTTCCCCAAGATGGGCTTCCCCTCACCTATCAAGAATTCCTAACTAAGCTACCTGCACAGAGGAGAAACAGTTCCTTGTACGACCTATACAACTCCACTGTCAACGAGCTTTGCGGAGACGCCAACCATTTGCAAAAGTATCTGTGTGGCCCGGCGAATGTCTACTTCTTGCTGAAGTATATCAAGGTATTGTTGATTCTCTCACCGTCCAACGTTTCCCGTTAGTAGTATGTATAAAGCCGGTTCTGGGTAATTTTTCACCTTTGACCTTTGGGCCAAATAAGGCAGACTGTGTTGGGCGCGCTTGGTCTGGCCCCGGGACTAGCAGTATGTGACTTGCGCAACACAGAGAAGGCCTGATGCTGAAATCAATACCCCAATGCGATGGAAAATAGTCACGGAGCACCAGCAACTCCTGGGCGATCGTTCTCGAGTGCCTCCTGGCGGATTGAAACCACTGCAATCGCTGTTTCCTTCGCAGAATTTCAGTAAACTCGTCATCCAGAAATTCGTGCAGAAAGCACCAGCATCGCGCCGTCCAGTTTGCTGATCTCTCTCGCAGTCGTTCACGATGTGGCGGTTCACGAATCAAGATTACAAAATAGATCGCCGAGAAGTAGTTGATCGAAATAAATAACCACCCCTATGGCCTAAGGTCGCCTTTCAGGCGACAACCTGGCTGGAAAACTGAAGCGCAGAAAGGGTGAATTGTTCTGCTGATACTGTGCGTGAATGGTGCGGAGTTCTCGGAGCCGCGATCACGATGCGTCATCGCTACATCAAGCTTATGCTAGTAAAGCTCCTTCACAAGATCTCCCATCTCCGGCTCCGGGGCCAGTGGATTCGTAAAAGTATTTAGAACTACTACTACTAAACAGGGACGAGCACGCATGGTTAGACATGTGTCGACATATCATGTCGACAGAGATCTCAGATTCAGTACGCGCCACCCCTAAGGTCGACTTTCAGGCGAAAACCTGGCTGGGAAACTGAAGCGCAGAAAGGGTGAACTGTTCTGCGGATACGGTGCGTGAATGGTGCGGAGTTCTCGGAGCCGCGATCGCGATGCGTCATCGCTACATCAAGCTTATGCTCAAGCTCCGTCACAAGATCTCCCATCTCCGGCTCCGAGACCAGTGGATTCGTGAAAGTTACTAAACAGGGAACAGCACGCGCGTACGCATGGATAGACATGTCGACACAGGTCTGATTCAGTATGCGCGCGGCACACGGTGATGAGAAGTGATTTTTTATGCGTGGTGGTGTCGCCTCATTTGAATAGACCGATCCCCTTATTATACTGGGTTCGAGCACGGGGGCAACCTCACTCGCGATCGAGCTAGTTTTTGAACGTGACAGCATCTTTGACAGTGTGTTTCAGGTTTGTTTTGGAATGTCTTCTGCTTAGTTCAAGTAGTTTGCGATGGCTTCGAGCGGTGCTAAACCTCCTGCTGGTAGGAGCAGAGTCTCCGAGAGAGACATGGACTGTGATGCCGCTGCAGGATTTTTTCAAGGCGCGGGAGGGAACGATCTCGGGCCACAAACAGGAGTTACTCCAGAGGTGAGTTTTTTTGTTGTTGAAATATTCGAATCGCGAATCGTGTTGTGAGATTTATTTTGTGCCTAGGCTACAGCAGACCATATTTCTTTTTCCTTGCGATCGGTGCTGAAGATAATAGTAACCTTTTTCTGGTCTGTCTTTTCCTCTCCAGAGCCATCTTCTATGAAGGTAACCGTGGTGCTGCCAAGTCACCAAGTCGCGATCAGCAGCCCTGAAGTGGAAAAATCGATTTTCCAACGATCTGGTTGGACATCAGCCACTAAAGTACTTCTGATTTGCCTGTAGTGACAACAGCAGCCATCCTTGGCCACCTTGCAAAGACAGGAAAAGCCACTGGTGGAAGCGACTGCTATGAGGTGACGATAGCAGTGCAGTGGTGATCGCTGTTTTGTCAAGTCGAAGGGCTAGCCAACCCAGAGGAAGCATAAAAAAACGATGAGCAGTGCGTGTTATTTGTTGAGCGTGAAGAGCTAGAGGAGGACAGTGCAAACACATGGACGGGGTGGATGGTGTTTGAAGAACAGTGTGCTGTCTGCCGGCTGGTGGTGATGGTGGTCTTTGTCAGCATGTATTCGTGCTGCTTCTTGTGCTGGAACACTTCTCGCCCAGGAAGGCAGATTGCGTGCTCCCTGGCCCTCAGTTGGCTATGGGGCATTTGTTCCAGGAACATTACCCCAGAGCCAATGACGAGTCGTACCTTTGAAAAGTCGAAGCTTGCTGTTAATCGCAAGCGTAGCGCAGTGGATTGCTCCCTCTTCGAAGCACGAGGGCCAAAGCTTGCCGCTGTCTGCAGCAAAGTGTGTGTGCGGTTCTTTCGAACCTATGAATATACCCCTTGCACGTTCAGAGTGAACTATTTTCTAGTATATTTAACATCCTTAACCCGCCACCACCATGCGCTCTTGGCCGAACTAATGCACGAAGCATAAACACACCAGCAAAGCAAGGACACTTCCGTTGACAGATATTGTTTACGCCTCTAGACCGCTGTTTCTTTTCTTCGAGCTCATCGTTAGAGGAGGATAGTAGCAGGATACTAATGATGATATAATAGAAGATGATAGACGGTTTATGGTCCGATATTGATGATTGAAGATCTAAGAAAGCAATGACAGTGATTGCGAAATGGATAATATTATCATGATTATATGCCAGTCTGGTAATGCGTTGTACTAGTGGACAGTATTGAAATCATCACTGCATTCGATGCAAATATTGGTATACCTTTGGTTTCAGTATTGGAAAAAAGAGTAAGAGAACCTGGTTGATTTGGTTGCATCTGCGACTGGCTACCGGGTGTTGTGATCAGCAATGTTACCATGGGAGAAAATAAGAGCCCAAGGATCTGTTGGGTCTTTTTGTGCCGGTGCGAGAACCCTAAGTGCATGGCAAAATAGAACTGTTTCATCCACAATGCAGAATGTCTTGCGGTACATGGCATTGATGACTGAACATATCGCCAGCTCGCCCAAATGGGGATCATGCCCAAACGGAGGAACAAGACGTCTTTCCAGCTCAGCTAGCTATATAGTATATACCGTGAAACGGATGATTAACTTGTGCCACGCATGACAGCTTCTGTCCCATTCGGCCCAGGCTTAGACACATCAATGCCAATAGCAGCTGATCCTCCATTACATGCTCATTGGCGATTTACGGCCACCTCCAACTGTATCCGCCGTCCCTCAGCTTCCGTCTTCGCAGATCTGGCTCGGCGCAGTACATTTTCTCGGCTAGGCTCAAAGAAGTCCCACAGAGCGGTCCAAACACCTGAAGGCAAACCAGTCAGAAACTGGCGCGGCTCAGAGTCTTTCTTTAAGTTATTGTACGTAAGCTGTTTTTCGGCTTTCTTCACCCCATCGTCCAACTGCTCCACGAGACTCTGTACACGAGCTCTACTTGCTGCCAACTCCTGATGCAGATGCTGCACTTCCATTACAGGACCAAACTGCACTAAGCCAGGTTCCTTTCCAACTCAAAATGCCGTTGCCTCTCAGCAAAATACTGGTTTGCGAGCATGGGGAGCTCGTGATGCAGACGCTGCACTTCCATGACCGAACTGCACTAGGCTTAGCAAATACTGTTTTGCGAGCATAGGGAGCAGAGCGTCCAGACTCCACTCTCTTGCGAAAAGCAAACCTGGTACCGTAGGACAGCTGTTTGGTTTCCTGGACTCATCCTGCCCTTGTAGAGCTGGGCAAAACGATTTCGACTTCGGGATCGAAATGATCGCTGCATCTCAAATATTCTGAGTGACCCTAAAACTACGTCCTTCCTCACGGGGAATAGCCTGGATCCGCTTGCTCCAGGCCGCTGTGGCTCCACACGACGAAAGGAGTGAAATGACTTGCTTGCTTCGTCCTCCTGTTCTGACAGTGAGGAACGCAGCAATGATCCTGAGAAGGCATCCTGAAGTCGTAAAAAGGAAGACGTCTAAAAAAAACAAAACAGCTCAAATCAAAAGTCCTTGTGGCATTTTTTGTAGACAGGCGCTAGGCTTGCACTGCGTGTAGATTTCGCGTGCTCTGCACTTCGCATGCGAGAAGTCACGCAAAGCCGAGGTGAGGTTGGTCGCGTGTGTGCAGCAGGATCCCACGCGACTGCCGAGTTGCCCCCTTGCTCGAACCCAGACAATAATAAGGGGATCGGTCTATTGAAGGTGTCGTGGGAGCGTCAGGCGAAAACACCTAAAGCCACCATTCTGGCAGTCGTACTGCACGAGGAGGAGGCGAAGCCGATCGTCCAAATCGCGCCTATGGAGTGTAAAAATCAAGGAAGCGCAGCGTAGCTTGGAGGAGATGGAAAAAAATGTCGACGTTTTGCAGGGGGATGCACTTGCAGATGCGCCCTGGGACACCAACAGCGATGAAAACTAGAACTAGTAGAAGGTCAGACCAAGAAACGACACAGTAGTTATCTATCTACCGTCTCTTGGTTGATTTTTTAGTACAGGTGCTCCTTTGTACATAATTATGCTTGAGTTTTGAAGTGAAGCGCAAATTTTAATAAGTCGGACCATGTAGAATACTGGATATGGGGATCGTAAACATAATATTGAAGATGTTGGTGTTTTTTACAAGTTCTTGCGCCTCACTGACAGGCTTTCCAGGCCGGAAAAACTCAAATTTCCGGCATAGTGCTACGGTGTGC
The DNA here is from genome assembly GCF_964019385.1 of Sycon ciliatum. Taxonomy (NCBI): domain Eukaryota; kingdom Metazoa; phylum Porifera; class Calcarea; order Leucosolenida; family Sycettidae; genus Sycon; species Sycon ciliatum. The sequence continues at coordinate 38,846,244 of NC_088645.1, read as the reverse complement.
GAGCCACCCAGGAGCCAAACAAATGCATTTACATTTTTTCACATTTTCGTGCCCATTCTGTCCGTGCGCGGGACCCAAACCTAAAACAAGTCCAGAAGCAGCCATGGGTGGTGGGGTAGGGCCCCTCAACGTGGCCCTGGAATCTGTCACAACGGAACGAGTGGGCGTTCTTTCACGGACTCCCACAGACCTAAGTCAATTTTTTTAGGTTTGGCACGTGCTACGAGGTCGTACCTTTGATACAACATCCAGTGCTGGGACCTCCACAGCAAGCCATTTCCACAGCGCTGCACACCAAATCCAGGATGCCCTCAGAAACCGGCAAAGACTGCCACTCACGTTTCACTACTGCCTAGTACTGAATCCTACCTGACTTCTTGACACGACTCAAACTTGCCAAAGTCACTAAATCAACGTCAACTACAATAATCAAGCCACATATCTGCAACGTCACGAGGGTGCTGGCAAAAGTCCTGCTGCACGGCGGCGTGCAGCCCAATACGTGGTTTTTTAACGTGATTTTTTGGACTTTTTTGGACTTGGGGCAAAATTCTGCACACTTTCGCGTGTTTCCATAATACGACAAGTTGCGCACGGTCTGCTCACATTCAAATACAGTGCTGCCAACAAATGACAGCATGCAACAAAAAAATCTTTCCTTGCAAGGGCACATTTTCGGCCATAACTCTTGAACGGCTGGTCAGATAGGGACACAGTTTTCAGAGAATTTGCAGCTATTCATGCTCTTTCAACTGACGTAGCACTCAATATGAATTTACAAATTCGATTTTTCAGCGAATTTTTGGGTGATGTGCCCCCTTAAACCAGTGAAAATTCAGTTCTTGTTGACATCATCATGATTTCATCAAGCTGGTATCCGATGAGAGACTGCAAAGTTTACTCTTCGAATACAATGTACGTGTGAGGATGGATTAGCCCATGACCTCTTCCGTGACACACAGTACGAGGTGGAGTTATCGGACGCTCTGATGTACACTAATGCCCCTAATGATTCCAGATAAGTAAGCAGAGTTACTCTGAACTAAAACTGTTACATGCACACTACCTTCCTCTTCTCCATTGCAATGGTGACAACAGGGTTCAAATCATCATAGTCGGCCTCATGACGCGTGCGTTTGGTCTTCGACTCGTCACGAAAGCTGCGATCACGCACTGTGCAGGTGCCGTCTGCGGCCACATTGATGGTGTTCATCTCGACGTTGACCTTCGTGATGCTTGTGGGCACGGCCTTCAGTTTCATCGGGGGCGACTCCACGATTTTTAAATCCGACAAACGAATGCAGATGCTGACGTTGATCATGTTGATGATTCTCATAAATTCAGGCACGTCGATTTCTTCTGTTTCTTGAAATACGTTCTGGATGCGTGTCGTAATTCTCTCATCAACATACTGGGTGGCCCGGACATAATTCTCCTTGGGTTCTAGCATGAGATGCAATAGCACGGAATCATCGGCTTCGCTGAGATCACCGAAGTCGGTTACATCAACATCTTGTGGTAGGAGAATTGGACATTGGCCAGCACCAAACTTGCCATTACTGATTCGAATCAGAAACTCCCCAATGGCGCTTGGTGTCATATCTTGACGACTAGCCAATCCATCGTCAATAATATCCTCCAACTCGTGCCTCGGTGTGAAGCACTGTATTTTCCTGATCTCAATCTGCCGCTCTGATGACACACGGAATAAAAGGAATACATTCCAGTATAATGGCTGCTGGGGTTGGTGTGAGGGCAGGTCCTCCTCATCAACCGGCGGGATAAACGGCGTGTCAGTTGTCAACCAACGGATTGGTGTGCTACATCTGGAGCTACTCATACTGGTTGATAAAGAGACTACAGTTGAATGAGTAACTAATCCTCTATGTATTCGGTTATAATGTCAATAGATTGATGAGGTTAAGGGTCATCCTGAATGTAGGTGATGACCTTGGAGAACACGGTGAAAACAGTGGGCGCCAAAACCAAATAGTTGCTCGCGGCATGCCGTGTCTTTTTTGTTGTTGTTCGCATTCGGAATCTTTCGATTGGGATACATCAATTAGTTTTTCATCTATGTCCGTGATCGAAAGGTCCATGAGGTGTAGAATTATTCTAGCTTTCCTCTCATATAATTCTTTTCGACATACATCATTAAATTTCTTACTTGGTCCGCCCAGTTAAAATTGGCGCTTATCTTCTCACTTGTTTTTTTGGTGTTCTGCCTGTGCCATACGGCATGGAACCGCCGATTCACCATCCGAACATGACCATTGACCATTGCATCCGACGACATGGCAGCACAAACCATCACAGAAGTTGCGATCAGTTCGTTTGAGTCTTTTTGACGGAGCTGCCGCCGACGAACACTTCCGTCAGCGCAAGAAAACACTGCAACCTCCGCTCGAGTCCGTAAAATAGGTCAGGATGTTCGCATTTCAGAGCGATGGAGAATACAGTTTCTGTCTACTTCCAGCTGTCTGATGGCAAGGACTGTTTACTCTGGGGAGGTATAGAAAAGCTGAAAAAGCGCTTCGCGAGCTTGAATTTCAGTGCTTGCACAGTACAGCGCCTAGTGAAGGGCTATCACCAGCAAATCGCTGACGAAGAAACTGCAGCTCATGTCGATGTCTCCAGTAAGTGAGACCAATCCGGCGGACACACTTTGAAGCTCACAGAGGACAGGGCAAAGGAGCTAATCAAAGGAAACACCAAGTCCTGAGAGAAACACTCGTGCAAAGGACTTTCAGGAAACTAGCCGAAAAGCCTGGTGCACGGCGTTGTAGGTGCAGTACGCACAGGTGCTACATCAAGCGGAAGCTATCACTGCGCTGCATGTACAAGCACCAGCGGCTCGCGTGGGTACGGGTGCTGATCAGCAAGTCCGACAAGCGCAAGAGGCGATTTGAAAAAAGGACACTGATATGGCGTTGCCTTTTTGTCTCAAACAAAGTCGCATTATTGCGACGAACGGGGATAACACAGTCAACATGCGGGCAGTCTCACTCAGCTTCTGATGGGAAGGTGACAGGCACGCACTGCCTTTGAGCGTGATTCGAGACGAGGAGAAGTGGAACAAGCTATGAAACGACCTGTGCAGCAGCTGTCCGGATCGTACGTTTTGAGCTCTTCCTCCAGCGACGATAGTGGCGAGGAAGATGTGTAACTTGCTTGAATTTTCGACTGAGTTGCTTACTGACATGTAAATAATCATGTATATAGTGCTTTGTGACCGTAGCTTGCTTCAAATATTAGTATTTCTTTCCTGAGACAAGTGTGAAGATAAGCGCCAATTTTAACTGGGCGGACCAAGTACTATGGGTGGACTTGCAAATGATCCCACTTACGGGCTCACCGCACCTCAGTGAGTGGGTGAGGACAAGGTGCAGAAAAAGGATTGACGGCATATCAGGGTATCCGTCCTGGGATCGTCTGAGGCATCGAATCAACAACCCATCATTGCGCGAAATCCCGCATCTACATGTATGAGCGACATCCACATAAACTGCTGGGACCATGGTTGTGTACTCGAATCTCATTCTGACCACGCTTTTTTTCTTTTCTTTTTCTTTTTTTCTTTTTGATCGATCAGTCTTCAAGGAAAGTTCAGTAGACAGTCGATCAACGTGGCCGATGCCCGAGGACAAATATTTAATGAGGCTGGTTGGAGATTTTGCGTGGTACAGGATGACCAGACATGTATGGATTGTCCCATGAGTACGAGGGGTATACGGCCGGATATTTTCACGAGTGTGTGAGCACGAGGGACAATATACGGGACACGGTATACACAGAGTAGATCTACGAATGTTATAATCCATTTATCCCATGATACGAAACGATTTGGGCCATTTCAGCCAATCGGCGACCGTTCTGAGCAGGGAGTTGTATTGTACTACTCCCTGGTTCTGAGCGGAGGTATACATTATAGAGCGATATACCCCGCCGGGGTCAATAATATACCCCACTGGGGTCACTGGGTCAATAATATACCCCACTGGGGTGACGAATATTCCCCGGATCACGCCAATAAGGGAGATTTTAGTGCTTGTCACACTGTATTTGGGACAATACTCGGCATGGGATAAATGGATTATACCATTCGTACTCTGTGCATACCGTGTCCCTTATATTTTCCCTCGTGCTAACGCACTCATGAAAATATTTGGTGGTATACCCCTCGTACTCATGAGATAATCCATACTTATCCCATGTACTGTCCCAAATAGAGCGTGACCAGCACTAACATCTCCCTTGTTTACTCTCTGGCGTGACCCGGGGAATATTCGTGACCCGAGCGGGGAATATTATTGACCCCAGCGCGGAATATCGCTCTATATTCCCCTGCTCAGAACGGTCGCTGATTGGCTGAAATGGCCCAAATCGTTTCGTACCATGGGATAAATAAAATATATAGATACATTGCGACGATCCAATCTGCACAACGTTTCCTAGTACCGCACGCACGACGGTAAGTACAATTCATGTGATTTCAAATTGTTTGTGATCTGCATTGTCGCGGACAGGACGGATAAACAGCAACAGCACGACACCCGTTATACCAGGCAGTAACCATCAGTCACCTCGATCGCGTTCTTTAGATCAGACGGTAAGCGAGGCAGTGAACATGAAGAAATGAAGAATGAATGATTGAAAACTCAATAATTCAAAAATCTCAGAAATGTTGAATGTAAAAACACTAATAACAAGGAAAGTGACTTACTTCGATGGTAAAATACAAAGCGAATGTTCCTCGTATGGACCCGGTTCTTGCTGAATCAGCCACACTGTGGAACCATGTGATTGATTCTACAAGCGATGGCTATCTGCTCCTCACCGACCAGTCTCCACGACGGTGGTAAAGTCACCAAAAATACAAAATTTGAATATATTGTACATGCATGCAATTGCAATAGAAAATTTGTGATGAGTACGTCGAGTGACCATTCCAAAAATATAAAGCCATTGCGCAAGCTGTCACCCCGAAATCTCGTTCATTGGTACCCAGGGCAACCCAGCTGGAGCTGGAAAGTGTGAGTGATGACATCAAGAGTACATGAAAACCAGAGTGTGCAGCTCGGGGCTTTTTCTACTATGCATATTGGGTGTCTGTCACGGTGGAATTCCGTGATTACATCAAATTTGGCTCAGAACTGAGGTGGGAAATGGCGTAGTACATACAACTGAGCGGCAGTTGTGTAGAAAGAGACCTGCTTGAATCCTGCTTGTATGCACTACATCACAAAAAAGATGTAATCACGGAATTCCCGGCGCCGTGTCAGCAACCCATCCGAGTTGTACAGTCCGGTTTTCATGTGCTCTTAATGGAATCCTATGCCCACCCGTACTGCGACACTGCACCACATAATGTGAGATTTCACGGTCGACGTACCCCATAGAAAGGGTATCAGGAGTTGCACACTCTCGGGGGCGGTGGGTGGGGGGGGGGGGGGGTTATACACTCTATCCTGATACAGATAGTCTGGTGCTCTCCGTGGAAACTGAAAAAGTGATGATCTGTACGCTGACATGAAGCAGGATCTTGTCATCTACAAGACATCAAACTATCCCGAGGATCATCCACTGTAGACTGCTGCGAACAAGAAGGTAGTCGAAAAGTTCAAGAATGAGTTGGGTGGTGAGCCGATCTGTGAGTTTGTGGCACTCTGCAGCAAAATGTACGCATATGAATGTGCAGGAGGCAGCAGCGGCAAACGAGCTAAGGGTATACAACGAGATGTTTTGAAGACAACCATCACGATCGCTGACTGTCGCTCATGTCCCACAGAAGAGGCACAAGTCATGAGAACCATGAACGTGTTGCAGAGTCGTATCCAGAAGTGAAATAAAAGGTCCAACACTTCAGCGCATGACACATATGGATTGAATCCTGCAAACTACCTTACACTGTCTGGACTTGCCTGGGACGCACTCCTGATGGTCACCAAGGTCTCGCTGGATGAGATTAGCGATATTGACGTATACAATTTCAGCGATCATGGAAAGAGGGGTGGGATCAGCATGGCATCCAACAGATGGACGGTCTTCAACAATCACTATCTGGAGGACCATGATGCGTTACAACGATATGTTGCACCTACTCTATACTGATACCGATAGTCTGGTGCTCTCCATGGAAACTGATGATCTGTACGCTGACATGAAGCAGGATCTTGATGTTTACGACACATCAAACTATTCCGAGGATCATCCCTATACACTGCTGCGAACAAGAGGGTCGTCGGAAAGTTCAAAAATGAGTTGGGTGGTGAACCGATCTGTGAGTTTGTGGCACTCTGCAGCAAAATGTACGCATATGAATGTGCAGGAGGCAGCAGCGGCAAACGAGCTAAGGGTATACAACGAGATGTTGTGAAGACAACCATCACGATCGCTGACTGTCGCTCATGTCCCACAGAAGAGACACAAGTCATGAGAACCATGAACGTGGTGCAGAGTCGTATTGAGAAGTGAAATAAAAGGTCCAACACTTCAGAGCACGGCACTTAGGGAACCTGCCAACTACCTTACACTGTCTGGACTTGCCTGGGACACACTCCTGATGGTCACCAAGGTCTCGCTGGATGAGATTAGCGATATTGACATATACAATTTCATCGATCATGGAAAGCGGGGTGGGATCAGCATGGCATCCAACAGATGGACGGTCGTCAACAATCACTATCTGGAGGACCATGATGCGTTACAACGATACGTTGCACCTACTCTATACTGCTACCGATAGTCTGGTGCTCTCCATGGAAACTGATGATCTGTACGCTGACATGAAGCAGGATCTTGATGTTTACGACACATCAAACTATTCCCAGGATCATCCCTATACACTACTGCGAACAAGAAGGTCGTCGGACAGTCCAAGGATGAGTTGTGTGGTGAACCAATCTGTGAGTTTGTGGCACTCCGCAGCAAAATGTACGCCTATGAATGGGCAGGAGGCAGCAGCGGCAAACAAGCCAAAGGTGTACAACGAGATGTTGTGAAGACAAACATCATGATCGCTGACCACCGCTCATGTCTTACGGAAGAGACACAAGTCATGAGAATCATGTATGTGTTGCGGGGTCGTAAGCATCGAGTGCTTGGTGAAAGGATTCACAAGATAGCTCTCAGCGGCTTCGACAGCAAGAAGTTCATCTTGGAAGATGGTGTCTTCACACTGGCTTTTGGGTATAAAGACATTCCTGCACATTCATGATTAGCATCGATATTTAATAATGGCACGCACGCGCACACACACACACACACACACACACACACACATCACGGCTGTTTCGCGTGATTCAAAAGGCAAGATGGCGTCCTTTTACACAGTTTTGGTAAAAACCCACCTTTTTAACGCCTTGGCGGTGCCCATGGCCCACCCAGAGATTACACGCAGTGCAAGGAAATATTTTTTTGCTTGGTGCCAAAAGAGCTACAGAGCTACAAAAAAACATTGTCGAGTTGTTTGGAGTTCGTCTCGTTGTAGGCCATGTCAAGTGGTTTTGAAGTGTAGTCTTCGCTGTCTTGACGTGGAGTTTCGATAAAAGATGAAGGCGACATCTGCCAGACCCAGTGACTGTTCGGTTTATGCCGTTCTTCGACACAACATCATTTTCGTGCAGGAACTATTGTTATTACTTCTACAATAATTATAGTAGTTCAAGTTCTAGTATTACGGATCATGTCACAGTGCATTGTCCTCTACTTGCCTGTGGACGAGGAACGTTGTGTAGTTCCTGCACGTGCTCAGCACCTGAACTGTACGTTCCTTTAGAGTTTAGTTCAGGGCTACCCGTAGATGTGTTGACACATGCCACCTGGTGGCTGAATCAGTGCACGTGATTCTCAACCTGGCAGGAGGAAGCAAAGAATTTTCATGGACACTCGCTTGAGTATTCTGACAAGTCCCCCCCCCCTTTCTGGTGCTGTTCTGTTGGCACACTGCATCTGCATGGCGGGCCTGGGACAGGCATGCTCCCATGCAGCTGCTGTACTATTCTGGCTGGATTCTGATATGAGATCACAAGGCTAGCACAGCAGGATCTGCACAGCAGGATCTGCACAGCAGGATCTGCACAGTGGCTGAACATCAGCAGTAAAGAAGGTGCAGTATAAGAAGTAGTAAATTCGATTTCAGTGGTGCAGAACAGTTTTGATTTCAAATTGCATCGCTGCATTGTATTTGACTTTTGTCTCATGTTTGAAGTAATTAGTTACAGTTTTGCTGTTCAAATGATTTCTGAATGTATCAGAGTGATAATGTTTACCTACCTATGGCCCGCCACCACCCGCGCTGATGTTGTGAGCGACAAAACAGTTCACTTCTCCATAGGTAGCTAGATTTGGGAATTTTCCCTTGGCTTTAATACTGCAATTGTTGTACATTATAAATTAAGCACTGGTGTGTCGGCAGTGTGGTTGTTAGGTACTGCACGACCAAGACCTTTAGACGGTCAACATCTTTGTTTGTGTTCTGCAGGCCAGAGCGAAGGAGGTTGAATTTGTGGTGTATTGATTCACCTCCTTCCTCTCCAAGAGTACATACATGCGAAGGCGTGGCTCGCCCGAACAGTGTGGCTTCGTCAATATCGACACCCAACAAACTCTCCCCGGTGTTTTGGCTCTTGTTATCCACCGAGCACGCCCCCTTAAGATTCTTCTCCTGCTTTGGTCTACCTCCCTTTCTTGTACTCTCAATCCACCCACATACAATCCATTAAAAAATTAATTAATTTTATCATCTGTGTGCGGCATCCAGGCTAGTACATTTGGCAGAGCCTTACTACAGCCACCACCACCACTATCCCCTCCCTTAATATCACCACCAACATCACACGGTGTTTCACTTTCTGCTGAATTCTGGATAAATAGTAAGCATGCCCTACAGAAATGTGTGGGGTGGACACCACTTTCATCTTTTTCTACCTTGATACCTAGAACATTGAAGATCTGCAATGCATAATCTTTCACTAGATAAATAGGGGGCTCCAAGACTTCCGACCACTCCGATGGCTGGGCAGTTTACATCCACCCAAGCGACACAACATACCCACATGCTCAAGGTGAAAATTCAAATTTTTGAAACCAGAGCTCATTGTTCAGCCATAAGAGACGTCAGAAAGAACACCATGCACACAAAACTACCCTACAGATCACAATGACACTAACGTATTTTGTAGATGAAGGTTTCCGCTATACAAATAAACTTCCCTCGCCGCCACCAAAACTTCCTCAACTAGCTACCCAGGGCAGTTTCCCTGGGCTACGTACAGCAAAAGACACGCTCAAAAAGGAGTAAGAAATCGACAAGAAACGCTTGAAAAGTCGCTCGCTCGAAGAAAGAAGCACTCGTTTTTTACACGCGATTGTACTACAGCTACTGTACTCTCACACGAGGCTATTTTTGTTGTTTTCAGTGTCTCAGGCTCCGCTCGGTGAGGCCGAGAAGCCGCGTGTAGAGAGCTGGCCCTGAGAAAATTCTCAGCCCTTGAGTACGCTTGAGTACGGGAAAATCCCCTACTTCGGTGCCTGCTGGTCTGGCCTCGAACCCGAGATGCTGTGCACGGGTTTTTGCAGTCTGAATCAGCCGTGACATACACACACACACACACACACACACACACACACACACACACACCTTAATATTATTGATTGATAGCTTCTTATGAACTCCATCAGCTTGCACATAGCGTATACGCACGTGATATAGTCAATTATAGCCGAAAAGTTAGCCGAAAAGTTAGCCGAAAAATTAGCCGAAGAGTTAGCCGAAAAGTTAGCCGAAACATGGAAAAAATTGGTGACGAGGTGTGTGCCTAATCGTATCTAAGCGTCATTTCGAGAAGGGCTACACTGTCAACAGGACCGAGAAAGTATTCAGGGTGGATGAAATCCTACCAACATCACCACCTCGGCTATCGGGCCGCGTGCGCACGCGGCCCGATAGCCGAGGTGGTGATGTTGGTAGGATTTCATCCACCCTGAATACTTTCTCGGTCCTGTTGACAGTGTAGCCCTTCTCGAAATGACGCTTAGATACGATTAGGCACACACCTCGTCACCAATTTTTTCCATGTTTCGGCTAACTTTTCGGCTAACTTTTCGGCTAATTTTTCGGCTAACTTTTCGGCTAACTTTTCGGCTAACTTTTCGGCTATAATTGACTATATCACGTGCGTATACGCTATGTGCAAGCTGATGGAGTTCATAAGAAGCTATCAATCAATAATATTAAGGTGTGTGTGTGTGTGTATGTGTGTGTGTGTGTGTGTGTGTGTGTGTGTGTGTGTGTGTGTGTGTGTGTGCGCGTGCGTGCCATTATTAAATATCGATGCCAATCATGAATGTGCAGGAATGTCTTTATACCCAAAAGCCAGTGTGAAGACACCATCTTCCAAGATGAACTTCTTGCTGTCGAAGCCGCTGAGAGCTATCTTGTGAATCCTTTCACCAAGCACTCGATGCTTACGACCCCGCAACACATACATGATTCTCATGACTTGTGTCTCTTCCGTAAGACATGAGCGGTGGTCAGCGATCATGATGTTTGTCTTCACAACATCTCGTTGTACACCTTTGGCTTGTTTGCCGCTGCTGCCTCCTGCCCATTCATAGGCGTACATTTTGCGGCGGAGTGCCACAAACTCACAGATTGGTTCACCACACAACTCATCCTTGGACTGTCCGACGACCTTCTTGTTCGCAATAGTGTATAGGGATGATCCTGGGAATAGTTTGATGTGTCGTAAACATCAAGATCCTGCTTCATGTCAGCGTACAGATCATCAGTTTCCATGGAGAGTACCAGACTATCGGTAGCAGTATAGAGTAGGTGCAACGTATCGTTGTAACGCATCATGGCCCTGCAGGTAGTGATTGTTGACGACCGTCCATCTGTTGGATGCCATGCTGATCCCACCCCCCTTTCCATGATCGATGAAATTGTATATGTCAATATCGCTAATCTCATCCAGCGAGACCTTGGTGACCATCAGGAGTGTGTCCCAGGCAAGTCCAGACAGTGTAAGGTAGTTGGCAGGTCCCCTGTGCCGTGCTCTGAAGTGTTCAACCTTTTATTTCACTTCTTGAGACGACTCTGCACCACGTTCATGGTTCTCATGACTTGTGTCTCTTCTGTGGGACATGAGCGACAGTCAGCGATCGTGATGGTTGTCTTCACAACATCTCGTTGTATACCCTTACTGGCTTAGCTCGTTTGCCGCTGCAGCCTCCTGCACATTCATATGCGTACATTTTGCTGCAGAGTGCCACAAACTCACAGATCGGTTCACCACCCAACGCATTTTTGAACTTTCCGACGACCCTCTTGTTCGCAGCAGTGTATAGGGATGATCCTCGGAATAGTTTGATGTGTCGTAAACATCAAGATCCTGCTTCATGTCAGCGTACAGATCATCAGTTTCCATGGAGAGCACCAGACTATCGGTATCAGTATAGAGTAGGTGCAACATATCGTTGTAACGCATCATGGTCCTCCAGATAGTGATTGTTGAAGACCGTCCATCTGTTGGATGCCATGCTGATCCCACCCCTCTTTCCATGATCGCTGAAATTGTATACGTCAATATCGCTAATCTCATCCAGCGAGACCTTGGTGACCATCAGGAGTGCGTCCCAGGCAAGTCCAGACAGTGTAAGGTAGTTTGCAGGATTCAATCCATATGTGTTATGCGCTGAAGTGTTGGACCTTTTCTTTCACTTCTCGATACGACTCTGCAACACGTTCATGGTTCTGATGACTTGTGCCTCTTCTGTGGGACATGAGCGACAGTCAGCGATCGTGATGGTTGTCTTCAAAACATCTCGTTGTATACCCTTAGCTCGTTTGCCGCTGCTGCCTCCTGCACATTCATATGCGTACATTTTGCTGCAGAGTGCCACAAACTCACAGATCGGCTCACCACCCAACTCATTCTTGAACTTTTCGACTACCTTCTTGTTCGCAGCAGTCTACAGTGGATGATCCTCGGGATAGTTTGATGTCTTGTAGATGACAAGATCCTGCTTCATGTCAGCGTACAGATCATCACTTTTTCAGTTTCCACGGAGAGCACCAGACTATCTGTATCAGGATAGAGTATATAACCCCTCCCCCCCCCCCCCCCCCCGCTACAACCGGCAACACACGGCCAGTGTTTCCGTTCGTCGACGGCACGTACCTCACTCGACCTTGTTTGACTAAGATCCTCAGGCACACCCTCAACTACAACCGGGTGAGCTCCCATTCTATGCGCATTGGCGAGGCCACTCTCATGGCTGACCGGGGTGCAAGTGAAGCAGCCATACGCCGTGCAGGCCGCTGGCGAAGTGCAGCATCTGATCACTATGTCAGGCGTGCAGCCATTATGCCCTTACTGTAATGACTAGCGGCAAGACTGGTACAACCCACGCCATTGTGGTGCTTTGAACACAAGTGAGGTGCATTTGTAATCTGTCCCCGGGGAAAATTGCAATTCCGCGGCCGCGTTTTTTTCCGCGTTTTTTGCGATTTTATAAAAGACCGCGTTTTCCGCGATTTTCCCGCGTTTTTTGAACTTTTTTGTTGCACTACACGTACACACAGTGCACTGTTCGGTCAGCAACGTCTCATCGTGGCGGCTTTTTACTCAAATATGACGAGTGCTTACACCAGAGACTTGTAACTGATTGATTTCACTACATACTCACTGAAAATTGCCGCACATCAATATTATTCACCGCATATTTACCGCATATTTACCGCAAATTCACCGCAAATTATGCCATATTATGCCGCGTTTTTCCCCGCGTTTTTTGCGATTTTTTTTCCGCAATTTTCCCCGGGGACAGTGTAATGTTGTGCAGTGTAGTGCAGTTCATGTCTTGTGCAGTCCTTTTGTTGTTGCCCTGTTTGTATCACGGAGGGGATCGCCATGGTTACTTGTAAGGACATATTAGGCTACTGAGCGATGCCGTGAGAAATGCTTGGTCGTGAATACTGTTTTTAGGGAGGGTCAAATGCATTTGCCTCTCAGTGGTGTGCTGTACTGTCTCAGTGTTATTACAGCTGTACTGTTGTTGTGTGGTTGACCCGCCGGTTTGAAGCATGGGTGGTCAAGTGTGTCTGTTATATCCATGTGTTCCCGTTTAAAGTTGAGTGGCCACCATGTGGTTGACCCGCCGGTTTGGGGCACGGGTGGTCAACTGTGTCTGTTGAATCGGTGTGTTCCCGTTTGAAGTTGCCGGGCCACCATATGGTTGACCCGCCGGTTTGAGACATGGGTGGTCAACTGTGTCTGTCGTATCGGTGTGTTCCCGTTTGAAGTTGCCGGGCCACCATGTGCTTGACCCGCCTGTTTGAAGTTGCCAGGCATGGGTGGTCAACTGTTTGTCTGTCTCATTGAAGTTCCAATACGTACATTGCTGTGACTCGCCCGATTGCTGTTGCCGGGCATCTATGCATTTCTTTGCCTACTTGTGAAGAGATATCTCTTCTGGCTTATTACATAATTCTTGGCTTATTGTCCTCCACGGTATCGCTCGATGCACAGTCTCGTCAAAATGTATCAGACAAAATGTGAAAAAAACTATGGCAAACCCCACTACCTTGTATTCTATTTCCTTGGTTTATGTGTGTTCCCATTTTGTGCGTTGGGCACGCACATGTGTGTGTGTGTGTGTGTGTGTGTCCCATATGGTGCACTGGTGGTATGTGCAGTCGATTTCCAATCGAGAGGTTGCGGGTTCAATTCCCGACGATTATGGTCGCACACGTCTTTCTTCTCTTTCTCGGACTCTTCCTGACTTTTCTTTCATTCTCCTGGGTGGTTACCAACAGCCAGTGTATGCCGGAGTATGTGGTGTGGTGTGTGTGTGTAGAAAATGAATGAAAAAATGAAAAATAGGGATTCACTGGCCAGAAAAAGTCACTTCAAACAGCTGTGTGGTGGATACCAGGCTAAAAATAGTGGCGGTCAATTCATCAGCCTTGCAAGCTGTTGAATGGTGTAATCCCAGCACAAGTTGCTATGTCTAACATAGCTGTTCGCTATCATCGCTTCCGCGATGGGCAGGTCTGAGGTCTGAGGTGTGTGTGTGTGTGTGTGTGTGTGTGTGTGTGTGTGTGTGTGTGTGTGTGTGTGTGTGTGTGTGTGACCTATACACAGGAGTATGGTTGGAAGATTCGTGACTCCATGGACAAGTACCACCCGTTTGAGTTTGGCCGCACCGATATCGTGCGTGATAGCTTCTACCGTCACGGTGGAGTGTTTTAGAGAGGACGGACGTTGGCCGGAGTCCTCTGCCAAGTGGTGAAAGTGTGATGTTACAGTTTTTAATACTGTTGTGTGTGTGTGTGTGTGTAAATGGAAAAAGGGAAAAATGAAAAATAGGGATTCACTGGCCAGAAAAAGTCACTTCAATCAGCTTTGTGGTGGATACCAGGCTGAAAATAGTGGTGGTCAATTCATCAGCCTTGCAAGCTGTTGAATGGTGTAATCCTAGTGTAGCATGGCTACTTTATGACACGTAATTTGTAGAGACATAAATAGTACGCCGTAGGAATGCATGGATTGCTGTGCGCATACTCGCACTGCCTTGGTCTTCTTCTTCTCCTTGTGAGACAATGAACGAATGATAACTACTTACGTAACTACAAGTATGTGCTTTGGAGTATACGAGTTACAATGGTGGCAGCGGAAAAATAGTCGGTTTTGTCCTCGGCTGGGAAGACGCCTCCGCAGGAGAGACAAGTTGCAGAGTCGACAAGTTCCAGAGAGTCTGAGACCAGTTCCAGCTACTCGGGAGACCAGCCCACAGACTAAGTTCTAATTTACTAGTATTGATCAATCTATCCTTCGTCTCGTTTTCCATTCTTTACTTCTTGACTGATCGTTCGCTGTGCATGAGTAACAGTTTTGTTTGGTGTAGAAAGGGCTACATTTTCACAAAAATATTTTGCGCACGTGAGTACTAGTGCGTGTATACGTACTTAGCAAGTACTGTACACTGTTGACGTCATGTCCTGTGCACGTGTTCGTCCGTGTGACGTAACCAGAATGTTTTGTGTAGGTCAATTTTTTTGCAACATTTTTCAAAAGTTTTTTTGAACTACAAATGTTTGTAGCTTGGGCCATTGATAGTGAGATATCGAGATGGGCAAGTCCAAAGGCAGAAAGAAGACCAGGTCCCCTCGACCTCGTCCGTTCAAGATACCGTTTGACGAACATGCCAGTGCATCAGAGTTGCACCAGTCTAATGACACCGGAGTGCGTGATCAACTAGCTCAAGCGCTCGAGAAACTTGATCGCAGGTTGACAGACCTCGAAAAGAGACTCAACTGTTTGGAAATTGTTGCTCCACGAACACAGGTTCCTGCAGGAGCAAGTTTCGAATTTGATCAGCCTCATAGTAGTAGCAGTGGTCGTGGACATTCGTATGGTCGTGGTGGTCAGGTGGAACCACCGATTTGTTTTGGTTGTGGACAACCTGGCCATTTTGCTCTAGATTGCCCACACAACCCTTGGCGCTCGGGAAACTCAGTACGACTGGTGGTGTGGGACAACTCCCAGTCGTTCACGAGGAGCCATCAGATGCAGTACGTATCGACGGTGTATCGTCTGTAGTCCCTACGCTAGATCTCCATGTTCAAGGCAAGTGTGTAACGGCGTTAATTGACTCTGGTTCCTGTGTTTCTATGTTGCATGAGCAAACATTTTTGTCCACGTATGGTGATGTGCCCTTGCAAGCTGCTCCCCGTTTGTGTGCGGCTAATGGTGAGGTACTCCAGGTTCTGGGTGCTGTCGATATTGTATGCTGCATCGTGTGGTGTACCCGTGTACATCGTACATATTTGCACTCTCATGTTTCTTATTATGGTACTGCATCTCCTTGCATGGACGTGCGTACAACCTTACAGCATACTACTCATACTATGCATGCATGTGTGTACTCCGTGCCCATAATCGACAGTGCATGTCTCTTGTTGCTGTTCAGTCTTTCCTTGGTAGTTTCCTGACGAGTCGTCCTCTCTCAGTCCTTCGTTGCATTATTCTATTTCAATATAACTAATCATCACATAGACTTGATGATACCACATGGCGCAGTGAACTTGTTTTAGTAGCAGTTTCCATTAGTCTTTCTCAGTCCTGGGTCTTGCTAGTACTTGTACCTCTGGCGTTTCGTCTCTCAAATATAGTGAAATAATTATTTGAAATTTCCGTTTCGGCATGGCGGAATCAGACACACCAGTACTCAGCCCTGACATTGCTGCCCTCACCCAGCTCATGAGACAGCAGATGGAGACCGCCGCCACCCGCGAGCACCACCTGACACAGCTCGTGGAGCGAACTTTGAGGAGCATTTCTCAACCTCCACCACCGCAACGTCCACCCCCAGCCCCACCGGCACGAGATCATGTACCTGCGGCGAGACCAGTTTCGGTCGATCGCCCTATGTTACTTGCCTCTGCCTCTCTCGCAGAGTTTGCCGCATGGGAAGGTCTTTGGCGGGACTACGCCCGGTGCCAGCACCTGGATTCCCAGGACAATGCCACCAGAGTGGCAACGGTTCGTCAGTGCCTGGACGAGGACCTCCGGAGATTTCTTCGTGAGGGCACAATTCCTCTGGCTGACAACCACGACGACGACGATCTCATCAAGGCTGTACAGGCATACATTCGCGGCCAGCGTAACCCTCTGCTGGACCGGATCGCCTTCTATGCCCGCCAACAGCAGCATGGAGAGTCCTTCGATCAGTACCTGACTACCCTCAGGGAGATCCACAATTGCTGCGATTTCAGCGAAGCTGCACTCTGCAATTTCTGTTCAAGCCGAGTATGCCGCCAATGCCAGCAGGGACAGCGTACCAGGTACGACGAGACCATGCGTGATCGCCTGGTTACTGGCATTCTCGACACGGAGACACGCCATAAGCTCCTTGCCACTACCGATCTAACGTTGGAGAAGGTCATTAAATTGTGTCGAGCGGAGGAGGCAGCCTCTCGGACGAGCAGCAGTATCCCCGGCACTAGCTCCGTCAATGCTGCTCGGAAAACAAATTATCAGCGGTCAAAACACGGCAATAACCCGCGACAGCAACAGGCGTCCGCCACGCCATCGCAATGTCCGAATTGTGGTCGCACTCCCCATGCCAGCAAGTCGCAGTGTCCTGCACATGGCAAAAAGTGTAGCGGCTGCAAGATTATTGGACATTTCCAAGCGGTGTGCAGAAAATCCCGCAAACCGGCTGACCAGTCCTCGCAGCGCACGCTGGGACGACTACAGCTCCGCCGCGCTCAGTGTGATGCATCTCCTACGGTGCCAGTCGACACGCAATTGTGCACTGAAGCTGACGCTACCTCCCTGGAATGGATCCCCGATACGGGAAGTGACATTGACGCTATTGGCGTCGATCAGTTAGCGCATCTCGGTGGTTTTGTGGAGAATCTGGCCACAGACCATGATAATGTGCATGCTGCCAATGGTGAACGTCTCGTTTCAGCTGGCAAGATCTCTGCCACCCTCACCATTGGCTCGCTCAAGCATGATAGCACCATCCATGTGTACCGTGGACTGCGTGAACCCCTGTTGTCACGCCAATCGCTATACGCCTTAGGCCTCTTACCAGACGGCTGGCCCAAGCAAGTTGCGCGTGTTTGTACCAGCAGCACACCACCTCCAACGGCTCCCGTTGTGACGACCGGTCTCGTGAACAGACCTGACCCTAGCAAGCTGGCGCAGATCCGTGCTGACCTACTGCGAGAGTTCGCAGACGTCTTCGACGACACGACATTGAAACCCATGTGTGGCAAGCCAATGGACATCATTCTCGAAGATGATGCGAAACCTCACCGAGTCTACACAGCTCGTCCTATCGCACATGCCTACCGTGAGCAGGTGAAAACCCAGCTCGACAATATGGTTGAGGAAGGCATCATCGAGACAGTGTCAGAGCCGTGCGACTGGTGCCACCCCATTGTTGTAGTCGACAAGAAGAATTCTAGTGAGAAACGTCTGACTGTGGACCTTCAGTCTCTCAACCGACAAGTGAAGCGTCCCACCCACCCCATGCAGAACGCACGTGATGCTCTCTCTGGCATCGGCACAGCCCGATGGTTCACCAAGTTTGACGCCCGTCATGGCTATTGGCAGGTGCCCCTGTCTGAGTCTGCCAAGTCTCTCACTACGTTCATCACGCCGTGGGGTAGATACCGATTCTGCCGGAATCCACAAGGTCTTGTGTCCGCCGGCGATGAGTACAACCGCCGCACCGACGCAGCTTTCGACCGTTTGACCCATCTCATCAAGGTGGTGGACGACGGCCTCGTTCACGATGAGTCATTCTCGGACCATGTCGCTCACGTCCGTGCCGTCCTGACCCGTGCACGCGAACACGGAATTACTCTCAGTCAAAAGAAGTTTGTCTTCGCCGCTCCTGAAGTCGAATTCTGTGGGTTTCATGTGTCGTCCAACGGATACACCGTGCCAGCTGACAAGACATCGGCTCTTCAGCACTTCAACCTACCCACCAATCGTACCGACCTCCGTTCCTTCCTCGGTCTGGTGAATCAGTGTGGAGAATTCACCCCACGGATATCCGAGCTCGCAGCTCCGCTACGTCCGTTATTGAAGACCACGAATGAGTTCGTGTGGGATGATGTCCACACCGCGGCTTTCAACGCCACCAAGTCTGAACTGATATCGCCGCCGACTCTCTCGTACTACCGTCCTGGTGACGACCTTCGGCTAGAGACCGACGCCTCTGCCCTGAACGGACTTGGGTTCGTGTTATGGCAACGCCAAGATAACCAGTGGCGCATGCTGCAGTGTGGCAGCCGCTTTCTCACCGACGCAGAGACACGTTATGCCGTCATAGAACTGGAGTTACTTGCTGTGGTTTGGGCTGTCCACAAGTGCTCCCTCTTTCTGTCCGGCAGCCGATTCGATTTGTTCACTGACCACCGTTCATTGGTCCCGATTCTGAACAAGTACACCCTGGATCAGATAGAAAATCCACGTCTGCTACGCCTCGCACTGAAGCTCCGGTCGTTTCAACTCGTCGCGCACTGGCGCAAGGGCAAAGAGAATGCGTTTGCTGATGCACTGTCCCGTAACCCGGTCGACAAGCCGACCAGTGAGGAAGAATTCGGTGAAAGCTCAACGCTCTCAGCACCAGCCATCAGAGCATGTCTCCGCCAGGACGAGGATGGCCGAATTGCAGACCTCCGGCACTGCGAGCTCTTGGACGCTGCCCGTGCCGATGATGACTATCAGGCCCTTCTCCAAGCCGTTCGTGAAGGTTTCCCTGATGATCAGCGCGCCGTCCACTCAGCTGTGAAACCGTACTTCACTATCCGCGAGCATCTTTCAGTCGACGGTGATCTTGTCCTGAAAGGCCAACGTGTTGTGGTCCCGCGTACCCTCCGCCCACGTGTGCTCCAGGATCTTCATGCCTCCCACCAAGGCCTCAACCGCACACAGCGTCGAGCTCGACAAGTCGTATACTGGCCACACTTGTCTAATGACATCGCCCAAGTCGTTCGCAGTTGCGAACAGTGTCGCTTGCACGCTCCGTCTCAGTGTAAGGAACCGATGCGTGTCACCGCTGACCGCCGTCCCACCCTGCCATTCCAGTCAACCAGTGCCGACTTATTTTCCTGTCAAGGTTGGGAATACCTGGTTTATGTCGACCGTCACACTGGCTGGCCTTGCATTGCCAAGATCGGCCGCACTGCATCTTCTGCCGATGTGATCCGTGTGTTCCGTGGCTGGTTCGCCGACGTCGGTGTCCCCAGCATCCTCACCACTGATGGTGGTCCGCAATTTTCATCGCGTCGCTTTGCTGAATTTTGCACCCGATGGCAAGTTCAGCACTCCACGTCTTCACCTCATTATCCTCAATCTAATGGCCATGCCGAAGCCGCCGTGAAAGCGATGAAATCACTTGTGTTGAAGACCACGTCCGACGGTAACTTGGACGTCGATGAGTTCAGACGCGCATTGTTAGAATGGCGCAACACCCCCCGAGAAAATGGTCAGAGCCCAGCCCAAGCACTGTTTGGTCGACCATTGTCCTCCTTTGTGACAGCTCATCATCTCAGCTTTGCTCCTGATTGGCAAGCCAAAGCCACCGATGTTGACAAGCGCTCTGCCGCTCAGTCTGCCACCCAAGAACAGCATTATGATGAGTCTGCCAGATCACTGTCCCCACTTCGCATTGGCATGCGGGTTGACATCCAAGATCTGCGCACCAAACTCTGGCGCACCACCGGCGTGGTCGTCGCCATTGGTCGCAACCGGGACTATATGGTGAAGTTACCCAGCGGCCGTGTTTACTGGCGCAACCGTCGCCTTCTCAAGCCTGCCCCTGCCGTAGCCCCTCCCGCTCCGCCTGCAGACACCTCCCCAGCTGAGCCCGCAGCACCGCAGCAGCCTTGTGTGCAGCAGCCTCGTCGTAGCCAACGGTCTCGCCAGGCACCAGAGCGTTTGAACATTTCGTCCACAGCATCTAAGTCCTATGCTTGACTCTACATACCTGTACCTCACACTCTTGCTACAAGTAGTTGGGATTGGTATCACGCTTCATTAGTGTTTACTTTCTTTTCTGTCACTTCTGTTTTCTCCTTCTCATTTATGTGAGATAAACAGCTCCGATTTTTCGCTTGTTTATCTCAGAAGGGGCGTGTGGTGTACCCGTGTACATCGTACATATTTGCACTCTCATGTTTCTTATTATGGTACTGCATCTCCTTGCATGGACGTGCGTACAACCTTACAGCATACTACTCATACTATGCATGCATGTGTGTACTCCGTGCCCATAATCGACAGTGCATGTCTCTTGTTGCTGTTCAGTCTTTCCTTGGTAGTTTCCTGACGAGTCGTCCTCTCTCAGTCCTTCGTTGCATTATTCTATTTCAATATAACTAATCATCACATAGACTTGATGATACCACACATCGGAGAGCGTTCATTCTTGCATACATGTGTAGTGTCTCCTGATATCCGCCGTGATATGATATTGGGATCTGATTTCTTGTTTGACCATGGAGCATTATTGAACATTGCTCAAGGCACACTTACTTTTAATGATCTGTCAGTCCTGCTAGGCGTGAAAGCTACTAGTGTTGGTCCATCAGAGCCCAGTCCGATTGTTGCGGCGGACGCTGAACCGCTATCTGACTCTTGGAGTAATGATAGTAATTCTGAGGAAGACCCGGGCACGTACTATTCCCGTGTCACTGTTTGTAGTAAATTGACTCTGCCTGCCGGCCATGTCGTGCTGGTCCCGTGCAAGTTGGTGCAAGAGGCATCTGTGACTGTGGATTGTGTTGCTGTTCCACTGAACTCATTCTTGTTAAAGATTCCAGATGTGTCTGTGACCCCCAGTGTGGTTACGGTTGGACCTGGCAGGTCCGGTGCGGTAGTTGTGTTGGAGAATCACTCTGACTACCCAGTACAAATTGCTAAAGATGTTGATATTGCAGAATTATCTCCTGTACCCGATTACTTGATTGGAAAGGATGATCCTGCTGATTCATCTGTTGCGGATATGCAACCGTTTGTGCTATCCCCTGAACGTGCCGAGATAATCCGTTCTGTCATCCAGTTGGTCAAGGTGAATCAGGGCTGTATTTTCTTCCCCCCCTCCCTCCCATCAGACATGAAATGTTTCGTGCCGCGTGACGAGGCCCCAAGGAGGGTCAAATGCATTTGTCTCTCAGTGGTGTGCTGTACTGTCTCAGTGTTGTAACAGCGGTATGTTGTGTGGTTGACCCGCCGGTTTGAGGCATGGGTTGTCAACTGTGTCTGTTGTATCGGTGTGTTCCCGTTTGAAGTTGCCGGTGAAGTTGCCAGGCATGGGTGGTCAACTGTGTATCTGTCACATTTAAGTTGCAATACGTACATTGCTGTGACTCGCCCGATTGCTGTTGCCGGGAACCTATGCATTTCTTTGCCTACTTGTGAAGAGATATCTCTTCTGGCTTATTACATAACTCTTGGATTAATGTTATCCAAGGTGTCGCTCGATGCACAGTCTCGTCAAAATGTATCAGACAAAATGTGAAAAAAACTATGGCAAACCTCACTACCTTGTATTCTATTTCCTTGGTTTATGTGTGTCCGTATTTTGTGCGTTGGGCACGCACATGTGTGTGTGTGTGTGTGTGTGTGTGTGTGTGTGTGTGTGTGTGTGTGCGCGCGTGCATATGTGCACGAGTGTGTCTGGATAAGTGTGCGTATGTGTGTTTTGTTGGTTTGAAGTTTTGTTGTGCGTATGCGTGCATGCATGTGGGTTAATTTCTGTTAGTATTGGTGCGATGCTACGAGTCGTCACTGTATAGTATTCGTCACTGTGCGATGTTGCACAGTCCAGACTGGAGGGTCGTGGAAGCCGGGACTCCTGGCATGGCACTGTATATAGCACTAGTTGTACTTGTTCACTGCCAAACCTGGCTACGTTCGTGCCCGCAGGAGAGGGGAGCGGTACACAAAAGGAATCTTGGAAAGAAGAGTCAGTGGGTTATTGAACTCTCCAAGCCCTACATCCCGTGAAATCCCCAAAATTCTGGGTGGAAATGATCCCACTTATGGGCTCAAACCATTCCAGCAAATCGGGTTAGGATGAGGTGAAGAAAAAGGATTGGTGGCATCAGAGTATCCGTCCCGGGACCCATATGTGGTTACTCCTGCCCCAGTGACGGTAGTAGTTGCCACAAGACTTAGTGTGAGTGGTGATAGTTCACAGTAAACTTTAGGCTCTGGTTTTCTTCGCCTTCTCTGTTATAATTCTGGAAGGTGTAAATGAACCAGCATTGAAAAAGATAGTGCCTTCTCTTGAATAGTACCCTCTCTTGAACAGTGTCCCATCTGTGATGGACATTGAAAAAATAATGCCCCAGGGGCACTAATCGCGCTAGTATGGTATATAAACCATGTCCCAGAAACGAACAAAGGTGGCAGGTACAACAATACACCGTCAAACATCCGAGCCTGTAGGCCACAGACCCAACACTATTCAGCATACGTATACACTCCAACCGAACTAGTTGGCCGACACACACCCAGACACACACCCAGACACACATACAAACCCAGACACACATACACACCCAGGCCCCCTCCCCCCCCCCCCCGCGACACACATACACACCCAGACACACATACACACCTAGACACACATACACACCCAGACCCCACCCCCCAACACACATACACACCCAGACACACCTAGACACACATACACACCCAGCCACACATACACACCCAGACCCCACCCCCCAACACACATACACACCCAGACACACCTAGACACACCTAGACACACATACACACCCAGCCACACATACACACCCAGACCCCCCCCCCCCCCCAACACACATACACACCCAGACACACATACACACCTAGACACACATACACACCCAGCCACACATACACACCCAGACCCCCCCCCCCCCCCAACACACATACACACCCAGACACACATACACACCTAGACACACATACACACCCAGACACACATACACACCCAGACACACATACATGTATATATAGACACGTACGGGCACACACGTGCATGTATGTACATGCATTTGCAGCAACTGAACAACTATCAATAAGTATAGTAGGGAGGAATCGGAAAATATGCTGAAAACGACTTGGAAAGAGGGTTTCCAATCACAATGATGAAGAAAGAACGAGTACGTTGTTCAGGCTCCCCCCCCCCCCCCCATTCTGTCTTTACAATGGTCAAGTGATACAATGTAAATCATTTCAGAGAAGAAAGCTTGGAAATGTCATCACAATGGTAACTGACCCTTGCTCACAGACCAATGCCGGCTGGACCCATCATGCGAAGTTATTGGAATACTGATTTAGAGCGTTGAAACAGGGACGAGACTGGGGTGATTCCGCGCCGCAGCTGTCGCGCAGCCAAGTCGCAAATGGTTCGTAGATTTTGTTGTGCGCCAAGAACATTCCATAGACTTGATAGGCGAATTTGTAATTTTTGGCCTTCAGCTTTTCTCCGAGAACACGTCCGATTCCTGGTACATCAGTAACCTCTTTATCACCCATAGGCTGCGTGGTAAAATTAGTGTGTTTCTGAGTCTCACTCATGGCTGAGCTGAATAGCAAAGACAAGAAACAGCAACCAAAGATTGAAACAAAAGGATTCTCACCTAAGATTAGCTGCTAGGAAGTGCAGTGTGCACGATGTGAACGTCACGGTTAGCCACTCACCCTGGATTCCGAAATACGTCGCCAAGAAGAGGAATCCCTCTCTGAAAATACGAAGAAGAAGTCGTGGCTCTCTGGATTGATTGCCACAGAACTGTTGACTACTACTACTAATACTACTACTACTACTACTACTACTACTACTACTACTACTACTAGTGCTTGACAACAGAAGTACGTTAGTACCAGCAGTGTCGTATGGAAGAATTTCCCCTTGGTGCCGCCTTGTCACATGCGTGGGGCAAGAACAGGGGGAAGTTCCAGCCTCGCTGAGTATCACTAGTAGTAGTAATAGCTGTGCGTGCAACCCCTTGACATTGTTGTTGTCTCAAGCGACGTGCATGACTACGTGTGACTGACTTGACGCAGACTTGACAGATGCACTGAATGCCACCCATCCATTTTGACACTTGACAGCCAACCGTTTCTACCAGCAAAACACCTACATTCCTGTACAGTAGAACTGTACGGTCTGTACCTGCCTGACACGTGACAAGGCATGAATCATCGTCGTGATCTATGACCTTTTTTCTGCCACACCACGGACAGGTGGTTGATTGTGCTGCACTGCGGCAGCGCCAGCCGGTCTCCAAAAGAATACTTACGGACCCGTAGCGGCGAGTAGCAAAAATAAATACACAATCCTACACAGTTGCGAGGGCAAGACACTGTGATCTTACCCGAGGTCTGTTGGTGATCTTGCCCGAGATCGCGACGCCCAAGGGGCGTAGTCCCGAGGGCGTCGCGACCGAGGGAAAGATCACTCACATGACCGAGGGCCTGATCAGAGTGCATGCCTGACGCAACTGTGTAGGATTGTGGTTCATACAAGGCCCACCTCACAAACAACTAGTATCCCTGCCTTGCTAGTGGATACTGAACTGTACTGTAGTCTATTTTTGCTCTAGTTATGTCACATGTACACGTACACGCACGCACAGCATAGTCACTACACTGCTTGTTTTACTTCTGCTTGGTATCTGTGGTACAAAGCAGGGAGTAGTATTTTACTACTCCCTGGTACAAAGCGTCGTGTACACCTCCGTCCACTGGATTGACTGCAACAGAACTGTTGACCACTACTAGTGTCGTGTCCGTGTTTTGCTATCTGTATTGTATTCCGTCTGCTCCTACATGTATCTTTGTCAAGTGTTTGCCGTGGCGTCGATGTGTCTCGTCTATGAATAGCGTTGGGAAACATATCACTATTCATGCTTTGCTGGCTGGCTGCTCGAGCCCTTCGCTCCTTCAGCTTGCACGCTGCTAGGACATAATGGCAGTATATAGCTCGATGCTTTGCTTCGAGAGGTTGTTGTTGTTCTTGTTGCTTCTCGGTTGCTTGGAACTTGGTCCTAGAGTGAAGCTTTGGTCTTCTTGTGTGGTGAGGGTGAGGAATGGGTATCTGGACTCCTGGTATATTTCCGTAAAGAACCTGGAATTGTAGAATCCTGAGAGTATGTCTGGCCAACTCCCCGGTCATGACACTAGTACATGTTGTGTACTTCAAAAAGAAGTACGTTAGTACTAGTCCGTGAGCCAAATCTCAGAATCGGCCGTTTTAGCATCGACCGTTGCACCCAGAGAGGGAATCGTTCTTCAGCACACCGCTTCAGGATGGTATCCTGAAGTGATTTCCACTTGTTGGACAGTTCGAAACTGATCCAGCGAGGTCACAGAAGACGCCAAACATCCAACTTTGCTCACTGACAGCATCGGCCATTTTCGCCTTTATCGCTTGATTTTTTGCGCTTGTTAAGGTGGCTGGGGCTAGGCATCGGCGGCTAATGATCGTTTTTTCACAGTGCAATGCTTTTGGCAGTGCTCGATATTTCACGGCATAATGCCTGTTATAATGCTCCATTCACACTATAATGCTAGAGTGATATGTACATTTTCGAGCTATCTTGGGCAAATATGCACATGGAAAAGAAATGTATCCACAATTGGCTCATACTGAGATAAGGCAGTGTAGTTGTATATGCATGACCACACTTGACAGATACATGTACATGTACATCATACATGTACCTGCTGCAACTGTCAGAAGAGCGACGCAAGAGTGTCGGTACACTGTCTGTACAAGCCTCTTGTCATGTGAAAAGACATGTAAAAAGTCTTGTATTGCACCAAAATAGAACTGATAATGCTTTCTCCAGCCAAAAACATGCCACCTCATGCCGAGCACTGCTACTTCTTCAAAACACCCATATAATGCTAGTTATAATGCTAGCATGAGCCGCCGATGCCTAGTTGGGGCGATACAACTTTTTAGGGGTCATTTTGATCACATTTTATTATTATTATTATTATTATTTATTACAACATCTCAAGACTCGGCGGAAACACCGGCCAATGTTACGAGAGTGGGTGATTGCCAACCACGGCGATAAATAGAAATAAGGGGAGGGAAAAAGAAAGAGTAGCAAAACGAACAGCAACAACAACCCCGTAAAGAAAGATAATGTCAAATAAAAACAGTGAAAAACACAGAGACGCAAAGGACATGTGGATAATGAGCTATGTATGTCGTAGTAAATAAGGGGCGGCACGGATCTTAAACAGGCGGAGTGAGGTCAGGTCCTTAACTTCTCTGGGTAGAGTGAGCCAAACAGAATAAGCAATAAAGAGAGGGGAGCGCAAAAGAGTGGATGAGTTACACTTAGGGAGTAAGAGCGAGTTTCTAGTTCTTAGAGAAAAGAACCAATTAAAACACATGAGATGAGGTGGGCACAACTCAAGCTTAATAGAATGGACAAGAGAAGCCAGGTGTGCACTTTTTGACTGCATTTTCGAGTTTATCGGCAGGGTGGAGATGAAATTTGAAAATGTATTCTGGTGAATCTCTGGAGAAGAGCCTTCTCTAGCCTCCTATGGGTTTATTTTTACTTTTGGACAAAATTTGAAAAAGTTTTATGAAAGGTCCGTGAAAAAATAACACGAACCTTTCATAAAACGTTTTCAAATTTCGTAAAAAGTAAAACTAAAACTATAGGAAGCTAGAGGAGGCTATTCTCCAGAGATTCACCAGAAAACATTTCCAAATTTCATCTCTGCCTTGCCGATAAACTCAAAAATCAAGTCAAAATTTTCCCAAAAAAGTGGTACCGCCCCAGCCACCTTAAAGGGAAACTGAACGCCAAAAATAAGTATGGCTTATCCGAAGGGGAATTGGGCACTGATTCCGATGAGCTATGTCTCGAGCCGATCAGAGAAGAGGAACCGTGTCAAATTTCATAAATAACACCTTCCATATTTGGAAATTGGGCTTGATGACGTGCGTACTGCTTAGCTGTCACCATGCTGTGCATGCTCAGCAGTGTAATTGAATGGAAGAAAACAATTACTTTGGTGTTTTGCAGCTCTATTTTGTTCCCTGACGGTAACCAAATCTAGATGTAGGTATCTGTTGAGCAGGAGAGTGACACATGTCTTCCCGAAGGCTGTCCAGGCTGCAGTGGTGATGAAGAAGACACGATCATCACCCCGAGATCGATTGTAGTGAATTGGAAAACTCATGGTGAATTTGCTTCCACTCCAAGGCAATGTCGAGGTATGAAGGGTGCTTGTACTGCCTTCCAAAGTGAAGAGGAGATGAACATGGCTGTGCATAGCTGTTGTTCTACGCCAACTTACCTACTCTTGCTGATACCGTAGTGGCATATTGCAAATTTCGTGGACGAACAGCTCTCTAGTCACTAGTGGCTAATGAGCAACACTAACAGGTGAGTTTTTTCAATTTGACAAAAAATGTTTTTGTTTGAGAACTGACAGTGGCAGTCATTTGACTCAGTAGGTGTCTTTGCGGCTTCTTTCCCTTCATTCGTAGGGTTGTGCTTGAATAGTACAAGTGCTTGAAGTAAAATAAAATAAATAGAACATGTGACCACCATATTTATCAACCATAAGAACATGTGGAACATAAATCTAATCAAGCCTGAGTACATGTATTGCGAATTTCAACTTCAAAGCACATGAAATCACAATGATCACAAAGTTTATGGAATCAAGAGGACACCATGTGTTCAACGAACACATACACACATGCTGTATCAGTGCGCGCACACATGTACACATGTGCGTGCACCCCCCCCCCCCATCCCACAGACATGCGCGTGCAGTGCGCACATCCATACACATGTGCATGTACCCCTCCCCCTCCCCCGACACACACACACACACTCCTACCCATACACATGTGCGTAGGACCCACGCACACACACACACACGTGTGCACAGACGAATACACAAACACACACGCCCGAACACACACAAGATACGTGTAAGTGTACATGGTCTTCCTGGTGCAGATGCGAGGCCAGCACAATGGAAAATACCTCCATCAAGATGCTTGATCAAGTGTTGTGATAATGGCACTGTTTGTTTGTTTTTACAAAGAAGTGTGGGAAGGATTACTATGCGTTATAATTCATAATTGTTCTTTGCCTTGTACTGTGCAGACCAGAATGCTTTGCTATCAACTCCTGGCTTTCCATCGGCATGGTGTTCAGCTGCAGCGGCATCTGGTCCGGGGAGTTGAAGTTGCTGGATGGCTGCACTGACACAGGATGGGTTTGCGTTGGCAATGCGATACGGCAGTCATTCCACATCATGAGCTACATGTTTATGTAATTTATATTGTCGCTCGTCCAGCAACGTCAAGGCTCTGCATGTAAACACAGGAGAACACCATAATAAAAAATACTACTCATACTCCGGGGATAATATACATGTATTTGGATTAGCAATTTCGTGCCATTTATGGGTTCCTGTCTAAACCATGCTGTGATATTGATTTCTATCTGCTCACAAAGTACCTTGTACTGTAACAATGCTCTGCCTAATCACTACCCTCCGCCAATTATTAGATGCACACAATATTCACAACACAATGCTGTCTATTTACACTACTTCGAACTGAAATGCTCACTACTCTTCTCCCGTTTTCAGCTCCCTCTACCTTATGAATACTCTACATTACTGGTTTCGTTTCTACCCTTTCCATTGCTGCCAGCTCCCAGTCTTTTTCAATGCACAGCACCACCTTGAAATTTTTGTGATTTGATGTACACATACTTTGAAGTTGAAATTCGAACTACATGATCAGATTTTTGTTCCACATTTTCTATTTATTTTTACTTCAAGCACAACCCTACCGATGAAGGGAAAGAAGCAGCCGAGAGACACCTACTGAGTCTAATGACTACCACTGTCAGTTCTCAAACAAAAACAATTTTTGTCAAATTGAAAAATCTCACCTGTTAGTGTTGCTCACTAGCCACTAGTGACTAGAGTTGTTCGTCCACGAAATTCGCAATATAGCACTACGCCTACGGTACCAGCAAGAGTAGGTAAGTAAGTTGGCATAGAACAACAGCTATGCACAGCCATGTTCATCTCCTCTTCACTTTGGAAGGCAGTACAAGCACCCTTCATACCTCGACAATGCCTTGGAGTGGAAGCAAATTCACCATGAGTTTTCCAATTCGCTACAATCGATCTCGGGGTGATGATCGTGTCTTCTTCATCACCACTGCAGCCTGGACAGCCTTCGGGAAGACATGTGTCACTCTCCTGCTCAACAGATTCCTACATCTAGATTTGGTTACCGTCAGGGAACGAAATAGAGCTGCAAAACACCAAAGTAATTGTTTTCTTCCATTCAATTACACTGCTGAGCATGCACAGCATGGTGACAGCTAAGCAGTACGCACGTCATCAAGCCCAATTTCCAAATATGGAAGGTGTTATTTATGAAATTTGACACGGTTCCTCTTCTCTGATCGGCTCGAGACATAGCTCATCGGAATCAGTGCCCAATTCCCCTTCGGATAAGCCATACTTATTTTTGGCGTTCAGTTTCCCTTTAACGGATTCTCGTTTTTTGAAGCCATGAGCAGATACCACGAGTGCACATAACGTGGAAACCAGTGCACAAAACTAGGTCCGAATTATTTTGCCGCTGAGAATTATGGATCGGGATCATGCATGCAAACAGTACTGCATGCAGCAAAGTAACTACTGTTTGTAGTTACAATGCAATCGTTCAGAACTGACTTCCAAGAATGTCCTAAATATCTCTCGACATATTTGTTCACCGCTTCCTAGGACGATAGGCGTAGTAGACTGTAGTGAGTAACCTTCTGGAGCAAATGACGACTGCCCCGAGCATGAACTTCTTTTCATCCTGTTCAAGGTCAAATATTACTCAGTTTGCGTTGAAGAATAACAATTACATTCGTGAATGGCCGAACTGAGAAAACCCTCATGATTTCTCTTGGATTTCGTATCCCAAGTTCCTCTACTTGGCTGGATGAATCGCCTCTTGACTTCATCATACTGGACTGGAACTTGTAGATAAAAGCGAGCAATGAATCGTTGAGTGAAGTAGATTTCAAAAGTAATAATCACTCGATTACTGAATAGTAGTGAATACGTAGAATACTCAAGTATTTTAATGATATGAACACTGAAGCTAATGTGACATTACGGTAGTACAATAGGAAGTACGTCACCACTGTTGTAAATGCACGCGCTGATCCTATCCAACCTGACGGCCAATGCAAGAGGTTGGAATTGGCTATTGATTTCCTAACACACTCATACAGCACCAAAAGCTATCTGTTATTGCTCATTTTCAACTCAACATAACACAGTTGCAAATCACCAGGTGCACATCTTGGCACATGATGTGTGCTGTCGCAGTCCACCGCAGAACATAGTAATCCACAGATAACTACCGATAAAAGATGATGTCACATACGTACATACATGCATGCGCGCGCACCCACACGCGTGCGCGCGCACACACACACACACACACATGAAGCAGCTGAAGAATCCGACCATGCAGTCTCCCAGGCACGCGCACACACACGAACCAGCTGCCGAATCCAACTATACAGTCTCCCAGGCATGCACGCTCGCACGCACACACACACACACATGAACCAGCTGCCGAATCCACACAAACACGCGCGCACACATGAACCAGCTGCCGAATGCGACTATGCAGTCTCCCAGGCGTGCGCACGTGTGCGCGCACACACACACACACACACATGAACCAGCTGCCGAATCCGACCATGTCAGTCTGCCATGACTGCGAAACCAGCAAAGCCATACGGTACATTGGCTGCTGCCAGACTGGTCTGCTACAGGTTTGCAACGCTCTTGTCAAGTCTTGAGTACACTTGTGGCGTGGCAGGCCGCTCTTCGAAAAGGAAATGTTACAAATACTACAATGA
This sequence comes from Sycon ciliatum, assembly GCF_964019385.1. Classification (NCBI taxonomy): domain Eukaryota; kingdom Metazoa; phylum Porifera; class Calcarea; order Leucosolenida; family Sycettidae; genus Sycon; species Sycon ciliatum. The sequence continues at coordinate 38,814,779 of NC_088645.1, read as the reverse complement.
ATCCGATCACGGGAGGCCGGCTGTGGTGGTGAAGCAATTCTGAATGATGTGCGCCACTCTACTCGCTGCTGTGCAGTGTCGAACCAATGTCCTTCAAGATGTAAGTGATGGATGTCTCTTCGGACAACATCACACCAATGCTGTCGGGTTTCACACACCTTTGACCTTTGACCTTTGACGCCCATCGCCGGAGGCGATGATAGCAATGCTACGGCAGAAGCCATAGCAACTTGTGCTGGGATTACACCATTCAACAGCTTGCAAGGCTGAAGAATTGACCGTCACTACTCAGCCTGGTCTACACCATACAGCTATTTGGAGTGACATTTTCTGGCCAGTGAATCCCGTTTCACACACACACACACACACGCACACACACACACACACACACACACACACACACACACACACACACACACACACACACACACACACACACACACACACACACACACACACACACCTCACCTCCTCACCTCAGACATGCCCATCGCGGAAGCGATGATAGCGAACAGCTATGTTAGACATAGCAACTTGTGCTGGGATTACACCATTCAACAGCTTGCAAGGCTGATGAATTGACCGCCACTATTTTTAGCCTGGTATCCACCACACAGCTGTTTGAAGTGACTTTTTCTGGCCAGTGAATCCCTATTTTTCATTTTTTTTTCCATTTTTTTTTATGCGTACTGCAAACGATGCTTTGCAGACCTTCTAGAAGAGCTACGCAGCAGTATGCCAGCGCACGGACGCGGTACAGTGCTGCTTTTCCTGGACACACACACACACACACACACACACACACACACTACTACTACTACTACTATTGACAGCTGCCAGAAATGGCCACGCTGCTCCCCAAAGGGAGGTACTGTCAGAGAGGTTAGGGGAGAGGTAGGCAGTGCTTCAAATGGCGCTCCAGGTCCTGTCGCCTCCGAAACTGGCGTTGACTACAGACTCGGCAATGATGTTCAAAGTGCTGGCGATCAGTCACTGTAGGGCGCTTCGGGCGGGGTCCACAGCGATGGCGCTTGAGGCCAGCAGTAGACTTGAAAGTACGCTGGCAGGCAGTACACACCGGGACCTCGGCAACAGGAGGAGCATCAAAAGGCGGTCGGTCGTCACAGTTGTCACTCCCTAGGCACTTATGCACTGCAAGCCCACCCCTGCTCCGGAGCCATCTACTGCAGGCAGGACACTGCACCGACCCAGGCTGCTGTGATACGGGGAGCTGTCGGACTGCTGTGCACTTGTGCCGGGCCATGTCGGCGCGCCGACGAAACAGGCGGCCGCAAACGTGGCACACAATCGTCTTCGGGGCAGGCTCCTTCACCCCCGCTGCTGCCGACACTATGTCACGCCACTCTCCGCGATCGTTGGCTGATTGGAACCAATTGTGCACACCGGCCACAGTCAGATCAGCCTGGACAACGTCCTTCCAGCGATGTCGGGGGCCGCAAAACGGGCGGGTTTGTGGAAGATGAGCGAAGAGCAACTGCTTGGGTAACCGATTGTTATCAAGCCGAGTTAGGTGCCCAAGCCACACCAAGCGTCTTCGCTGTACCATGTACGACAGTGGAATAGGGTCACCCCACTGTGTGCGTAGTTGCTCCGATGTAATGGGCTGCTCCCACTGGCGGCCGCGCGAAATGCCAAGGATTGACCGTAGGTTGGCGTGATGGAACCTGTCCAGCCTGTCCAAGTCCGACTTCAATGGGGTCCAACACTCTGAGCCATACAAAACCGTGGTGAGAACACATACCACATACAAATGCCGTCGAGTAGGCAGGTTCAGGCTCTGATCATGTAAAATCCGCCGAAGACAGCCAAAGGCCCTGGCACCCTTCGCAATGCGGCTGTGGACATCGGCATGAGCTCGCGAATCCGGAGTTATAACAGATCCAAGATAGGGGAAGGAGGTAACAGCTTCAACCCTTTCATTGCCAACTGCCAGATCGGAACAATCAGCGGCAGCGACTCCATAGCCCGCGACCAGTAGCTTAGTCTTCGTCATGCTGACCGTGAGGCCAAAGCTGGATGCCACATCGCAGAAGGCGGACAGGGACAGGTCGGCTGCAGCACGAGTTGTTGCGAGTAGGACGGCGTCATCGGCAAACTCAAAATCATCAGCATGACCAGTCTGAGACTGTCGACGTCGCCCAGCTGCACGGGGAAACAACTGTCCATTAATCAAGAAGCTGAAATCCACACCAGACTCGATGCCGCGCTCCCTGAGAACAGACCTCCACCGCTCCATCACCAATCCGAAATACAGGTTGAACAGCACAGGAGCCATGACACACCCCTGCCGTAAACCATTTTGTACAGAGATCGGATCGGTACAGCCACCAGCAACACGAACAGACGCCAACATGTCCGTATGGAACGACTTCACGAGAGTCACAGCCTGAGGGGGGACACCGAGCCGAAGCAATGCCTGCCACAGAGCCTCACGAGGCACAGAGTCGTATGCTTTGGGGAGGTCCACAAAGACGCAAAACAGCTTCGATCTATGCTCATATGATTTCTCTACCAGTTGGCGGACAGAGAAGATGGCATCAGCACAACCACGGTTTCGCCGGAACCCACACTGCGACTCCGGTAGCTCATCCTCAGCGAGCACTTGCAGCCGATTCTGCACGACCCTAGCAACTAGCTTCCCCACAACCTCCAGCAACGCAATTCCTCGCCAGTTGTCGCAGCGAGAAAGGTCACCCTTCTTAGGTATGGGGATGAGCACTGCATTACGCCAGTCCTGCGGTACGTAACCTTCCGACCAGACAGATTGAAGCAGGTCCAGAAGGAGTGGGTGGAGGACGGGCACACCAGCCTTCAACAGTTCAGGCACGATCTGCGACATGCCACCAGCCTTGCCGTTCTTCAGATGTCTCAGGGCATGGGTCAACTCCTCTCCCGACGGTGGCTGCGTTAGCGAGTGCATGATCTCCCGCTGGGGGATTTGCTGGAATACCTCTGCATCGTAAGTACTGCAGACATTCAAAACACCTGAGAAGTGCCCGTGCCATGTGTCCCTCTGCTCTTGCACAGATCCACAGACGTCTCCCCGAGTGTCGCGGATAGCCTGTACAGATATTGGCTTTAGCCCACCAAAACAGCGCTGCATATCTCGGATGGCAGACCACACATATTTGCCGCTGAAACGTCCCCGCTGCACCACCGCCGCTTTTTCCATTAACCAGGTGGTCTTTGCCCGCCGTATACCAGCCCGAGCCTGGCCACGAGCCTCCTTGAAAGCCCTGTGATCATTCTGATGGCCAGTTCTGAGCCACAGATCGTATAGCCGATTACGGGTTGCTAGTAGGGGCTCCAGTGTCGGGGCACTATCACGAAACCAGTCCGGTACACGCCGCTTGTCTCGACCAACCACCTCCCCAGCCACATCGACGACAGCCGACTTCACAGCACTCCACTTACAGTCCACGGATGAGGCACTATCATATGTATCAGCCAGCCGAGACTCAAGACCAGCACAGTACCCGGCCCGCAATGCAGACACACCCTCAGCCTCCTCCTCACTCATAAATGGCAACCGGTTAAACCGATGAACAGCAAATCTCCGAGGCCTGGAATGCGAGTCACGGTGATAGCGCTGCTGTGCAATATCAGGTAATCGATACTTCATGCGGATCAAGCGGTGGTCAGTGCTACACTCTGCCGTACGCATCACTTGACAATCCATGCAACGTTTACGATATCGCTGCCGAACAATTACGTAGTCTATGCAGTGCCATCTCTGTGAACCAGGGTGTTGCCAGGTGTACATGTGGATGCGCTTCTTGGGAAACAGTGTGTTACAGACAGTCAGCTGTTGACAGGCCAAGAAAGCAAGAAGGCTATGGCCAGCGTCATTCACTTCACCCACACCATGCGATCCATGTACTCCCTACCACATCTCCATTTGCTGTGGACCAGTACCTACACGTGCATTGAAGTCACCCAGGACAATGACATCATCCAGAAGATTGATAGCGTCCAGTGCAGCTTCAAGCTGAGCAAAGAACTCGTCCTTGTCGATTTGAGCCGACCTGAACGTTGGAGCGTAACAGGACATCACCGTCATCCAAGAAGGAGAGTTGTCATTGCCGAAATTTAGCCGGGCTGTGACAATGCGTGATGAGATAGCTTTTCACTGGCAACCTCCACACTCGAACGCTTGTTTAGCCCTACGTCGTTGGACCAGTGCAACTCCCTCGGAGCGACGAAAATTTTCGGCAGGCACAGGGCGACCAGACGCGAGCACGGTGGCATCACCAACACTAAAGGAATCCCCGCCAAACCACTTCGTTTCCTGCAGTCCAGCCATCTATATATCAACTCACACACACACACACACACACACACACACACACACACACACACACACACACACACACACACACAGTGACACACACACACACACACACGCACGCACGCACGCACGCACGCACGCACGCACACACACATGCACACACACAGGCACGCGCGCGCACACACACATGCACGTGCATGCACACGCACACGCGCACACACACATGCACGCGCACACACACAAACACGCTCACACATGCACGATCGCACACAAACACGCGCACGCACACACACGCACACCCAGAAATGCGCACACACACATACGTGCGCACACACACATACACAGCTAATGGTATAGTATGTTGTCCGCAAAGCAGCCAGGTGCTCTGGCTTGGACCTCCAGCAGCGCTGGTTTCGCCCTCGCTACTTGTCGTCTTGCCCTCTCCAGTGCTGCCTGCAACAAAACATTCCCTTCCGGAAACTCTGGGTGGACCAGTTCTCGGTGTTGTGTTTACACCGTGCTCTGCTTTCATAATTACCGGTATGGCATTCGTTGTTCGTATCAACCACTAAGCTCCTGGTAGGTGGCAGCTTACTGGCCTTAGGATGTAGCTCTGGGTTCACTACTACATGCACATCACTGTCAGCAAGTATAGGCAAAGCAAAATCAGAGGCACTGGTCTTCTCCAGGTTTGCAATTGCTATCACATGGGTGCAATTGGTGTAGCACTTTCCATGATACCAGCGACACCATTTACTCCTCCCTGAGCCCTTGTGTTGGCAGAGAAAAGCCCAGATATGGTCGTCCTTCTCTCGAGCAGCGCTGATGATGCGACACCAACTTGTAGTCTCGATATTACTCACTGCAGGCTTCTCGTTTTTACTAAATTGGGCGCTGTGACACAGAAACAAAATTCCAGCAATATTACTCCGCTGGGCTGTCATTTGCCACTTCGTTGCCGTCAGCTGCCTCATCCAGCACCTCGCTGCCACTAGAAACGTCTTCCTCTTCTTCTATTGTTGTCAAAACAACATCAATGTACACGAAAGGAATAAACTTCAATAAAGTGATCACAATATCCCAAAATTGAACTATTATAGAAAATCTAAGTTAGAGAAATAACACTAAGAACAACAGCAGTGAAATTTAAAAGTGTGAATTTTAACAATGAAAGCGAGAGCAATAACGAATGTGTGTACTAACACTAAATTTGCAACTGAAAAGTGAACAAAGAAGAGAAAGAAAGAAGGAAGGACAAAGTGATAACAAATAACAGCAGTACATTACACCTAGAACATTAACGGCCAAGCTTGGCCGCACCAAACATGACACTTTACTTGAACAATTTCAACCCAATTATACTATCTTTCTGTACACACAAATTAGGCTTATACAGACGCTGACAGATGGCTTCCAAACCATTTAACTGTAGTCCATAACCATGACGACCACGGCACAATACAGTGAATGAAGAGTCGGAATACGAATTGCAACAATCAGGACTAGCCAACAGATGATTGTACACTGAAGACTTGCTACCACGAAACCTACGCACAACACTAACATTCTCACCAGCACTCTCCTGATCACTACAATCGTCGCTCTCCGAGTCATTGCTCCCTTCACCGTCCGTCCCATCATCTGCTTCCTCTGCGCTCTCTCTGTTATCCCGCCTGACATGGTCCATTGAACGGGACTCGGCCGTCACCCTGCTCTCACGTCCCTCCTTACGCCCTTGTCCGTTGAGTGCGTAGTTTCTGTTGTAGTTGGCTGTTGATCGTCTTGGTCTTTCAATAATGGGCTTGGATGGTGGATTAGTTGTAGTTGCTGTAGACTGCATTGTTGGTGATGGTGTGGGAGCTGCTAATACGCATGGTGAGTCTTTTTGGGTTGGCAATTGTAGTGTCAATGCCCCTGCCGGTGTTGCTCGCGGTCTGTCACTGGCAAGCTCCACCGCCGCAAGAGCGGACGGTGGAGGATCAGGAGGAGGCAGTGGGACCGGGACCGCAAGCGGCACCACCCCAGCCAAAGCCGCCGGGGGCACTGACGAAGGAACCACCGACGGCAGGAGCAAAGGCGGCGACACAAACCGGCCCGATGAGCCACCACGCCCACCCTCCTCCGCCACCGCCACCAGCGACGGCGGAGCAAGCACAGTCTGTGAGCCAGGATCCGCGGCAAGTTGTGTAGGTAACGGTTGTTTTCTAGGTCGCCCTCGCTTCGGTCTTTGTTGTTGTGCGCAAGGTGGAAGTATGTGACGTGGTGTGTGTTGTTTGATGCGTGCGTTCAGGTGCTGAACAGTCCTACCAACATACCGACTAGCGCATTGTCGGCATTCAAAGTTGTAAATAAGATGACTAAGGTGAAGGGCTGGTAGGACCTCCTTCCGCACCGTAAACGCACGCATCGTCGAAAAAACTGGCACAAAGTGTACTGCATAGTAGAGGGTGGGCGTGGTGGCTCATCGGGCCGGTTTGTGTCGCCGCCCTTGCTCCTGCCGTCGATGGTTCCTTCGTCAGTGCCCCCAGCGGCTTTGGCTTGGGTGGTGCCGCTTGCGGTCCCGGTCCCACTGCCTCCTCCTGATCCTCCGCCTTCGGCTCTTGCGGTGGTGGAGCTTGCCAGTGACAGACCGTGAGCAACACCGGCAGGGGCATTGACACTACAATTGCCAACCCAAAAAGACTCACCTTGCTGTAATGTTCTGGGACATTATTATTATTACAGTACTGGTCAAACCAAAGCACTAACAAAGACAAAAACTAAAGACCAAGAACCAGGAACATAAAGCACAGAGAAAGGGAACAAAACAGATACACATATAAATATCGTACAAGATACTATAATAGTACAATACTATAATAATTATAGTATTAACCGGGAGGCCTGCAACATCACACTTGCGTATTAGCAGCTCCCACACCATCACCAACAATGCAACCTACAGGAACCACAACTAATCCAACATCCAAGCCCATTATTGAAAGACCAAGACGATCAACAGCCAACTACAACAGCCAACTACAACAGAAACTACGCACTCAACGGACAAGGGCGTAAGGAGGGACGTGAGAGCAGGGTGACGGCCGAGTCCCGTTCAATGGACCATGTCAGGCGGGATAACAGAGAGAGCGCAGAGGAAGCAGATGATGGGACGGACGGTGAAGGGAGCAATGACTCGGAGAGCGACGATTGTAGTGATCGTGAGAGTGCCGGTGAGAATGTTAGTGTTGTGCGTAGGTTTCGTGGTAGCAAGTCTTCAGTGTACAATCATCTGTTGGCTAGTCCTGATTGTTGCAATTCGTATTCCGACTCTTCATTCACTGTATTGTGCCGTGGTCGTCATGGTTATGGACTACAGTTAAAGGTTTTGGAAGCCATCTGTCAGCGTCTGTGTATTTGTGTGTACAGAAAGATAGTATAATTGGGTTGAAATTGTTCAAGTAAAGTGTCATGTTTGGTGCGGCCAAGCTTGGCCGTTAATGTTCTAGGTGTAATGTACTGTTGTTATTTGTTATCACTTTGTCCTTCCTTCTTTCGTTCTCTTTTTTGTTCACTTTTCAGTTGCAAGTTTAGTGTTAAGCGGGATTCACAGAAGGTTTTTTGCGATGCGACACGCGATGCGACGCGATCTGCGACGGATGCGTGCGATGCGAACTCGCGAAATACCATTCACAGAAGAAGTCAGTGATGCGACAACATCTTGCTGATTTGGCTACGTCACCATAATATTCGCGCGGTTTGATACAACTTGTACAAATTTATAGGCAACTCTTGCACCTTTGTACAACTTTGCTGTAGAAAAGGTCAAAACCGTGCGCCAAATCGCTTGTCGCATCGCATCGCATCGCAAAAGTTGAGCCGAGCTCAACTTCTGCGATGGCCTGCGACGGCCCAGTTGCGGCAGTTGCGTGGGGTGCGACAAGGCTGCGATTTGGGGTTTTCCCGATTTCGCGCCTGTCGCATCGCGTGTCGCATCGCAAAAAAGCTTCTGTGAATCCCGCTTAAGGGGGCAGCCTACCCATAAATTTCATATGGCATTCAATTGACCGTAACTTTGGTGTTTCTCAGTGGATTTGAGTGAAATTTTGACCACACACTCCTGCCACTATGCTGTCCCTCAGGACATGATTTACAAGTTCTTGCGCCTCACTGACAGGCTTTCCAGGCCGGAAAAACTCAAATTGCCGGCATAGTGCCACGGTGTGCGAGCCACCCAGGAGCCAAACAAATGCATTTACAATTTTTTCACATTTTCGTGCCCATTCTGTCCGTGCGCCGGACCCAAACCTAAAACAAGTCCAGAAGCAGCCATGGGTGGTGGGGTAGGGCCCCTCAACGTGGCCCTGGAATCTATCACAACAGAACGAGTGGGCGTTCTCTCACGGAATTTCACAGACCCAAGTCAATTTTTGAATTTTTTTAGGTTTAGCACGTGCTACGAGGTCGTACCTTTGATACAACATCCAGTGCTGGGACCTCCACAGCAAGCCATTTCCACAGCGCTGCACGCCAAATCCAGGATGCCCTCAGAAACCGGCAAAGACTGCCACTCACGTTTCACTACTGCCTAGTACTGAATCCTACCTGACTTCTTGACACGACTCAAACTTGCCAAAGTCACTAAATCAACGTCAACTACAATAATCAAGCCACATATCTGCAACGTCACGAGGGTGCTGGCAAAAGTCCTGCTGCACGGCGGCGGGCTTCGCCCGCCGCCGTGCAGCCCAATACGTGGTTTTTTAACGTGACTTTTTTGGACTTGGGGCAAAATTCTGCGCACTTTCGCGTGTTTCCATAATACGACAAGTTGCGCACGGTCTGCTCACATTCAAATACAGTGCTGCCAACAAATGACAGCGTGCAACAAGAAAATCTTTCCTTGCAAGGGCACATTTTTGGCCATAACTCTTGAACGGCTGGTCAGATAGGGACACAATTTTCAGAGAATTTGCAGCTATTCATGCTCTTTCAACTGACGTAGCACTCAATATGAATTTACAAATTCGATTTTTCAGCGAATTTTTGGGTAGTCTGCCACCTTAAGTACACACATTCGTTATTGCTCTCGCTTTCATTGTTAAAATTCACACTTTTAGATTTCACTGCTGTTGTTCTTAGTGTTATTTCTCTAACTTAGATTTTCTATAATAGTTCAATTTTGTTTTCAGTGTCATTTAGTACAACGAAGATTCCTGATGGGTGTTGTACGGAAACAATATCCCAAGTCGATATTATCGTCAACGTCGTCATCTTCTAAAAAATAAATTATTTTTCCTCACTCCACGCGAACTCGTGTTTTGCGCTTGCTCATACGATGCACACCTCACCACTGGCGTAAAAATATTTGTTCTCACGGTGGAATTTGGTCGAGAAACTTGACCAACACTGTGAGCGGCAATTTGTCCCTCCGAGAGTGCAACGGCACTTGCGATTTTGAGTTTTGGCTCACGGACTATACCAGCAGTGTCGTATGGAAGAATTTCCCCTTGGTGCCGCCTTATCACACGACGGTTCGTGCTCATGCATCACGATAGGGCTTGAAAGTGATGACGTCAAAAACCGCCAGGGAGTACTAAGTTGACATCAGATTTCTATTTTGGATCCACTAAGGTGTGACTTTGCTATTGCCTCAGTACAGGTGGAATCCTGATAATTCGAATATGGCTTTTAATTCGAACATACTGCATAGAAGTTTTTCCAGGACCGATTTCTGTCAATATGATTCCCACATAAAATTTTCTGATAATTTGAACCTCGGACCGGACATGTCCGGTTAATTCGAAGTTCCACGGATTCCACTTACATAGAAAATGTGTGGGATTTGTCGAAGTTAGCAACATGTAATTCGAAGTTCACTGTACACTGTACTGGTCAGTGCAGTTTGCATGAGCTGGCTGTGCCTGTCAGTTCAGTATCCGTGAGATCTGTGTCTAAGGTCCATAGCGCAACTCTGCGTGACCATGGGAGCATTTTGACATACATATTGTTTTGTGGGTTCATGTTTGGATAATAAGAATGTCCGGATAATTAGAAGTTTTTTTCGGGCATTTGAAGGCTCGAATTATCAGGATTCCACCTGTATGTGGGTGCATAGCAACCCACTCATGTCGTATGCAGGGGTGACTTTTACTTCGCGAAGGACTAAAGGGACCCTCACTTAATTTTTTGCCGACTACCCGCCAAAAAACACATTTCGACACGCGTGTGTGCTGGACGTCTGCGCGTGCACGACAAGACGTACATGTACGTGTGAGCTGGCTGACAAGTGAGAGCCAGGGAGTCGTCAAGTACCGGCTTTTGGCGACTCCCGGCCTAGCTGGTGAGAGAATGCATTGTGCTGCTGGCGGGAAACGGAATCTGATGCCAGTGATGGATGGTTGATTCCAGGGAGTCGTAAAAGCCCGGGAGAGGACACGGGATGCGCGCACGCGGACGATGTTTGCCTCGGCCAGAAAGTGAAGCACGCTAGGCCGGCGCGGCCGGATCTGCTCGATCCACAGCGCTGTGCTCGTCTTCAGGGCAGGGAGTCCTAAAATACCAATATTTTACAACTCGTTGTTGACACCATATCCGAAACTGGTGGCGAAGGAAGCATAAACATGATTGTGTGTCTGTCTGTCAAACTCAGTACACATGGTACAGGGGGTGGGGAGTAGGGTGTGTGTGTGTGGAGGGGGGGGGGGGGGGGTAGGCGTGTGTATGTGCACATGTGCTTGTACTTTTGTGTGTGTTTGTACAGTGTTTGTGTGTGCACGTGCGTGCGTGTGTGCGCATTTTGTGCATAATTCCGTTATGAAGTACAAATGATAGGTTTACCTTTTGTACACTCGCCAAGACTTCGGTTAGATTCACTGAGAACCTTTCTGGCCAACCTGGAGGCTGAGCCTTCCATTTCCTAAACGGCTAAAGTCACCGCGTACTCAGTATACGAGTAGAAAAGTGTTGAAATTATCAAGATTTATAAATAACGACCTGCAACCATGTACAATGTAGATAGATAGGGAACACACATTGATTGTTTTTAAAAGAATCCAGGCAATATCATGAATCATGGAACGAGTGCGTAATAATGCTCTATGTTGCGTTTTGACGATGCTGAAGGAAGGGAGCCGTTGCGATTCACTCACAACACACGCACAGAAGTCCACTCGACTGCAATTTCAGTGCAATTTCTGACACAAATTCATAACTCCACGAGTACGAGGAAGCTCAGCGGATCTCCACAAGAACTTTCGCCCATCACCTGCAATGGAATATGGGCTGTATGATACAACCAGCGGCTAACACGGGAAGTGGCTTCATTTTCCACAAATCTCGTTTCATTCACAACCATTTGGCTGCAATTTCAGTGCAATTTCTGCCACAAATTCAACTCCACGAGTACGAGGAAGCTCAGCGGATCTCCACAAGAACTTTCGCCCATCAACTGCAATGGAATATGGGCTGTATGATACGACCAGCGGCTAACACGGGAAGTGGCGTCATTTTCCACAAATCTCGTTTCATTCACAACCACTTGACTGCAATTCAGTGCAATTCTGCCACAAATTCAACTCCACTAGTACGAGGAAGCTCAGCGGATCTCAACACGAACGTTCGCCCATCACCTGCAATGGAATATGGGCTGTATGATACGACCAGCGGCTAACACGGGAAGTGGCGTCATTTCCCACAAATCTCATTTCGTTCACCCCAACTCAAATAAAATTGAAGTACAATTAGGGATTTATCTTGCATTTCCATCGCCTCGGAATAAATTAACTTCGATAAACTGAGAGAGAATGAGTGAAGCAGCTGGAAGAATTGAGGATGAAAATAGAGATCAGAAGACTCGACGGAGCAATCGTCTCCGTGCTCTAAGAGAAATCGGAGAATGTCCCAATTAGTATTTCAAGAAGACATCACAATTTTCGAAAATAATTATGTCCTTGCCTCGCAACACCGTTCCCTGGCAGCGTTCCCCGGCAGCGCGAGGCAAAGATGTTTTCTGGGAATGTGTGCCGTGTCCTCTCCCGGGCTTTTACGACTCCCTGGTTGATTCTGTCGATCTACATGATGTTTGTAAAAAGTTGGTTGTTGCTTGTTATTCGCCTACTAGTAAACTGTTACTGTGGCTATCCAAAGTCCTGCAATGATAAATCTTGTCAAAGCAATGATTGTGGTCTTGGTTCAGGGAGACTTGAATGCGTGGAATTTGTAGCTTCTAAAATTTAGAGAAAAATTAATTCTGGACGGCATTCTGGACTCAGACTGGCAAGCGATGGAATTGACGACAGCAGTCAGCAGGACTTTGCTTCCTTCCAGGAGAACTGCATTGCAGTTGGATCATTTACGTCCATTCACGTGCCATCACGAAACTCTTTCATCGACAGTTGTAGTGGAGAGCTGATGTTGACCTGAGAAAGTGTGTTTGAACATTCATGAAGAGGATAATGTAGCTATCAGACATAACCTGTGGCAGTGGTGTATGGCATCAGCTTGCAACGTTTGTGTCAACTGGATCGTCGCAGAGAAGGAGCTGAAGCGAGGCATGAAGGGCATCATGCAGCTTACACTGGTGAATGTTTTACTCTGCGATAAGGAACTGCACACACGCTCGCTATTGCTCTTGCAGGGTGATTGGCTTCTCTCCAGTGATGCAGACCATCTCAAAGCGTGAATCCACCGCTCGATAAGGAGGACACAGCACTCGTGAAGGCGCATGCAGGCAGGGTGACCTTGAAGCACGAGGAACTGTGTGATGAATACCTGGGGGGGGGGGGGTGTTTAAGCGAGGCATGAAACGTGCCATGCAGCTTACACTGGTGAATGTTTTACTCTACGATGAGGAACTGCACTCGGCACTTGCTAAGGCTTGTGCAGGATGATTGTCATGTTGGCATGGTGACCTTGAAGCATGAGGAGCGTTGTGAGGAATACCACGTGTGTTTTGAAGCGAGGCATGACGTGTGCCATGCAGCTTACACGGGTATGTGTTTTACTTTGCGATGAGGAACTGCACGCGCACTTGCTGTGGACTTTGATAGCTTCTTTTCATCAACGATCTATCTCTCTCTTTCTCTCTCACGAGCGTGCATGCACAAGTTCTTACTGTCTTTCACCTTTCTCTCAGAATGTATACCGTACTTGTTCTTCTCAACTTTTATAGTATCTTTCCATCATCATTCTCTCGTGAATCCACTCACACATGCTTTTTCTCTTTTTCTCTCAATCTGAGTATCCACAATGTTATTGGCTGTAATAATTTCTTTTTGCAGTTCTGTCCTTGTTTGACTATAATATTGATGGCATATGGACAAAGCTCTGCAAGATGTGTTCTCTATTATCTCTCTCTGTCTGTCTGTCTCTCTCTAGCTGTGTCTCTCTCTGTCTCTTGCTCTGTCTGTCTGTCTCACTCTCTCCCACGCTCCCTTTCTCTCTCTCTCTCTCTTTCTCTCTCTCTCTCTCTCTCTCTCTCTCTCTCTCTCAGAACATTGATCACTTCTTTCCATCGTTCTTTTAGGGTTTCATTGCGATAGAATACTACTACCACATTATTGTCTTGCAATTGGAGGGGATATGTTGAGGTGCTATTAGGTTTTGTGGCTAGGGGTGGGTTTGTACTTTGTACGACCAGCTTGTTCCAGAATGCGGTGTGTGTCGTTAGCTTCAGCAATTAACACCGAAAGATACTAGTACAATGAAGTAGCAGAGAAGTCATATGAATAAAATAACATAAATAATAAAATCATTATAGTTGGCTATACGAACTGGCGGTAACAATCAACTTCATAGTTGGCTACTAATGGCTCGTTCCAGAGGCCGATAGACTAAGTACAACCGGTGTTATGAAAAATTAAAATTAAAAGAAGATGCAGCAAAGCAAGCATTGCACCGTCGGCCATCGATCCTCGTCTTTATTCTGGCACATGTGGTGAAACAGCTTCCCACATTGCTTGCAGCTGTCACGGCTGTTAGCTGCACTTGGATCGCGGCAACTTAGTTTTCTGCACGTGAACCATGACAAATCAATGCATGCTCATGCATGTTCATGCAAACCAGTCAGCTGGCCTGCTCGCCCACGCATTTGACAGGTAACAATTCCATCAAATTTGAGATATCGCTTCGTTCTAAGTCTCAAAACAGTTCTAAAGTCACCAAACCACGCTGGTAATCGATGGCTATTCAATGTTAACATCTTCAGGAAGACTTCAGCCGTTTCCCGAGAGTTTGGGCATCTTTGCCGTTATTTTTCACGGTGTTCTTGTTCCTCCTGCCTGGAGCTGCAATTGCATCCTGGAATTATTTGAAAGGTATTTCGTGCGGGCTGTGGGGGGTTCCAACAGGCATAAACTGACATCGCTATAGGATAACTGGTAACTTTCACCCTTCAAGGAGGTAGAGCAATGAGAATTTTTTTGTGGCGGTCGTCCACTTTTTGTGGCGGTCGTGGCTGTATTTGTGCATTTCCAAGGCTTTCATTCTGCCTGATACTACTCTCTACTGTATGGGAATCGTTGTTTAGGCACATGTAGCTGTCTTATTTGGTAGATCTGCTGTTTTCAATCACTTGGGACACTTTGTTTAGCCTATTTGTCTTTCGTTCGTGCCATCTATCAGTTTTGTGGGGTGCCTTGACCTGTGTTTGTGAAGTTCTCGAGTAAAGACCCTAATTCTTGACTGGAGTCACGTCTTGAATTGAATTTGCTGGTTGAGCCCTCGTTCACGCAGTTGTACTTATCGTAAAAGTCAATATCTGCTTGCTGGACGGACTAGCGGGTAGAACAGGGATGACCAAATGGTCCAAGTGTGTACTAGTACACGATTATTGTTTCCATCATCGTGAAATGAGCAGTCGTCTGCCTTTGGCACTGAGGACATGAGGAGAGTTGATTGTTACTTCTGCTCAGCAATGAAGCGATTATCAGTTCTCTTTGTTCTAATTATTGAGAGGACATACCGGCATCGCAATCAAGTAAAGATTAGGCAAACCTCGCCAACCTCCAAAGAGAGTAAGATATTTTCTCCAAATGCAAAGACGATCTTTGTGAGTTTGTGACTTGCATTTGCGTGCATACATGAGCAAGTCACGGACCACGGCACGTGTGCGGTTACCATGCCATCTCGAACCGACGCCATCTTTCTAAGTTGCCGCTTCTTGACAGCCGTGCTGTGTAAGACACATTGATCCTGTTCGCCGCAGATCGCGCATTGGCGTACAAAATGCCTTGTCAAAGCGGCAGGGGAATATAGCGTGAAAGCGTGGAAATGTAGTATGTGTCAGCTTAGTTCAATGACAAACAAGAGTTACATACACACACTTGTACTTGTTGCTCACTGCCCAAACTGGTCACGTGGGTCTCCCCGGGAGAGGGGAGAGAGACTCAAATGGAATACACAGACACACACACACACACATACACACACACACACACACACACACACACACACAGAACATGTATATAATTATTCAGGCTGATTACTTGAACTCTCTGTGAAAGTTGAATGGGGTTTTATAATTATACAGGGTTGGTATAAATGGATAAAATCATCTGTACCCAATGGTGTAGACTGCAAGCTGTTTTGGCCATCTAGACCTCATCAGTACAGCTACGAGCTTTACACTAATACATTAATGTGTACTGACCCGTCACTGCAGCTGTCAGTGTTGCTGCCGATACGTCACAGGCTGACGTAGGTGTAGGGTGAGCCACTGATGGTCTCCTTGAAGCTGAAGAAGAAGAGAGGGGAGACCACCCAGATGCACCAGAAATTAATTCTTTTAATTCAAAGTTTTCAAACTATCAATGCCATCCCACGGTGCAAATGAGATCACAAAGACACACATGCGCATTCAATGGTTTCCAACAGCATTAATGTTGATCACACCTCAAACTATAACCATACTTACTAGTTGACACAGTTGACAGTAGTGCTGCTGATACGCTGGTGGCTGCAGTAGGTGTACTCGGTCTCACAACAGGCCTGCTTGAAGCTGAGGAAGAGCACACCACAGACCATACATTTGTGTCAGAAATTCATTTTACCATAAAAAATAATTTGATCTGTCTCCCCATTTCAACTTTCAAAGTCAAAAACAATTTTGATAATAACAGTTCAGTTTTATACCTCAATACAACCAAAAATACATTTCATACCCATTCCTGTGGCTGAGGAAGACGTCAACATTCTACTACTCAATGTAGATAGAGTTCCTGTTTGTGTTTGTCCCAAGGCTGCTGACAATGAAGATTGTCTACTTAGTGCCGCAGCATGCAGAAGTTGCGGCTCTCTGGGTCTCGTAGAAGTAGAAGCTGTAAAAGAAAAGTAAAGAAGATGAAGAAAAAGTACAGCACTGAGAAATGTTTGGCCGCCGTCAAGTACACGTAGAGGAAATACACGTAGATAACATTTTATAAAGTATGTCATACCAAGTCCTTTGATTCTGCTACTTGCAGCCCGTGTTGCAGTTGTCGACACTAGGAGAGATGAACTGGGTGTGTTGCTAGACCCCGTAGGCAGCAATTCTGTTGATCCGGGTCGGTTACATGCTGCAAGTCAAAGAAGGTGACATAAAAGTATTGCTGAGCCAAGATAAAGTCGTTCTGGGCATAACATGTGAGAGAAAGCCAAGTCACAATAATCTATTTCGAATTTGGAAGAAGTACGTATGCCACCAGCAGCGTGACTACATCCGATGCATGAAGGAGAATTACCTTTTTCTCGCTGTTGGCTCAGGAGTTGTTTCCTGCGTTCTTCATCTCCCGACACACCCACTCTACACCTCAGCTGCTTCTCAACAGACGGTCTCCCACGCTTTGCCCGCTGTGCTTCCAGGTCTGGGTCAGGAACTGCACAGGTAGGTGGGGCAGCTTCGGGAAGCCTCCGCTTCAGGCGAAACTGTTCTGCCAACGTGTGTGAAGAAGCTGCACGAAAATCAAAGACAACATAATGTACGGTTACCACACAATTCCCACAACTGGGCAGTGTGAAAATGGGAGTGTGAAACACTGATTACTGACATGGCGACATAAGGTAACTGCCCTGCAGGTAACACAGTCACTCCTTTCTGCTTTGCAAGATCAGGCCAGATGAGTCTGCTGGGAGCTTCTTGGCAAAGTGGGCCGACAAGGTCTCCAGGCCGCCATAAAGCTCGTCCAGATCCTTGGCCTCCGGGGCAAGGTAGCTCTGGCCATCGATCACCTTCAGCATATTGCGCACTTGTTTTGCCGAACGCTGAACGACCTGGTGCGCAGTCTGCACATAACGAGAGAACAACACGGCTGGTTCATAACAGCTTTGAGCCCCAATGTTATTGGTATCAAAGCTGATAACTGACAAACAATTGTTTTTGGAAATCACAGAGCCCAGTGAAATGTGTCACATTTAGAAAAGCGATCCTGTCAGCTTTTCTATTATTGTGTTCACATGGCGCTACCTAACGACACCGCTATTCAGACACGTTGTCTACGTAGCCACGTAAGTTTCTACGTAAGATGCTCGGTACCTGGTCCTGGACCAGGGAGCTCCTACCATCGCGCGGCCGGCTGGCCGCATGCCTGTGCATTGCAGACCTTTTGTTGTTGCCTTTTCGGATGTGCATGCACGAGGAACTTCCTTCTTTGGAACTGCTTCTTACATGAGCTGTTTCGGATATTTCGTCTCCTGGCCTGGCTTATTTCGTTTCGGCGCTGCTGAGACCTCCTTTCGCGGAATATTACTCAATGACAGGTGAGTTGACCAGTTCCCTTTGATTCATTTGCTTGTGTTGACTCTTTCATTTACGAAAAGTGTGCTGATTTTAGGTGGAATACAACAAATAATGGAAAAGCTGACAGGATCTCTTTTCTAAATTTAGCTTTTCTGCTGTCGAGGCCTCCTTTTACGGAATACTCAATGACAGGTGATCTCTGAGTTGACCAGTTTCCTTCGATTCATTTGCTTATGCTCACCCTTTCATTTACGGAAACGTGTGCTGATTTTATTCGGATTTAGATCCATTTTTTATCTCTTTGCCCTTGCCTACAGTGTGCGAAGAACGCGAGTTCACCTTCTTGACGGTAAGGCTGATGTTAGATGTGTTGTCGAAAGACTCATATTCATTGCACATTAGTACGTTGCAAGTAAGGCACTGGTCAGTGGCATACTATCGTTGGCAGTTCCCAATCTGGAGGGAAAGGTTCAAGGACTCATTGACCGAGTTTGCCAAATAAATTCGCATATCAGGGAAAATCTCCATTGTGGAGAGGTTCAGTAACTTGTTTGCTTCATACGAAACAAGCCAATGGGTGCAGTCTCGTCTCGTGAAAATCTCCTACTTGTATGATTGGATTTGTTTACTCGAGTCTGGGCTGTTTGATTTGTGAGTACCGCCGAGATTGCACTGCCCCAAATAAAGTTTCGTGCCGCCAAAGCAAGAATTACGATCTGCAATCTGTTTGTAGTACCTGCAAGAATGTGCAGTACATGTATCGTACTTTCTCTGTTGCTGTTTCAGTTGCCGTCATGTTGCTAAAGAAAGGTTCAGTAGAGAGGTTCTGCAAAACGAAAATTCGAACGAAGTTTCGCGACAGTCCTTGCGAAAGTGTGTACAAATTTTTGCACGAACTTTGCGTTCTGCACATTTTCGTAGTTTGCGCGGGCCAAGTGCACGTATGATGACCCGATCTCACGAAATTTCCTACGACAGCTCATTTGGCGTTCCATGTAAGTTTCGCGTCCAAAGTTGCGAAAGTTCGTGCGAAGTTTTGCACTTCATGATGTAGAGCGAAAGTTCGTACGCATTTTCGTTCTGCAGAACCTCTCTAGTGACTCATTTGTTTCATACGAGAGGAGTCAATGAGTCGGTGTGGCTTAGAATCTTTCACTGTAAAAGAAATCTATTTGTATGTCTATTGGAGAAATAATTGTATTCATTGGTTATAAAATAGGTTAAGACAAACTCACAGAATAAAACACCATCGGTACCTTGGTGTTCGTCCTAAAGAGGTTCGACTGGATATCATTCATACTCACCAAAAAATGTGAATGATTTTATTATCATGGAGTGCCTTGTTTATCTCTCAGTATCAGTACCTCCAACCATAGCCTTGACCCTTTTATCCTCAGGATCAGTGTAGTTCTTGGAATGAGGTGTCGGACTAAGCAATGTATTTGTTTACATTTTAATACATGTTTATTGTTCCTCCTTTGCTGTGTTGTTTTAGAAAATCGTGGACTAACAGTTTGAAGTCATTGAACTACTTCCAAAAGTTGTATCGACATCAACAGGATTTATCTTTCAGTGCAATATTGTTAAGTCCCGGTTTCGCTCAGTTGGCAGAGCACGAGGGTACAGTAATGGATAATGGTTATCATACAGAATTGCAGACTTATTCAGAGAGAGAGAGAGAAAGAGTTCTCTAGCATGAATCTAAGAGGTAGGAACTGATCTTAATCGGCAAGAAACTGATCCCTAGGAAACTAGAAAGGCAGCAGCTTTTATAGGGTGAGTAAGTGAGCTAGCCTATGGTCAGGGGATACGTAGAGCAGAGAGAAGTAAGAAGAAAGGTCAAACTACAAGGTACATGATTGTGTGGGCAGAAGAATGGGAAAGGTCGGGACATGGCACCTGTGCAAGAGGAATACGTTTAGAGGAAGAACTGAATAGAAGGGTGTACAATACATCGTATACATGTGTAGGTGTGCAATAATACCAGGAGGACAACTGTTGAAAGGGGCATTAGGCTGTCCCTTTGGAAAAACGCGGCGAAGAATTCAAAATTCCGCGGCAAATTCTGCGGGGAAAAGGGGGGTTTTCTGCGGCATTTTCTGCGGTAAAATCAAAAATCTGCGGCATTTTCTGCACGTTTTTCACCCTCCTTGTAGAGGATATGACAACTACTCGCATGAAGGAGTACTTTTCATACTATCCTTTGCCGTCACAAACTGAATAAGAGTGAAGAATCATGGAGAGACCTGCACTGGCAAGAGAAATGTGCTCAAACAGATCGCAAAGTAGTTTTTCTGCTGCTTTCTGAGTAGTAATTTTAGTAATTTTCCCTAAAAAATTCAGATTCCGCGGGCAAAAGTGTGGATTCCGTGATTTCCGCGGATGATGGCAACTTCTGCGAAATTTGCCGCGGCCGCGGAATCGCGTTTTTCCAAAGGGACAGATTAGGATGTATGTACAGCTGTTAGTGTAGATAACTAAAAGTGCGGCTGAAAGTGAAATGCATCAAAAGGTCTCCAGTGCGCTATCTAAGGTCAACCTCGAAAGTGTGTTGGAACAATAGATGAATACAGCGCATAGTATAGTATTAGTAGTGCATGTAAAAGAGGATAGAAGGTGAGGCTGGTGTAACAAATCAAGTACATGTGCATGTCATATAATGTATGTATTCCTATCTAACATAGCCCTCCCCTTTGCGGGCGCATGTCCTCATGCGAAGAAAAAGTAAGAGGGGACATGTACATGAATAGCAGTGAAGAGTGAAAAAAATCGAAGGCAGTAGTAATGTATGAACTTGATGAAGGAAGAAACATTACGGGTACTATACTATAATTATCAGTTAGCATTTCCTCATCTGAATCATTAATATGCAGTTCGATTAGATCTTGCTGAGTCGCAGAGACATCAGGTGACGATCCACTCGTAGGGTCGGGAGAGTGATCCTTGGGAGGTGGTGATACCGGCGTAGGGGCGGCAGACGGATCCTCCGGCGGCGGCGGTGATTTCAGCTTTGCTGGCGGGGATGGCGAACGTTCCTCAGCAAATTCCGGGGATGTTGATGATCGGTGAGCCGGGACGGTGCGAGCAGCGCGGCGGGCTCCTAACCCTTCCACTGTCAGTGGTGGTGTCGCCGGGGTCGGGAGAAGGGGTGGCCGAGTGGGCGGAGAGTGATAACACCGCGTCGTGCTGAACCGTGGCGTCTGCGTAGGCGTGGCCATTGCTGTCACTAACCTGGTGCAGCATAGACACGAAAATAGGCAGGAGGCCGAATATGAAAAGCCGGGTGCGTGTTGAGGGTTGCGGAACTGGTTGTGTTGGGGTGGACATTAGAGACGGTGGTGTGTATTGCACAGGTGTGAGGTATGGACGAAGTCTGTTGCGGTGGGCGGTTGTGACGCGTTGCATGTCGCATGATGCTGGATGACCTTATCACGATAACCCATGATTATAAACCATTATAAACACAGAATTAACAAAAACATCTGCGACACGCACCTGGCGCATGGCTACATTTCTCAAATTAATCTGATCGAGGGTGGGGAAATCTGAAATATCTGAAAGGCAGGACAAATTTATGACGGAGTCCTGAAATTCTGCTACAGCAACATGCACAGAATGACCTCCGTATAAAAAAGGTATCACCACCACTATTCACATGTTACCCTGCAGAAGAACATGCATTATGCTAGTGCCATTTTCTGCAAGAAAAGGCTTGCACATCAATGCGTATAATACGGTATTGATATGATGTGAAGGCCATCATTTACATATTGATAAAGGGCATTCCATTGATTGGTGACAGAAAAAACAAAAGAAATTATAGCAATAAAAACTGCTTTATGGCAGTTTTCTAAAAAAAGTTATTGTGTTCTAGTCCATGGACCCCGTCTAAAAAGTAAGAAATTAACGAAATGTGATAGCTGAAAATTAAAATTTCACACAAAACTTCACAATAATCACACACAGAATGAAAAGCTACATGCAGAAGACCTTTTCCCCTCGTGATCCTCTTTCCTTTGCATGCATGTTGCCAATTGTTGGTGCAGTACAAGTTTAGTGTTCAAAGCAGCATTTCAAGTGTTGTGATTATTGTGAGGTTTTGTGTGAAATTTTAATTTTCAGCTATCACATTTCGTTAATTTCTTACTTTTTAGACGGGGTCCATGGACTAGAACACAATAACTTTTTTTAGAAAACTGCCATAAAGCAGTTTTTATTGCTATAATACCTGGTGAAGGGGAATGTCGCCACACGCCAAGGGTGCCTGCTCACTTGCCGCCTCCACAGTATCGCTTGCAACAGCCGGGCTTTCATTGGCAGTATGCCCTTGCTCTGGAGCACTGCGGGCGAACCCCAAGTCCAGGCAAAGTCGAGGCGACTTCAGGTACTGTGCCGGGAGCGATTCCCAGCTGTGCTCTGGGATCAGGCGGAAGATGGCAAACATGTGCTTACATGGTAGGCCATGTTGATGCCAGTCTTCGCAACTGCAACATGGCTCTCCCAGACGAACAACATGTTTGCGGGTTGCCGACTGCACAGTGATCTGTTCTTCCGGTCCAGTCACGTCAACATCAGCTTGATATCAATTCAGCAAATGCAAAACAGAAACAAACAGTGTTCATAAGTTTGAGAGAGTTGAAACGGTAAAAGTCTGAAGGAAAATTGGATGCCACCACAACGACTCGAATAACAGGAAGCAATGTTCAATAAATAAATAATCCTGCAAATACACAACGATCAAAGACAGCACTGAGACTGTTACAAGGTCAATGGCAACACACTACAACATATACCATCTATCCCCTGACTTACCAATGCAATACTGCTCTGCTGCCTGCTCACGCTGAAGGCAATGAACAATGACTTTCTCGGGCCGGTCATGGAGGTACGGGGGAATAACATCTTTGTACTTCCGGTACATGCTTGATTGTTGGATGTTGCGGAGCAGAAACTTTCAGCAGAAACTTTCGTTTCTGCTCCGGCACAAACTGTTCAATTAGGATGTGAAACACCTCGCTCAACGTTCTCTTCTTCTTCTTGGACACATTGAGGAAGGAATATTTCAACACCTAAAGTACAAGAACACAGTTACTTTTAGTGATCCAACGTACATCATACTTAGAAGTACAAGTATGTTCATCACTTTTAAGTTTTGACCACAAAATGTCAAGAACAAAAGCAAGAAAAAGATTACAAGATCTAGATAAATACCGAACACAAAACAAGAAACACTGCTTGCAGTCCTCAGTTGAATTTACACAACATTTTACCTTGTTGTTGGCCTCCACTCCATTGTTGGTGAAGACGTTGAGGCGGTAATCGACCTCCGTCCAGGCACGAGACCAGCGCTGAGAAGACACGGAACGGATTAAAAAGAAGTGAGATCAACGCACACATTTGAACTGATGTAGCACATGCAGCAAGCCTATCAATTACCAGTTATAGCAAGTAAAAATGGAAAGATAAACCTGTGGGATGGAAAGCAACTTGGCTTTCAACCAGTTTTGGACCTGCCGATTGTTCTGCCATACTTAGAGGACATAGAGCTTAGCCTCGGCTTCCCGATAGTTCCTGGAGGATTAGACCACAACAAAGGGCGTGGCAAAAAGTGTAAGACTCAGCTGCTGTACAAAGGCATGATCTAGCACTGCCATCAATGTACCATTTGAACCTCATTGACATGATGTAAACCCACATAATATGGCACACTATGATGATGTAAGATAATGTGAGGTAATAATTATTACTGGTATCATGAATTGCCCTTACTTATCATGGTGCTGTCCATCTTCCACATATGGTCGAGCGTAAGCAAGGGCCCGCAGGTGATTCAAAAGAACAGCGGCTTCAGAGTCGTTCAGGCCATGGTTCCGGTCCTTGGTCCACCGCTGCCAAGCCTGTTCGCGGTGGAAGTCGCACAAGAATATACGACATCCAGGAAAGACCTACATGCAGTGCAAATGGAAGAGGCATAGAACGGAGAGACTTGCCATACCATTGTTACGAAACTACAACTAGACTGGTTTGCTCCTGCGGTTCACGAACCCCACACGACACTCACTGGCCCGCACGACACGCAGCCAAAACAACACAACCGTCTTCTTCTGGGTCTAGAAAGGTTCTAAAGGAATAAATTCATAGAGCTATGTGAAAAATACTTCGAGAAAAACACCAACGACCCGGGTCGGCGCAAGCACGCATGCCCAGCGACCCCGGGTCGGTGCAGGTACGCATACTACAAGACTTGCACGCGTTCCAGAGTGCAGCTGCACGTGCAGTGCAGCACCGGAAGTCAACCAAAGCAGGGTACAATAATACACAGTGGCGGAACGTGCCGTGCTGCAGAGCGGGCAGCAGGAAGTCATGCAACCAAAGCACCATATACATTATAGCAATAAAAACTGCTTTATGGCAGTTTTCTAAAAACGTTATTGTGTTCTAGTCCATGGACCCCGTTTAAAAAGTAAGAAATTAACGAAAAGTGATAGCCGAAAATTAAAATTTCACACAAAACCTCACAATAATCACACACAGGATGAAAAGCGAGAAGACCTTTTCCCCTCGTGGTCCTCTTTCCCATGCATGTTGGCGCATTACTCGTACAAGTCACCCGTGAAGTGTCAGACCAAGATGAACTCTTGGTCAGACTAAACAAGTGTTGAAAGCAGTAGTTTTTAAAACTAAGATCCTCAAGTGTTGTGATTATTGTGAGGTTTTGTGTGAAATTTTAATTTTCGGCTATCACTTTTCGTTAATTTCTTACTTTTTAAACAGGGTCCATGGACTAGAACACAATAACGTTTTTAGAAAACTGCCATAAAGCAGTTTTTATTGCTATAATTTCTTTTGTTTAAAGAGTCGGCGTGGAGAAAGCAATTTTATTAGTGCAATTAGGAGTATAATCGATGCAGACATGGCCAGACAACAACGAGTTCATGGAATTCTTTAAGGATTTTTATGTTATTCAAAATCGATTTTCGTGTTCCGCTCATCAGTGAATAGTATCGGAACTGAGGGTACTGTGTACAAAAATAGAACATTTTATAACAGCATAATTAATAAAAAGTGTGAGCAACAAAGGAAGTGCTACAGCATTACATAATAGGTGTCAAACATAGTGCTAACGTATATAACTGAGTGCAGCCACAAAGCAAGAGGTGATACAGTGCAACATGACACAACATTTACATCTGATAACCAGCTACGAGAACAACTTTAGCGCGACTACGTGCTTCTTTTGTTTACAAAGAACAGGATTATGCACACGAATACATACAGCTTCCAGAACCTTCAACTGCTTAACATAACTTGCACGGCACAAAACAGAAAAGTGAGAATCATCGTACACACTAAGACAATCTGGACGTGATAACAAGTGACAAAATACAGCTGACTTTTTGCTCACGTCGCTCTCTTCCGTCTCATCCCGCTCCTTTCCTTCGACCTCCTCCGCCCTATCCTCGTCCTCCGTCTCATCTTCATCATCATCGTCCTCATCACCACCATCATCATCACCAGTCACTTCCTCATCATCCGTTTGATGCTCATTTCTTTTGTTTTTTGGGTATTTTTTAAAGGATGATTATTATAATAGTTGTGTCACCAATGGAATGCCCTAAATGATGGCCTACGTACTACATGTAGCGCCTCTACGTGCATCATATCAAATTCAATACCGTATTATACGCATTGATGTGCAAGCCTTTTCTTACAGAAAATGGCATTACTCTTGCATATTCATGTTCTTCTGCTTGCAGGGGAATCATATGATATGGGTAGTGGCGGTGATACTTTTTTTTATACGCAGGTCATTCTGTGGATGTTGCTGTTGCAGAATTTCATGACTCGGTCGTAAAATTGTCTTGTCTTTCAGAAAATTCAGATGTCCACACCCTAAATCACATTTACTTGAGAATTGTAACCAGGTGCGTGCCGCAGATGTTTTTGTTGATTCTGTGTTTATAATTGTAATCATGGGTTGTCGTGATAAGGTCATCCGGCATCATATTGTACTGAAATCGTAATCCTGTTGATGTCGATAAAACTTTTGGAAGTAGTTCAAGGACTTCAAAGTGTTACAAGTCCACGATTGTCTAAAACAACACAGCAAAGTAGGAACAATAAACATGTATTAAAATGTAAACAAATACATTGTTGAGTCTGACACCTTGTTCCAACAACTACACTGATCCTGAGGATATAAGGGGCAAGGATATACATGTATGGTTGGAGGTACTGAGAGATAAACAAGGCACTCCTGAATGTTACACGACTTTGGAGGAGTATGAATGATATCCAGTCAAACCTCTTTAGGACGAACATCAAGGGACCGATGGTATTTGTTCTGTGAGTTTGTCTTAACCCTATTTTATAACGAGTGAATACAATTATTTCTCCAATAGAGACACGAATAGATTTCTTCTACAGCGAAAGATTCTAAGCCAGACCAAACCATTGACTCGTCTTGTATGAAACAAATGAGTCACTGAACCTTTCTTTAGCAACATGACGGCAACTGAAACAGCAACAGAGAAAATACGATACATGTACACCCTAGTAAAATAAAAGTTAATGATAATAAATAATAATAATAATAATATTAACTGGTTTGAGGGAAAGAGACAAACGGGAAAAGTCTGAAGAAAAAATTGACTGTCACCACCAGGACTCGAACCAGGGACCCTCGCTTGTAGCCAGCGATGCTCTAACCACTGAGCTATGGTGTAGTCGTCATCCAAGCAGAGACCGTTCAACGTTTTCTTCAGACTTCGTAACTCACACTTCCTGTGAATCCACACAGGCGGGTGGGACGCAGCCCTCACTGTACCCACACACTTCACGTACAAACTAGCACGCGGGGAGCCCCAAGTCATGAAATAATAATAATAATAATAATAATAATACAGCACATTCTCGCAGGTACATGTACTACAAACAGATTGCAGATCGTAATTCTTGCTCTGCCGGCACGCAACTTTATTTGGGGCAGTGCAATCTCGGCGCTACGCACAAATCAAACAGCCCAGACTCGAGTAAACAAATCCAATCGAACGAGATTTTCACGAGACTGCACCCATTGGCTTTTTTAAAAACAAGTCACTGAATGGATGAACCTCTCCATAATGGAGATTTTCCCTGATATGCGAATTTATTCTACATACTGGGCCAATGCGTCTTTGAACCTTTCCCTCCAGATTGGGAACTGCCAACGATGCTATGCCACGGCAAAATTCAGATTCTACCCTATGATCGGAGCACGGAATGCCGGAAGCAATCATGACCAGTGCCTTACTTGTAACGTACCAATGTACAATGAACATGAGTATTTCGACAACACATCTAAGCCTCAGCAGCAACATAAGCCTTACCGTCAAGAAGGTGAGCTCGTGTTCTTCGCACACTGTTGGCAAGGGCAAAGAGATACGAACGGATCTAAATCCGAATACAATCAGCACACGTTTCCATAAATGAAAGGGTGAGCATAAGCAAATGAATCGAAGGAAACTGGTCAACTCAAATATCACCTTGAGTATTCCGTAAAAGGAGGCCTCGAGAGCAGAAAAGCTGAAATTAGAAAAGAGTAGCTGTCAGCTTTTCCATTATTAAATTTATTGTATTCCATAATTCCACCTAAAATCAGCACACTTTTCGTAAATGAAAGAGTCAACACAAGCAAATGAATCAAAGGGAACTGGTCAACTCACCTGTCATTGAGTAATACTCCGTGAAAGGAGGTCTCAGCAGAGCCGAAGCGAAATAAGCCACGACACGAAATATCCGAAACAGCTCATGCAAGAAGCAGTTCCAAAGAAGGAAGTTCCTCGCGCATGCACATCCGAAAACGGACTGCACTGCAACACAATGTCTGCCGTGCACGTGCACAGCACGCACCACACGTTGGTAGATCTAATACCGAGCACCTTACGTAGAAACTTACGTAGCCTAAGTGAAATACCGAGCACCTCGGCAGATGGTGGTCGTGGAGGAGTGCTGGACCTGGATGACTCCATCAATGGAAGCACCGTTCGGGATCTCCTCAAGGCCAAGCACCCGGAGGCGCAGCCTCTTCATGCGGAAGCATTGCTTCAGGGCCAGGCACCCGTGCCTCCCCACCCTGTACGCTTTGAGTCACTCAACCGAGACGCACTACGCAAGGCCGCCTGCACACCCAAGGAGCTGCCGGTCCCTCCGGGGTGGATGCTGCCTCTTGGCGGCACATGTGTACATCCTTTGCCGATACATCGGACCAACTCTGTGACGCTATGGCCAAGTGTGCTCGTCGTCTCGCTACTACGTACGTGAACCCGGCGTCACTAGACGCCTACACTGCATGCAGGCTGATTCCACTCGACAAATGCCCTGGAGTCAGGCCAATAGGCATCGGGGAAGTCTTGCGGCGCATAGTGGGGAAGGCCATCCTCGAGGTGATCCGCCCCGAAATCATGGAAGCTGCTGGCAGTCTCCAGCTATGTGCGGGGCAAGATAGCGGCATAGAGGCGGCAATCCATGCGATGTGCGACGTATTTGATGACCCTTCCACTGAGGCCATTCTTCTGGCTGACGCCACCAACGCGTTTAACTACATACACATTAGCTATGCTTGTCACATGCTATGAGATTGTGTCTAATAATAATAACTGCCTAAATCGCGAAGTGTGCCTCCGTAACATCCAGCACCTATGCCCATCACTCGCCAAACTCGTGATCAACACCTACCGAAAGCCCGCTAGCCTCTTCGTCGGCGGCGAGAAGATCTTGTCATGTGAGGGTACCACACAGGGCGACCCCGTCACCATGGCGATGTATGCCATTGGCATCATCCCACTTATGAAAGCTGTTGCAACAGAAGGAGCCGTACAGGCATGGTTTTTTTTTTTTTTTTTTTTTTACTATTGTTCCCAAACCCAACTCGTAAAATAAATAATTATGTGGACAAAAACAAACAGCTACTGAGCAGGGGCTGCACTGGGCAGCAGTGATGGTGAGGTACCAGGGGCTCCACCGACCAAAGGTCTCGGCTTCAATGCCACAAGCACGCACCAGGAAAAAGAAACAGAAATGTAAAGCAAAGCTAGATCTAGCTATGGGGAAGTAGAATGGGTAAACGTACCGGTAGGTGTTTAGAAAAATATAAACAAGATGAAAAGAGATTGCAGATGATGCCGGATCCGGTGGCAAGCTGAAGAGCCGCCGAGTGTGGTGGGATCAGCTGATGGAGAAGGGCCCCAAATATGGCTACTTCCCAAATCCAGCTAAGTCAGTCCTAGTGGTCAAGCCCCCACTCCTCGACGAGGCCATCCGGATTTTCGCTGGTACTGGTGTTTCCATCCAGGCAGATGGATGCCGCTACCTTGGTGCAGCCATCGGATCATCCGCGTTCGCCACGCAGTACGTGCAGCAGAAGGTCGAGGAGTGGGTCGCACAGGTCCAACGGCTGAGTGACTATGCCCGCTCTCAGCCTCAAGCTGCGTATGCCGCGTACACCCATGGCCTGCAGAGTAAGTGGACCTTTCTCTGCCGAGGCATGCCAGCCATGGATGAGCACCTGCTTCCACTTGATGATGCTGTGTCCAACATGCTGATCCCTGCCCTTCTGGGACGACCGGTGAATACCCAGGAGCGCAGCCTCCTTGCTCTTCCGTGTCGCTTCGGCGGTCTCGGGCTGCCCCACCCATCGTCGCGAGCCTCCCAATATCAGTCTTCTCGAGACATCACCGCGCCCCTGACAAGCCGTATCTTGGTCCAAGATATGGAATTAGGCACCGCCATTGACGATGTACGCGCTGCCAAGAAGCAAGCGAAGAACACAGTTGACGCCTCGGTTCGGGCTGATGCTGTGCTTCTTTCCTCATCTGTGGATACTGAGTTGCAGCGGGTCATTGCGCTAGCGTCGGAGAAGGGAGCTTCTTCCTGGCTGACCTGTCGACCCTTGAAGCGGCATGGCTTGACCCTCACCAAGGGTGAGTTCCGCGACGGAATCCACTTGCGCTACGGCTGGCTTCCACAGCGACTGCCATCATCTTGCAGCTGTGGAGCCACATTTTCAGTCGCTCACGCTTTGTCTTGCCCCACAGGGGGGTTTCCGTCGGTGCGGCACAATGAGGTGCGTGACCTCACTGCCCATATGCTGAAGCGAGTGGCTCACAATGTCTCCGTGGAGCCCCACCTGCAGCCGGTCACTGGGGAGCAGTTCCGGTATCGCACCGCTATCCAGACTGAGCAGGCCCGTCTCGACGTTGCGGCAAGTGGCATCTGGGGTGGCCGGTTTGAGCGCACCTTCATCGATGTGAGGGTTTTCAATCCTCATGCGACCTCAAACCGCGCCACCTCCATTGCTTCCTGCTAGAAGGAGAAGGAGAAGCGGCGCTGCTACGAGCAACGTGTCCGCGACATAGAGCATTCGTCGTTTGTTCCGGCCATATTCTCTACCACTGGTGGTTTGGGCAAACACGCGCAGTCGCTCTACAAGCGGATAGCTTCTCTTCAAGCCGCGAAGACTGGAGAAGCATACAGCTGTGTTATGTCTTGGGTTCGATGCAAATTGAGTTTTGCCCTACTCCGGTCCAGCGTGATGTGTTTGCGCGGATCCCGGAATCTTCGGCCGGTGCAGTTGGACTCACCTCCCACCTTGGCGGTTGCTGAGGCGGGCATTCGCATTTGATACCATTTGCCTCTGGTTTTGACTGTATTGGCTTCGTCTGTGCTCTTTTCATCCTACTACTAGTAGTTTTCAGTCCGCTATTGGGCGGCTGCACTCCAGCACTGCTTTGCACTTCTCTTTACTTCTTTTTTCGTTTTTGTAATCATTGCTGACTGAGCTGTACGTAGATTTAAAAAAGATTTTCTATGTAGTGTGCAAGGGACAAGCTTATCTATTTTTGCGGATTTTCTTTCATAATTTTGATGATCCAGGGGATGGCCCACGCCTGGTACTGCCACTGCATTATAAATCATAAGCACCTTACGTAGAAACTTACGTAGCATAGCGATGTCGTTTTTCTGCCATGTGAACACAATAATAGAAAAGCTGACAGGATCGCTTTTCTAAATGATATAAGTCCAGTGCAGTGCAACTACCGTACAATAAATTACGATGGATTTGTCCAAACAGAGTGGAAGACTACAAGACAACACGCACGCATATGCATCACGCGTACACAAGTGGGCGAGAGACAGAGAGGAAGAGAGAGAGAGACACCTTACTTCTCTAACACCATGAATATGCGAGTATGGCCAATGCACTCCATACGTTTAATAAAACACATAGAATTCACAATCATAAACTATAGCGAATGTCTCATACTGTACCTCCTCAATGGAAAGCGTTTCTGCTTCGGAGTAATCCGTCATGAAAAATTTAGGTTTCCATCGGGGATTGTTGTTTTTGATGATACGGAGAGCTTCCGCAATATCCTCACTCCTCTCCAACTGAACGCAAAACTCTATGGCAATAAAGAATGACAAATAAGTGAAGACAGTTAGTAAACAAATGAAGTGTTTCTTTGTCAACAAGGCCGCTCATCTCATAAGGGGCCGTCCGGGGTTACCGATAGTTATTGCAAAACGAAAAGTTTTAGTATTTTTCAGTACCCACCCACCCACCTACCTTTTCTGCAGGCAAAACGAATTCCAATAAAATATTGATGTCAATTTTTCGACAACCAGAAGTAACAGGGCATTCTCCATCTGCATTCAATAATTATTTTCAAAATGAAACTCCTTCAAACCCACCCACCCCCAAACGAAAACTTTTCGTTTTGAAAATACTATTGGTAACCTTGGACATATACACATATAAACGTTCAAACAATTCATCATCTACCGATTAGCAGCTGTTTGAGCATCACTAAGAAGGAAAAGAAGAAAAGCAGTACTCTATGGTACATATCCTACCAGCTACGACGATGTATCCTGCATTTGTGTGCACCACCAAGAACAACAGAGCGAGATCGTAGCATGTAGTACGATATTTGGCATTCATAAGTGCTAATTCGCCATAGTCAGCTAGCAATTCTTGCTGCCACTTCTCCTGGTGGATAAGCAAGAGACGAGTAGCAGCAGGAATAGGATCGACCAAAGCTTCGTCCTCACCGCAGCGACCACTGCCATTGTATCTGGTGGCAGGAAAAGGGGGAAAGAATTATGAGAAGTTCATCAAAAATCATTGCAGTGCACATGCATACAATAGATGGGAAAGCCACAGAAAGAATAGTGTCGCTGTGTTGTCAGACTTAAAAAAAAGTTGCATTCTACCTTCCATGTCCTGCATCTTCTTCTGTTGCATCACTCAAACAGACAGAATCAGAGTTCTGCTGCTGATCACTGGACGCAGCGACATAAGGCCGGAACTGCAGCAATGCAGGTGGATTTGTCCCTTCATTCCACTTCTTAATCTGGATGAAGAAGTAGAAAATTAGAACATGTGTGTGTGTGTACGAGAGAGAGAGAGAGAGAGAGAGAGAGGGAGAGAGAGAGAGAGAGAGAGAGAGAGAGAGAGAGAGAGGTAGGAAGAGAGAGAGTGAGAGAGAGAGAGAGAGAGAGAGAGAGAGAGAGGTAGGAAGAGAGAGAGTGAGAGAGAGAGAGAGAGAGAGAGAGAGAGAGAGAGAGTGAGGTAGGAAGAGCGAGAGCGAGAGAGTGAGTGAGTGAGAGAAAGGTATCGAATACATTTATCCAAGTACTTCGCTTGAGAATGTAAATGTGCCATGATAAAGAAGAATCAGCAACTATGATATAATGCGCACACAGACGTAACACACGTGTGCCTTGAAGGTCATCTCCTCCTGGTCAAGCCGTGACTGCTGAAGTTTGTGCGTGGACAGAGCAATGTGGGAGCGAATGTCCTTCAGTTCTGGATGATGAGCACGACCCGTTTGCTGAAATCAAAGATAAGAATGATAAAGATATAATGGTCTTTAAATAGAGTGAGAGGTTAGCAGAGTATATGCACTGTTACACACACACACACACACACACACACACACACACACACACACACACACACACACACACACACCAATGAAACATGTAGTAGGCAGATGGCAGTGCATACTTCAAGGAATGAAATAAACCATACAGTGAAACTTCAGGATAACGTACTCCACCGGCTGCACAAATCTGTACTATACAGCTAAGGTGCTGTAACGTTATACCTATAAGTTACTAGTTATGACTAACAGTCCACCAAGGTGGTAGTATGTATGATACATGCAGGGTAGTCTCTAATGAGCTGTTTCACTGCAGCATGTTCCTCATTTTCTCCTCCTACCTGGCTATACTCGATTTTGAGAAAGGTTTGGATGGCCCTGGCATCTCTCAAACCTTCGGCCGTGAAGGGAAAAAGGTGGTCGATGACCTCTTTGCTAATCCGCTGGCTGTATGCGCTCATACAGCGGCCAATGTCCGACTCCACATCGTGGCCCGTGTGGCATGATGCACTAGGCACGCTCACAATGAATCTAAGAGGACAAAGCAAGACATGAATGAACCAGAATTCTGTATTGGAATCGCTTTCAGATGCTTGTAGTGGAACCCACGTTCGACCAGCCAGCACTAATGCAACACTTCGGACTAGGGAATGAATTATTTACAAGAGAATTGGAAGAGACATAGAAGTTAGAAGTAAGTTATCAGAACCAGACTGAAGCACACTGAACTAAAGGATCGACTCAACTACTGAAGTACAGAAAGACGGGCATGCAATCTGAGAAAGGAGTGCAGCTACGCACGTGGCTAGACACATGCACAGCATGAGAGGTGTACACATAAAGCAGAGGCGCGCGCATATGGGTGAGCGTGTACACAGCATGCATAGCAACATACAGTGTGACACAAGAGTCATAAGGCACCTAATATAGCAGTTCATAACACCACTCCCCTAGGTGCCATTGATCATCCACTGTATCTAGCTGGCTGTCGTCGATTACCAGGGCCTCGGAGATCGTAGCGCTGAGTCGGCATGTCAGCCGCAAACTCGATGCTCACCACATTATCACAGGCAGCTGGCTCTGGGCGATCTTCGGCAGCGTCATGGTTACCATCATCTAGTGTTCCATCTACCTGCTGGGCGTGTCCAGGCTTCACGATATCAACGTTCACGACCTTCTCTCTGCCGTCAGCATGCTGGATCACCAGGGTCGATGGCGAGACTATCTTCAGCACCGTCCAGCCACTCTCATATGGCGTCATGAGCTTCTGACTCCGCTCTGGGCGACGTAGCATCACCGGATCATCGACACGGTATGGTGACTCTGTTGGACCGCCTGACACAGAGTCATTCGAGGACAGTAGCGACTCAACAAGGTCTCGAATTCGAGCAGCGCGCCCGGCGAGTCGGTCTACCCATTCACTGGCGCTGTATGCTGTCGGGTCGTGATCAATTACTAGATCGCGCCCTTCCCAGCCCGTGATGGCCAGCCTTGGCGATATTCCGGTTGTAGCATGGCGACGTCTATTGTAGTAGAACAGAACCAACTCCAGCTCAGACGTCCAGTCACTGGTTTCCTCGAGCGCCTTACGCAGGAGACCGATGATCGTACGGTTGAGCCGTTCAACCCCTCCTTGTGATTGAGGATGTCGAACTGCACCCGTTTTCACCACCACACCAAACTGTTCCAGGAGGGCTGCTACGACCGAGTTCCGGAACTCAGTGCCGTTGTCCATGCGAATGACAGACGGCGGGCCCCACCGGCAGCAGATCTTGCTCAGTGCGGCTGCTACGCTCGCTGCATCGTGTCGACGTAGTGGCTGTACCTCCGCCCACTTGGTGAACATGTCGACGCATACCAGGCAGCAGTGGTGCGCTCCACTCTGGCCAAGCTCCAACGTGTCGATCTGTATGACCTCCCATG
The DNA here is from genome assembly GCF_964019385.1 of Sycon ciliatum. NCBI lineage: Eukaryota > Metazoa > Porifera > Calcarea > Leucosolenida > Sycettidae > Sycon > Sycon ciliatum. The sequence goes on along the minus strand of NC_088645.1, from coordinate 38,779,930 downwards.
GTCGTCCTGGTACGTCTGGACGCGTTGGCTCAACAGTCGGTCCCCGTGCCGGGTTAGCTGCAGAGCAAGGCACACACGCTTGGACAACACTCTGGCATTTCTCGGCCATCAGCGGCATATAGCAGCGCTTGCGCAGTGAGTCATGCATTGTCGTCCAGGTGGCATGGCCAGAGGTCTTGTGAGATGCTTTCAGTACTTGGTCTTCAAGCTCAGGTGGTATGACTGGCACTTGCACGACACCGTCGAGTGGCAGCTTTACTGAACGCATCAGCACACCGTCATGGTCCAACAGCTGATCACGGACCGGTCTGTACAGCTTCGACGACAGGGGGGTTCCCAACTTCAGCTCATCCAGCAGCTGTGATATCTCGGTATCGGCTTGCTGCGCATCCTTTATCTCACTGAGAGTAACGGGCCCGATAGCATGCTTGTGCGTTGCCACAGAAACAGAACAAACATCACTCGCCTCGGCTGTACCCTTGGGCCACCGCCTCGGGACACGGGTGAGCTCATCGGCCGGGTTCTGGTCAGTCGGCACCCACTCCACTCGGACCTTGAGGCCGACCGTTTGGACGAAGTCAGCAATCACTTCCAGTCGCCGCTCAACCAGTATCTCGTGCAGCCCACCAACTTTCACTCGGCGCACATTGTCGAGGACCTGCTTCAGCCAGCCGTACACTGTCTTTGAGTCGGTGACGAGTCGTACCGTCTGCAGGTGCCATTGCGCTGCAAGCGACAGTCCACGCACCGCAGCATCTAGCTCCGCCACATTGATGTGCTTCTTATCGGCTGTGTCCCGCAGCCATGTACCGTCTTCGATGACTTGGCCGTTCAGCTGGAGGACCACACCGACTGCCAGATCCGAGGCATCGCAGAACACAGCCCAATCTCCATCGGACTCGGCTGATGCATGCCACACACCACGGACGGGGTCTTGAGCGGACAGCTGCTCAGCAACTTCGTCAGCACACTGAAGAACGCTAGGTGGAACCGGCGTGTCCCATCTGTCCACTGCACTTGATAGCCGCTTCAACATTGAGCAGGCTGGGCGAAGCCATGCGCACACTGGATAGTGGCTTGTGAGCCGACCTGTCCATTGGAATACACCACGCTTCGTCAGCGGTTGGCGGAAGCTGAGGTCGACTCCATCGCGGCGAGCCCACATGATGGTACCATCAGCAGTCGTCGATAGCTTCAGGCCAAGCACTCGCGCCTCGGGTAGATGCTCTGGTGGCTTTGTCGGCAAGCCATACCGTGCTAGCTCTGCAGCGACGGCCTTGCGCTTCTCCGCTGGCGTGAGGACGTCATCAACGTAGTTGTCCACATCAGGCCATCGTCGCGTCACCCACCGAACAATGATGTCCATGAATTTTGGTGCAATCGATAGACCAAAACCCATCCGTGACATGGCGTACAGCTTCCCACGCCACACCACGACTTGGTAGCGCAAGAGGGATGGGTCGACTCGTACCTGCAAGTACGCCTTACGTATGTCGACAAGTTCAAACTGGCTGTCTGCAACCTGTCGCCACTTGCGGATCTTCTCACCGCATGCTGGGGCATCAGTGCCTGGGTTCGACTTAATCACCGCATTCAAGCCACGGTAATCAAGACAAGGACGAACTGGGGTCGACTCCTTGTGGGCTTGGTCCTTGGCGAGCAGCGGAATGATGGCCGCCGGAGGACCATACGTAGCCTCGTCGTACTCGATCAGGTAGCCATTCTCAACCCAGGCGTCCATCTCGTCACAGAACTGCGACTCTTGCTTGTCTGACAGGTTGTGCCTCGCGTACTGTCCGATCCCTGAGCCGATCGGAGATGTAGGAGCTTGCCCATCACGCCACTGCCAGTGCAACGTCCAATGCTGCTTGTCGTTGTCCCACCGGAGCTCTCCGTCTTCGGCCTTCAGGGTCACACCACGATCGTCCTCTGTGACGTCCACATGACGGAGTGTGCTCTCAACGTCAGCTGCAGCAGTAGCGGCTGCACCGGTATCTCTAGGTTGAGGACCAAAGCACACGCCATTGACCTCGCCGTCCTGGCCATAACTGAGTCGAACGCCACCAACACCAGCTATAACGTCAGCACCGAGGAGGAGGTCTGCTGCCACAGCCGTCAATGAGTCGACAACGCAGGCATTCACACGCACTCTTGGCAGACTAACCGGTTCACCATCCCCTTGGCGCTGCAGTTCCACATCAACTGCTCCTCTGATCTTCACCTTGCTGCTATCCACGGATACAACAGACACACGTGGCTGAGCAGTGAACGGAATCTTGTGAAGTTTGAGGAACTCGACCGTAACCATTGTGTAACTTGCACAAGTGTCCACTGCTGCTCTAGCACGTGCCCATTTGCTGCCTACCACGCCTCGCACGTCAACGTAGATTCTGGGCAGTGAAGCTCTAGTAGCCTCGGCTACAGTGCACAAACACGCACCCCTCGCCAGGGAGCCACTGTCTGCAGCCGTTGCTGCTCCAGACGATTTCCGCTCTTGCCAGGCTTTACGCTCCGGACAGTCACTCTTCATGTGACGTGGCTTGTCACAGAAGTAACAGGTTCGAGGGCCAGTACGCTCGCCGCGCGTTCCTTCACCAGCACCACTCTTGCGACCAGATTTCTTCGCTTTCGGGCACTGCCGCGCCATGTGGCCAACTCCGCCACAGTTGAAACATGCCTGCTCATCCGTGGTGGCAGCTGCCACAACAACATCGCCACGCACTCGTGTCAAGTGGTCCGAGGTCGCAGCCTTCAACGCCCGTACCACGTCCAGGCAACCCGTCACACTCAACTCTTTGCCCGCCATCGTAAGTCTTAGCTCTCGGGCAAACTCTACCAGCAGTCCCTTGATCAGCTGCTCTATGATCATCGGGTCCTTGTCGTCATCAGCCTTGTGCCCCGCCATAGTACTCAGTCGCTGCAAATCGGCAACGTAGGCGTCGGGGGACTCATCCACGCGCATCGTCCGTGAGGTGAATCTGGCGTACGCCTGCGCCTTCGTCAGAGTGAACGACAGTCCCATTTTCGCCAAGACTTTATCTTTGTCTTTCTGATCGCTTGCCGGCATCCGTGAAAATACAAGAAACGCGTCATCCGTCAGGAACAACGGAAAATTCTTCACTTTCTTGTCGTCCGTGTCCCAACCTTGTATGTTTGCAAGCACCAGAAACTTATCCCAAAAACGTCCGAAATCGTCCCCGTTCCCACGGAACGGCTGGAGGAAGTTGTCAAACTTGAGCGACATCTCGCTGGCGTGGCAGGGTTTGCACTCGTCAATACAACACACACGTCCCGGGTTTCGGCACCAGTTGTAGTGGAACCCATGTTCGACCAGCCAGCACTAACGCAACACTTCGGACTAGGGAATGAATTATTTACAAGAGAATTGGAAGAGACATAGAAGTTAGAAGTAAGTTATCAGAACCAGACTGAAGCACACTGAACTAAAGGATCGACTCAACTACTGAAGTACAGAAAGACGGGCATGCAATCTGAGAAAGGAGTGCAGCTACGCACGTGGCTAGACACATGCACAGCATGAGAGGTGTACACATAAAGCAGAGGCGCGCGCATATGGGTGAGCGTGTACACAGCATGCATAGCAACATACAGTGTGACACAAGAGTCATAAGGTACCTAATATAGCAGTTCATAACATGCTGCAATGTTAAAGCATCTCAGTCAGCAATTCAACAGCATATCTAATCTTTGGTAATACATTTAGCTCGTACCTGTACTGATGAGGCCGACCGTTATGGCCAATACAGCTTGCTGTCTACAACCTTATGTAATCGTTGGTAATCAATCATAGGTACTTGTGTACATATTCAAGTACAATTAAAAGAGGTGTCACGATTGACAACCACAGCAGGTACAACCCACACGATGACTCTGATCAGTTATATTCAACATACCTCTCCACGAAAGAAAATTTGGACAGGCCATCATCAGATGTTGCCGCTGACTGCAGTGCAGCGCGCAGCCCTTGCAATTGTCCAGCCCTTGCTCTGGTGTTGTTGTTTTTGATTATTTTACTTCGCAGATTCTAACGGGCAAGTTGCCCAATAACAAGAAAGCGAAGGCTGAGGGCTGAGGGAGACATACCGGCTTCCTTTATGGAGAATTCCGGGAACAGGATGACTCGCCTCAAGAAGCAAGAGACTTCGCAGCCTTTTTTACGAGTTCCTGCACGATAAAAATTGCCCATAGTCATGTAATGAGCATTTTGGACTCCGAAAATGCATTCATACTTACCTTGGACTTTGAGGCGTTTTTTCTTCTCAATGGGTACCTTCCCATAGCCGTGCTCGTCGGAGCTTGGGTTGGGTGAAGCATTACCCTCGCTCGACCCAGCCTCATGGCTCCGCTCTCTGCCATACTGGCAATCCAGGACTTGCGTCCCGCAGCACAGGAATGGAACCCCATCTCCCTGGATTGGGGCATGAAATTTTGAGCTGTCCTGGCTCCAGGAAAAAGCGCGAACGCGCGGCAGCGCATCGCGCAGAACTTCCTCAATACTGCAGAAAAACAAGGAAAATTTACCAGAAGAAAGTTACTTAATCTACAAGTGCTCAGACCTGCACCTCTGCCACTGGGCATTATATTAGTATGTGTTCAGCAGGGAGTAAAATGCTTTTAATACTCCCTGATGTGCATGTATCTCCGGACAGCTAACTCTTCCAACACCCCAATCCCATGCAATGTTTCTTCAGACTTCTACATTCTACACAAGACTAACGTTACTAATATCAAGAGTCCATAAACACTGTTTATGGACTCTTGCTAATATGGATAACCTACTCCATATGTGCTATCGGAGCGATGTGAGCTTCGTCCTAAGTGCTTGTTTTCTTATCTCTCCCCGAACGCCTTTTCCGTCTTCCTCACCACGAAACTTGCCCTGGGCAATGCCAACTGAAGAAAATCTCCTAGGGCTTGCTTCCCGTCAAATTCCTTCACTACTGCCATTTCGGAAGACAATTCCAAATCATGAAAGCAAATTATAATTTCAGATGGAAAGGGAGGTAAAGAAGGAAAAAGGTGAGAAGGTCATGCACCATGAGGAAGATGGTTCACCGGTGCGAAGGTCGTCTGCCATAAAGTACGCACAGTCGCATTTTGCAAATCCCGGCCCCGCGCCCGGGGCCCGGTCTATCTCCCTGTTTCAAACTCTGCCGCGAGGCCGCGGAGACCTCTCGTTTTGGGTAGACGTCTCAGGCTCAGACGTCTATCACACACGCGTGCCAAATATGTTTTTTTGCCGGGAAAGTCGGTAAAAATTAAGTGAGGGTCCCTTTAGTCCTTCGCTTTTACTTCGCCACAAGTTGCAACCCCACCCCCAGTGGCCAAATCAGTCAGTTTCACTGGTTACATCACCTTGCTGTGAGTAAGACGGCTTGAAATGTGCTTGGATCCATACAAAAACTGGATCCAAGTGGATCCAATTTTTGAATTTTTGAAATTGTTGCTATGCTGTGACGTAGCACTTTCAAGCCCTATTGCACGATACTATGGTTCTACGATGCACGGCTTTAGTTCTCTTAGTTCCTGCCTGGCTGAGTATCACTACAGTCCATTCAGAAAAGATTGATATTATTTTATTTTATTTATTTATTTCTGCACCTCGTGGCATGTCAAGACAGCCAATTGAATTGAGGAGAGGGTGAGACCAACCACGGAAGAAGAGAAAAAAAGAAAATGAAGAGCACGTACACAAAGTGGGAAGGGATTAGCAACTTACAAAGCAATGGTATGCTCAGCGAGCTATGCAGCGGAAGTGGTTACTGTGACTTTGTTTACTGGGAGATACTGAAGTGCTGTCTGACGAGGGTACGGAATTTGGGCATATCTGGAGCTTGTCTAACACAGGGAGGCAGTTGGAGCCACGTGGAGTAGGAGGAAAAGAAAGGGGAATTTACGAATAGGGTAGACCTAGCTAGCGGGAGACGAACGCAGCTTCGGGTGGTGCCACCTGAATTGAACCAATTAAGGGACTGTAAATGAGCAGGGTGCTGGTCAAGAAAAATTGAATGTGCCAGGGTGCACTTGGAAGCATCAAGGTAATGTTGCAGAGTGGTAGTGGATGCAGCAGCATACAAGTCTAGATTTGAGATATAACGATCATTACGAAATATGATGCGCAGTATACGGCGATGGAGAACTTCTAATTTACCTATGTGGGTTTTGTTAATGGTGGACCAGGCAGGGAAGCCGTACGTGAAGAGGGGAAGAATGTATGATTTATAAAAATTAATCCGGCAATTTTGGGGCAAATGGAACAAGTGACTTGACATTATGCCGACAGATCGGCATACTTTGGACGACACATGATCAGCATGGTGAGACCAGGAGAGGGCAGAATCTATGACAATGCCAAGGTGTTTATGGTGGGGCGCTACAGAGATAGGGTGACCGGGATCATCAGGAAAGAGAAAGATGGGCACTGGATCTGTGGGAGGGGGAGCTCGGTTTTGGTCACATTTGGCTTATGGTACCAAGTGCTCATCCAGTGAACAATGTCGTTGATACAGGTCTGAACTTTGGGGTACAGGGTGGCGTGAGATGGGGACGAAGCAAGGACAGTGGTATCATCTGCAAACAAAATAAATACTGGGAATTGAATAGGGGAGGTCATTAACGTATGTGAGGAAGAGCAGGGGACCTAAAATGGAGCCCTGGGGCACTCCGGATGTCACAGACTCGGGGTCAGATAAGGTTCCATTAACTGTGACGCACTGATTTCGGTCCAAGAGGTAGCTAGTTATCCAGGCGAGTAGGGAGCCGGAGACACCATGGGCACGAAGTTTAGCGATCAGGCCCTTGTGCCACACGGTGTTGAAGGCCTTGGAGAGGTCGAAGAAACTGATGCAGGAGACCTGCCGCTGGTCTTTTAGGGAGCAGAGGTCTTGGATTATGCGGGACAATTGCAGGGATGTGTTGTCCTTACGACGGAAGCCAGATTGTGCGGGGTGAAGGAGAGGGGAGATATGGTCGTACGAGTGGTCGTACACTATTCTCTCTAGCAGTTTGGAGACGCAGGACAGGAGGGAGATTGGTCGGTAATTAGACGGGTTGTTCTTGTCGCCTTTATTTTGTACACTGGAATGACAGTGGCTGACTTCCATCGTGACGGGAATGTGCCGGAGGAGAGGTAAAGGTTTAAAAAAATGGAGAGTGGGCGGGCAATTGAGTAGCTCAGTTTCCTGAGGATCTCATTGGTGATCCTATCAGCTCCGGGGGATTTGTTCAGAGGCAGTCTTGCAATATACTTGTGAACAGTCGATGAGGTGATGATCAGGGAGTGCAATGTAGTTGCTGGAGGAGGTATGGAGGAAATAGTGGGAATAGGAGCATCGGGGTCAACCTGTAAGCCAGCACTGACGAAGTGGCGGTTCAATAACTTACCAATGGATGCCGGAGAGGTGCTTGTTCGACCATTGGGGCCCACCATCTTCGAAGGTATGACCCGGGCGCTGGTAGGATTTCGCAGTTGACGAATGAGCACAGGGAGGGATGGGAGGCGAGGGTTTGTGCGAGATATCGTGGCACGGAGGTTGCGAATGTAGCAGCGATGGCAGGATCTGGAAAGGCATTTTACATAGTTACGCTGGTGTTTGTATTTGTTGAAATTTGTAGGGGATGGGTATTTGCGGTAGATGCTGTAGAGACCACTCTTGACTTTAATAGCTGCTTTCAGTGATGGAGTCATCCAGGGGCAGGGTTTGTGGCGTGATTTCCGACGAGGAGGTGAGGATCTTTTTATATATAGGTCCAAGGCACCTTCACAGATGTCAGTGAATGCGGAGACAGCCGTGTCGATGCAGTGGGAGGCAAGGACCTGAGACCAGGGTACATCTGCGAGAAAAACATTCATGGCATTCCACATGTTATCCGTGGCACTCAGGACATTGTATTTTTGTGTAGATGGTGGGCTACGACAGGTGCTGGCTGCTGTGGGGGAAGACTTTGAGGAGGAGAACTCAGCCAGCAGGACGGCGTGGTCTGATGCGCCAAGCGGAGCCAGGTGTTGAATGTGGTTGAGTTGGTTAGGGATGTTGCTCGCGATAAGGTCTAAACAGCTGCCAAGTCCATTCGAGCGGAGGTGGGTGGGAAAGGTTACCGATTGGGTCAAATTATAGCATGGGAAGAGGTTGTCAAGACTCAGACCCTGTGCATCCGTTTGGTCAGTTGAGCACCAGCCGGAATACCTACAGTTGAAGTCGCCTGATATCACAAGGGCTTCGGGCTTCCTTTGAGTTGATTGCAGGGCTATTTGGAGGCGGTCGAGAAAAGTCGAGAAGTCATCCGTCGACGGGGAAGGAGCACGGTAGATACAGGCTACTGTTAGGTGGGTTGTTGGCAGGTCAGAAGGTGAGACAAGCTTATGTTCAGCGAGTGTAAGCCGAAGTGCTAGCGCTTCCAAGCCCGGTTGCAGAAAACCCGGTAGCTGATCAATGGAAGTACACAGACCTTCACGAACTAAGATTAGAACTCCTCCGTGTGGGTCGCGGTTCTGTCTATTTTCTAAAATAGGTCGGTCTCGACGGAAGCATTCATAGTATGGCACGTGGAAAGCTTCTGTGATGCATACTACGTTGGGTGTGTGATCCTCACAGATTTGAATGAGTTCGCCAGACTTGTTTGCAATGGAGCGAGCATTAAGGACACAGATTGTAAGTCGGTGAGTAGCAGCATGTACAGAATGGGGGAAGAAAGGTGGGGCAAGAGCGTTGAGAGGCGCAGGGGTTGAAGTGGAAGAGGAGGGAGAGAGGTTACGCACTGGAAGCTGGCTTCGTCACTTTGGGGCTGTCCGCAAAACGCCACTTGCGTACTGAGTGGCTGATGGCTTCGGGCCAGAAGGCTCTGTCTAGTACATGCTCTTCATGTTCTGCAGCCACAGTGACTCTGGCATACGATGTGCCAAGGTATTTCGACTCCATGACGGAGCAATTTAATACCTCCACGTCCCTCGCTTCGCACCAGTCTCTGATGGAGCGAGCGTTGCAACCGCTGTTGATGCTTCCAACGTAGAGCACAAGTTTGCTGATGGGCACCACCCCTGTCAGGACGCACGGATCAGCAGGTTCCGTGTTAGGTGATTCCTTCACGTACCGAGAGGTTATAGTAGCCCGCAGAGCTTTGGATACGCTGTCCGTGATTTTGTCCTGCCGTCCTTTTTGTCTATGGTTCACCTCTTTCCACGTGTTCTGTGTCGGCTCTGTACTACATATGCCAGTGACCCCTGCTTCACAGCATTGTGTGTCGGCTGTGTGTGGACTGTACAACTACAAGTATCACTGGTACATGCAGCACACATTTGGTTTTGTTGGGCAGGCTGGGTCTGGGTGCTACTTGGACTTGTACCTTGTGGTGTTGCAGCATGATGGGTGCGTACGGTATTACTGTAGGACTTCGCAGCTGGAGGTCCCTTACCCACGTTTTGTTGGGATGTGTACGTGGGTACGGTGTGTGGTAAGGGGTCGGGGATGGAAGACTTCTTTTGACGAAGCTCTACTCCTAGGCTGTGTTTACATGAGAAATTTCAACCCGGGTCGAGTTCAGCCCGGGTTGAAAGTCTGTACGATAGACAAAAGAGGTGAGCGTTTACATGAAGACAGTTGACCCGGGTCAAATACTGATATGCCGCCAAAAGTCCACTTCTGCAGTCCTGTATGGTCACGTGAATCCGTTCGCGCGAAATTTGCATCTGCAGTGCCGTTCCCGATTTTTCGACGTCAGGGTAGGCACGCGTTTTCTTAGCTGTAGTTTTCGGTGGATTTTTCGGTAGTTTTTCCAGCTTCGGCGCGCCTCTCCGGCAAACCAGCTGATGCAGAGTGCCACTTGTTGCCGGTGCAATGGCAACGGCACCTGCGTCCGATGCGAGTGCCACAAGGAGGGTCGAGGATGCAGGAATTGCCTCCCCTCAAGGAAAAACCGATGCCGGAACGGCAACAGCCAACCGTCATCCCAACAACAACCGCCCACAGCGTCAGGGACCCGTACCGTACCGACGTTCGAGCCAGCTCCTGCGGCCCAACTGCCATCCACGGGAGCCCGCACAGCAAGCGAGGCGGCAGTAGGTCAAACTGGTGCTAGTATGCATGCTGACGATGTCATACAACGTGATGTGACAACGAGGCCGGCTACCACAACTGAGACCCCAGATCAGAGTCACTCGCCCGTTTCTAGCTCGCAACAGCTAGCGTGGGACCTGCTCGAGGCTGCGGACCCTGGAACGACCTGTACCAGGTGTCCGGACTTGGTGACCTCCACGACAGTGGAGGATATATCAGTGTCCGACAGTCAAGTGCAACTGCTTGCCTCCCTGGACGAAAATCTGGAGACGGAACAGTCGACTTCTCAACCACACACACACCATGCACCGACACCTGTCCAGCATCCTACCGCCCCACTCACGGCCAGCCTAGAGGGTGTCGAAGACCCCAGCGACACAGGTACCTAGACTACGTCTTTGGGAAATCCTCAAATATATAATAATAATAATAATAATACCACTCACGCACTGCCTCCGTACCAAGCAGCATGTCATGACCTTCGGATAGGTAGCTGGAGCGCGCAGGAAACTCATCAGATCATTACATCTGCCTACTCGGAGACAGTCCACTTTCGGCCCAACCTCTTTCCAGTGCCCTCAGGATCCGTTGGCTCACGGTTTGTCCGCACACTTACTCTGTACTACAAGATATTCGGTGACAAGGCAGCAGGTGAAGGATTAGCGTTGAAAGCAGCCATGACAGTCACACAGTTAACCCTGCAGCAACCACATCGAGTCCTCGACCGACAAGCACATGTCGAATGCCTCCAAAGACGACTCACCCTCTGGGAAGAAGGCGACATTGATGCACTGATGATGGAAGCCAGAACAATTCAACGGCAGCTAGTGGCGGCCACAAAGGGGTCAAAGTCCAGCAAACAATCAGAGGACGATGCTCGAAGATTCGCCAACCTAGTACACACGGGTAAGACTGGTGCAGCTATGCGCATGCTGAAAGAGACACCCGACAGTGGCCCCATGCGTCTGGATGATAAAGTTGGCAATCAAACTATCCGTGACATCCTAAAGGACAAACATCCTGCCGCTCAGCCAGTCGACCTGTCAGCTGTGATGGACGGACCAGTGCCCCCCACACCTCACCACATTATGTTCGCTGCCCTGGATCGAACTATGATCCGGAAGGCTGCCCTGCAGACAGAAGGAGCTGCTGGCCCATCAGGCATGGACGCATCTGGGTGGCGACGAATGTGCTCAGCTTTCGGCCAAAACTCAGACCAGCTCTGCGATGCCGTAGCATCATGTGCAAGAAGACTCGCAACCTCCGCGGTGGACCCGGCTGCACTGCAAGCCTATGTGGCGTGCCGACTCATGGCGCTCGACAAGCAGCCAGGCGTCAGACCCATTGGGATCGGCGAGGTCGTTCGAAGGATAGTTGGAAAAGCCATTCTCTACATCACCGGGCCTGCAGTTGAAGCCGCGACCGGTTGCACCCAGCTGTGCGCCGGCCAGGAAGGAGGCATCGAAGCAGCCATACACGCCATGCGCACTGCCTTCGCCGACGAGGCAACAGAGGGTGCCTTGTTTGCCGACGCTTCCAATGCATTTAATCGCATCAACCGGGACGTATGCCTGCGCAATGTCCAATGCCTGTGTCCTGAGCTGGCGACAACTCTTGTCAACACATACCGAAGCCCTGCCCAGCTATTTGTGGATGGCGAGACAGTGTGGTCTTGTGAGGGCACCACCCAAGGGGACCCGCTCGCCATGGCCATGTACGCTATCGCCACAATCCCCCTCATTGAAGAATGCCGTAGCAGTGGAGCCACCCAGAGTTGGTACGCCGATGACGCTACAGCAGCGTCAACACTGCTGCCACTTCGCCACTGGTGGGACATCCTATCGCAGCGCGGTGAGGCCTATGGATACTTCCTCAACCCGGAGAAATCCGTACTACTAGTGAAGCCTGCACATCTCGAGCGTGCCACTGAATTGTTCGCTGACACACGTATCCAAGTCCGCTCAGATGGGTACCGACATCTAGGTGCAGCACTCGGCACCCCGGAATTTGTAGCGGCTTATGTCACGGGCAAGGTGAACACATGGTGCAAGGAGGTTGACAAGCTGTGTACATTTGCCCCCTCCCAGCCGCATGCAGCGTATTCCACCTTTACGCACGGTCTACGGCATCGCTGGGCATTTGTTGCCAGGACAGTACCCAACAACAGCTACCCTGCTGGAGCTCTTGGAGCAGGCGGTTGTACACCTGCTACTCCCAGCCCTCCTTGGTCGCACCTCTCCAGGCTCTGCCGAACGGAAGATCCTGGCTCTACCATGTCGCTTGGGTGGCCTGGGACTAATCATCGTCTCTTCGTTAGCAGAACAGTTCCATTCATCCTGCCACATCACCCAAACGCTGGTTGATGGAATCCTCTCTGGCATGTCCTACCTGCCCGACGTCACGCAGCTTACGCTGCACAGGAAGTCCGAAGTCCGCAGCCGACAGCGGAATAAGGAGTCAACCATCGCCAAGGATGTCGTCTCAGCCGCTTCACAGGAATTGCATCGTTGTGTGGAGTTTGCTTCGCTGAAGGGGGCATCCAATTGGCTCACGTGCCGGCCACTGAAAGTCCACGGCTTTTCCCTCAGCAAGGCTGGCTTTCGCGACGCCATCCATGTTCGCTATGGCTGGGTCCCTCCAATGCTGCCGTCCGCCTGCGTCTGTGGTCAGGCATTCAGCACCGCAAATGCCCTGTCGTGCCCTATTGGAGGGTATCCGTCACTCCGGCATAACGAGCTGCGAGACATCACCGCCTCACTGCTTTCACGCGTCGCACATGACGTAAGTGTGGAGCCGTCTCTCCAGCCACTTTCCGGGGAACGGATGAGGTATCGTACTGCAATCAGCGAGGATGGCGCCCGCCTAGATGTTGCTGCCAGCGGGGTGTGGGGCGGCCGTTTTGAGAGGACATTCTTTGATGTCCGGGTATTTAACCCTTTTGTCCGATCGAACACCGCTCCCTCCCTCAACAGCACGTTCACTAAGCACGAGAAGGAGAAACGGCGACACTATGAAGAGCGTGTTAGGGAAGTAGAGAAGGCATCGTTCGTCCCCTTGGTGTTTTGTGCCTCCGGTGGTCAAGGCAAGGCTGCCTCTGCTTTCCTCAAGCGCATTGCATCAATGCTGGCCGAGAAGCGGAAGGAACCGTTCTCCATGGTGATGGCTCACCTTCGTTGCCGCCTAGGGTTTGCCCTCATCAGATCGGCGATTGCAAGCTTAAGAGGTCATCGATCCAGGCGAGCACCTTTGGATCAGCAGCTGGAGTGCCCCTCAGCTCTAGTGAATGCTGAGTGTCGTCTGGGTTAACCCTCACCTCTTGTTATATGGCTGTATTGTTTTCGCTATTAGTTAGTTTTCTTTGTTATGATTTCTTTTTTTCTTTTTCCTTTTTACCAGGCGTGGGCCATCCCCTGAATTCATAGGTGCCAAACATTCTTTTTCTTTAGTTTTCTTTGTTAATATGATTTCTTTTTTTCTTTTTCTTTTTACCAGGCGTGGGCCATCCCCTGAATTCATAGGTGCCAGACATTCTTTTTTCTTTCTTTTCTTTTTACCAGGCGTGGGCCATCCCCTGAATTCATAGGTGCCAACTCTTTAAAAAAAAAGAGTACATAACGTACAAAACAAAAAAAACAAAAAAATCTGCAGTGCCGTTCAAACCTGGCGCGAGATACGCACAGAAGTACGTTTGTACGATTTTCTTGACCCGGGTTGATTTCAACCCTCCCCCCCAAGGGGCGAAATTTCAACCCGGGTCAAGCGCAATGCGTCATGTAAACGCGCCATTCACTTTGTGCACATGGCGGGTTGAAATATGACCCGGGTCGAATTCAACCCGGGTTGAAACGCTTCATGTAAACACAGTAGTACTGGGGCCAATTCAAAAAATCGACCTCTAAAATACATGCCTTGACACATGTTGGCTAACAAGGATTTTTCGGTGTTATTTGATAGATAAGGACATAATGTCTTCAAGAGCATCTTGGCCCAGTATGGCGTGTCCAATCGCGTCCAAAGGTCCCGAAATCACCCTCGATAGGAATACAAAATTGCCGAAAAAGCTAAGTTCTCATCCGCTATATATTCAAGCATTTTCAAGACTTTCTCGGTACTATATTGACTGGACCTGGGAGTTTTTACCCTTTTATGTGCCAGGAGCTATAGTAACACCGTACATACACAGGATGCGAACCAACGCGTAGATAGGGTAGGACTAAAGCAGGGAGTCGTCAAATACCGGGAGTGGAAACGAGATGCGCGAGCGTGATCCATGCTCGCCTCGCGCTGGAACACGCCGATTTTTTCCAAATAATCTTTTTTGTGCCACATTCACCAATTCCGCGGGATTTTCAAAATGTCAAAATCTATTTTTGGTTCTTCCTGCAAGCGGAGCAGTTTTGACGTCTACATACATAAACCTTCTCGTCAGATTTCCGCTTCCCTTTTGTAGTATTATCACTCTTCGTCGTGGATTCGTCGGCAGTGCATGGTCATGCTGGACAGGGAGATATCGGTAGCCATTTTACGAGTGATGTTTTAGGAACTTTGGCGAGAGGTGAGTAAAACCAAGCTTTATCGAGTGAATACTTCTATCACCGAATAGCTTTGTTCTGGTTTGTTACACACGCATGCTGCATGTACAGAGCATTCGATTTATCAACCTCCAGTCAAGTACAGACCCAGGGAAGCTTCTGTTGCAAGGGCCATCCACTACGCCGTGAAGTTGAACAGCCCCGAAGTTGTAACCTTTTATCTAAGATTGACATATGTTATCGTGATATTGCACATGCTGATCATCATCGCCGAACTGACCTGTTGAAGATGGTGAAGAGGAGTAAGGTTGACACTATTAATCTGGCCTGGACGTCTCTCCTCGAGACACTGTCCAAGTTGCCAAGTCATGAGAAAATGGATGTCCTGGGTGAGTATCATCTCTTTTACTTGCCTAATGATCGTGCATAAATGTGAAACTCGTAAAAAGAAATGCAATGGTAGATATAAGAACCTATGTGATGGTCAGGAATCAGGATACAAATGGCATTCTCTACCTGGATGAATACTTGTGACAATTTTAATATAGAAATACTGCGCTGTTTTCCGTGTGCGTTTTGTCCAGACCTGGAGACCACAGCTGTGTTTTCAAGTTTAATTTGCGGTACAGTAGTGGCAAGAAAGCCGTCCATGATGCCAGGATCATCCGCAGCAGCAACAGCAGCACCCCAGCCCACCGCCATAGTCAACTGCACTGCAGAGACACCAAAAAGATACCATGGTGGTTGGTTTGTTGCGGTGAGAAGAGAACTGGAAGCTAGCAGAAAGCCTGAGTTAACTAGCTTCAAGTCGGTGTTGGCGACTTTCGGCTATGAAATTCTGGCCAACATGTCTCCGAATCTACCAAACTTTGAAAAGATAATTGAATCTGAGACACATGAGCATCCACCGTGTGTGTGTTCGTGTGTGTGCATGCACAGTGTGGGCATGTCAGTATGTGTGTGTGTGTGTATGTGTGTGTATGTGTGTGTGTGTGTATGTGTGTGTGTATGTGTGTGTGTGTGTGTGTGCTGCCAAAGATGGCTCTCTTGTCGTGCCGATTGAATATGGTCCCTGATCTCTTGGCAGACTGCCGGCTTTCTGCCGTCGCTTCCATGTTGTCGGCCCCGCAAGGGGACAGGTGACCGTAATGGCAGTGTTTACCAGGACCAGGTTTGTGTGTGTGTGTGTGTGCATGCATGCATGCATTCCAGTGTGTGTGTGAATGTGCGTGCATGCGCAGTTCGTGCATGCCGTGTGTGTGCATGCCAAAGAGGATTCGTGCGCACCCGTATATTGGTGCGTGCATGTACGCATGCGTAACTGCTGACACCCAAAGTTGGCAAAGAGAAGCGAGACAGAAAGAGAGAGGGATTTAGAACAGTTTAATTCGGTGTGCATTGTCAATTCTGTGATACTCGGCACAATCGGCCAAATCTGTAATTGGATTCTCAGTGTTGGAGGTGCATATATGAGTAGGAGGAGGAGTTTGCATATACTGGAAGTCATGTCTTCCGGTAAAACCAAGAGACGACATAACAACTGATGGTGTGGAAAGTTGCTGGTGTGAAGTCGCTTGCAGGCCCCGCAGTTGTCTTGTTGGAACGATCTACCGCCCTCCATCTGAACCTGTGGGTTACTGGGACAAGCTAGACGAACATCTTTGCGCTGCTCTAAGGCCACAGCCAAATGCTATCGTTTGTGGTGACTTTAATTTGAATATTGACCTAAGTGCCAGGGACCCTCAGTATCACTACTTATCTGACTTGCTGAACAGCTATGCTCTGCATCACGGTGTCAACAAGTCTACGCGATTTAGCTCAACAGGACAAGACAGCACCCTCGATTTGATACTGAACAATTTTGATCCTTCCACTACAGCGAAGATCATCCCGGTCGCTTTCAGTGACCATGCTGCCGTGGCCAGTGACTTTCACCTCATTGTGCCTCGTGGATCTGACACCACACGTTTATACCGCAACTATCACCGGATAAACCACGATCACTTCCGGCGTGACTTAACCCAGAAGAACTTGTGTAGTATTACCGGCAACCCAAGCGCCATGTGGACCGAGTGGTCTAGCCGGTTTATTGAGGTTTTGGATGTCCATGCCCCACTTCAAAGTAATCACAGAACGAAGAAGCCTTCAGTGCCGTGGATTGACCGGCAATTGTTGTACTTACTACACAAGCGGAATAGGTTGCACCGAAAATGGCTCTCTGCTAAGACACAGGAGACTTATGCTGAATTTAGTACAGCCAGACGTGCGGCAACTAGCTACAACAGGACCCGGAAACAGGAATTCTACAACTCCAAATTTCAGCAATGTACTGGAAATGCCAGAGAGACTTGGAAAATAATCAAGGAGTAGACAGGCAAACAGTCGACGTACAGGGATCCACAGTGCACGGTGGATGCGATTCGAGACACTTTTTCGAAAGTTGTGGAAGATCCAGCTCGCCCTGCACAGCTACGCCTACCCCTTGGGCCTCCACCTGCGGTGCACTTCTCGGAATTCTTGCCAGTCTCCATTGCAACTACTCGGAAAATGTTGGAACAGTTGGACACCAGAAAAGCCACTGGGAGTGATGATATTCCAGCAAGTCTCCTCCAGATGCATGCTGACATCCTGGCACCGTCACTCACGCTACTATTTAATAAGTCATTGAGAGAAGGACAGTTTCCTGCGGCAATGAAGGTGGGTAAGATACGGCCTCTGTTCAAGGCTGGAGACCCCAGCCAACCCAAGAATTACCGACCAGTCTCCCTATTGCCGATAGTGTCGAAAGTGCTTGAACGTATTGTTCATAAGCAGCTTCTGCAGTACCTCAACACGAACAATTTCTTGCCTACAAGTCAGTTTGGTTACAGACACCAGCATTCCACAGCAGATGCCTTAGCGCTAGCTGTAGAGAACATCAATGAAGCACAAGCCGCTGGGCAGCACACAGGAGTAGCATTTGTCGACATGTCTAAAGCTTTCGACAAGGTAAAGCATAGCATTCTGGTTGAGGACCTCTTTGAACTGGGTCTCACCAGCACTGCTTTGCAATGGCTTTCAGACTACTTGATGTATCGCCGGCAATACGTGGAGACAGGAAAAACCAGAAGTACAACTTATGACAGCCAGTCAGGGGTTCCTCAGGGGTCAGTTCTCGGACCTTTGCTCTTCGTTCTGTATGTGAGGGATATTGCCGGCGACCTTGCCCCTCATGACGTCACCACTATTCAGTTTGCTGATGACATCTCGCTGCGTGCGAGCAGTCCACAGCCAGAAGTTGTCTCCGCGCGCCTCACTGCAGCAGTTCAGTACCTGGCCACTTGGTTGAAGAAACGTGGACTGATCCTTAACGAGACCAAGACGCAGATACTCGCCATACCACACCATAGAGCTGCAGCCCTCGACATCAATGTTGTATGCAATTCACAAGTCCTACCAGTAGTCACATCTGCCAAATACCTTGGCCTGCATTTTGACTCGGACATGAGTTGGACCACAATGGTGGACCATGTTGCTCGTCGTGTTGCCGGCAAAATTGCTGTCCTGCTGCGACATGCTTCCTCGCTGCCGTATCCATGCCGACTCACCTACTTCAGATCTATCGTTTTGGCTGAATTTTTGTATGCTTCTATTAGTTACTACCCGTATTTGACAGTTGCCCAGGAACAACGGCTACATAGGCTGTTCAAACGTGCCGCTCGGGCAGTCTGCAAGTCGCCACCGTGGACCAGTACAGCTCCCCTG
Organism: Sycon ciliatum; assembly: GCF_964019385.1. NCBI lineage: Eukaryota > Metazoa > Porifera > Calcarea > Leucosolenida > Sycettidae > Sycon > Sycon ciliatum. The sequence goes on along the minus strand of NC_088645.1, from coordinate 38,761,581 downwards.
CTAAATCGAATGCATGTATGTGATCTACAGGTTTCTGTGCACTTGAATATGTTGTGTTTCATCTGGCGATGTTTGCATGATGCATGTAGCACCCTGTTTGAGTCCTTTTTTGCTGTCGTGCCCTCAACTCGCACTCGGGGAGGCCAAAGCAACTTGCTTGTGGTCCCACCTGCTAGCACTGCTCGTTCTGCTAAGCGCCTAACGCACGCTGGAGCCATTATGTGGAATAGATTGCCACCAGCAGCAAAATGTTCAAATAGGTATTTGGATTTTAAATCTCAAGCCTTGCAGTATATATATGAGCCCCAGCCAGCAGAAACCTGAACATGTGTAATTTTTTCAAAAATTATTTTTTCCCTCCAAATTGTTTCTACACTATTAATCATTCAAGTTATCAAGTTTGATGACAATCTGATAAGCGAAAGCATGGAAAATAGAGTTTGAAGTCACACAGGTCAAGATTCCGTACAGTTGGCGCAGCATCCATGCCTAGTGATTCCATGCAAGTTGATCCTACAGTTTCTGATTGTGATGTGGAACAGGTACATGTAAGTAAATAGAATGCAAATCAGGCTTGCCCTCTTGGTGCTGCAGGCATGAGTTGTTCAGAAGTGTGACGATATTCCGTATACATCACTACCTTCTTTACAACACCAGAGTGCAAAACGATGATTGGTGGCTGGCCTTCCAAATTGTGTTCAGGGACCTCTGTGCTGGTAGTTTGAGCGTTGTGACAAAGCTTGCCATACTGATAGATGTGCTCACCAATACCACAGACATCCACTCTCTTGCACACTTTCACTCAGACCATGATTTCAGCATAATTGTATTTCAATGATATGAGCGAATACTCGCGTTTTGTAGCACGTGAAGATGTTGCCCGAAAGCGTTCAGCCGGTTTGAGTTTTTAGGTATCCCCTTTCTCAGCACAGGCAGCAGCCAGCTTGGCGTCATCTGGCAAGGTAGAGTACTGATAATACTACGCTCTGTTTTGCGCCGTGAGAAGCCCTCCATCAGTGTCTGCAGCATCATTGTTGTCGATGTAGAAATACGGATCGCTGAGCGGGACGACATTCTGCTTCTCCTCGCAGTCGCTATTACTCCAGCACTGACTATCGTCGCCACCAGTATCCAGTGTCGATTTTATGAGGGCTCCTCGTTGCTATGCATATGAGACTCGCCACTGCTGGACAAGCTCAGCAAGATCGCCACCAAACAAATAATTCCGATCGCGAACTAACTTTCAGCGCCGCTCCGTACAGGGAGTCTCGCGCTGACAACTCTGGACCTAAGTCTTTGTCGCGACACCTGTCGCCATCGCTGTGTCTAAACTCAACCTCCGTGTGACGAGCTCTCACCTAGCGCTAAAATCAATTGACCAGAGACATTTGAAGACACTTGAAACTCCTTTGACAACAAAGACACCCACTCGATCGAAAAAGAATCTTCAAAAGCCAGCTCACTGCGCGTCCCCAACTTTGACGTCACATTTTGATGATTGATATCAAGTACACAAGTGCTGGTTTTCGCTGGCCGGGGCTCATATATATATATACTCAATCTGCGGACAGCATGCTGTTTCGTTCTTTTTGAACTCATCAGCGCAGCACAGAGAAAATGAGGCCGAACCTGATAGCAATGGAAATAAAAATTTCCTTTCAGGCCCGAACGTACCTTGCCAGAGTGCTCAAACTGACAAGTCAGTGAGCTCTGCATAACGCAAACAGCAAAGGCACTACCCCACGCAAGAGTGCTCAACTGCGACAAGAGCAGGAGCGAAATACTCAATCTGCGGACAGCATGCTGTTTCGTTCTTTTTGAACTCATCAGCGCAGCACAGAGAAAATGAGGCCGAACCTGATAGCAATGGAAATAAAAATTTCCTTTCAGGCCCGAACGTACCTTGCCAGAGTGCTCAAACTGACAAGTCAGTGAGCCCTGCATAACGCAAACAGCAAAGGCACTACCCCACGCAAGAGTGCTCAACTGCTACAAGAGCAGGAGCGAAATACTCAATCTGCGGACAGCATGCTGTTTCGTTCTTTTTGAACTCATCAGCGCAGCACAGAGAAAATGAGGCCGAACCTGATAGCAATGGAAATAAAAATTTCCTTTCAGGCCCGAACGTACCTTGCCAGAGTGCTCAAACTGACAAGTCAGTGAGCTCTGCATAACGCAAACAGCAAAGGCACTACCCCACGCAAGAGTGCTCAACTGCTACAAGAGCAGGAGCGAAATACTCAATCTGCGGACAGCATGCTGTTTCGTTCTTTTTGAACTCATCAGCGCAGCACAGAGAAAATGAGGCCGAACCTGATAGCAATGGAAATAAAAATTTCCTTTCAGGCCCGAACGTACCTTGCCAGAGTGCTCAAACTGACAAGTCAGTGAGCTCTGCATAACGCAAACAGCAAAGGCACTACCCCACGCAAGAGTGCTCAACTGCTACAAGAGCAGGAGCGAAATACTCAATCTGCGGACAGCATGCTGTTTCGTTCTTTTTGAACTCATCAGCGCAGCACAGAGAAAATGAGGCCGAACCTGATAGCAATGGAAATAAAAATTTCCTTTCAGGCCCGAACGTACCTTGCCAGAGTGCTCAAACTGACAAGTCAGTGAGCTCTGCATATTATATATATATTTTTTTCCACAATATCCTTTAACATGTTATTCACAGTGGGTCCAATGTGGGTCCATTTTGCCTGTTTTGATTTCCACTATAAATAAAGTATACAACAACAACATTATACGTTGTCATGCTTCCTCTTGACATGAGACATACTGAAAGCGGTGATGTTCTCTTACACTGAAGAAGAAAACAAGAGAAATTCCTTGACTTTATAAATGTTGTCGTGATTGAAAAATCAATAATGTTTTAGAAACGAAGGGTCCCTCAAAAAGTCAGTGGCATATCATCTTACACCGAGAAAATTCACAGGTAGCACCTATATGAAAAGGACAATGGTTACGAGAAGCTTTTTCGTGGGTCGAACCAAGTGGCTTTGATTACTGAGGCTGAGCTATTTTCCTCGATAAATTACATCAAAAGTCACGTCACTATCCGCGCGTGAATCGGGCCTCCAGTCATACATCGCAACACTGCGATAACGCCTACCGATAAATTAGGTGTCCTCCTACTAGTAAACGAGCAGACCACTGCAAATATCTCTGTATACACGTTCTGATGGACGCTTTCTCCCAAAAAATACTCAAGGCTACTCTAAATTGCATTTGACGACGCTGAGATACTCAAGGCACTGCAAACAATTTGCGCGAGGCGAGCATGGATAATCAAGATTAACGGCGTTTCCACTCCCGGTATTTGACGACTCCCTGGACTAAAGGGACAAGCTTATCTATTTTTGCGGATTTTCTTTCATAAAAAATAAACGTCACAGGCTGCTCTTCGGAGGTGTCCGCGTCCCAGCGGTCCGGGCAAGCGACCGCATCTCAGTGGGACACTTGGCCGTGGCCTTTGTACTGGAATCTGTAGGAGAGCCTTTCCAGGGACTACATGTACACACCTGGGGACCGGGTATGGACAAATCCCTGGTGTTGCTCCTTTTTTGTTCCTTTCCTTCTTATTTGTTTTTGCTGAGAAAGAAACGTTGCTGCATGAAAAGCTTTCTGTTCACGCCAGCGCCTTTGGCATTTGCTCTAGTAACATTGCTGGCTGATAATGGTCATTGCTCGTGATGCCAATGGTGAAGAGAAGCTGGGTTTCTTGCCATTTGAAACTTCCTGACTCTGAAAATGTAGCTTGAACTAAGAGCTCCAAGTATCAAGTTTACTTTTTCGTTGTGCCAGACCTATTGTTAGAAGCCGCAGAGATGAGGAGCAAGGGCCTAGCCTAGGGAGGCGTTGGATTAATGCCAATAATGGTGTTTATGGCCCTGAAGACGCCAGCAGTTTTCACTTGTCAGGAGGACAGCCAAGTTGGAGCAGGCAGATGACAGATTATTTGAGCATTTATAGCAGATCGTCTCAGCACCTCATGGTTACTAGTATCTGACAAATGCCTCTTATTGCTAGTCTGCATTAGAGCATAGCAGAATTGATCATGTCACAATTAGTTACAAGACTTGATGTCCTACGATTATGCTCAGATCATGTTGCAACTTCACGGGAATATTCGTCCTGCCACTGTGCGCTCTCCCAGAATTGCATGCCTGTCACAGTGTGCAATGGACAACGCGTTTGCATTGCTTATGGATGCAAGCGGATGGAGTGTAGACCAGATGAGAGAAAGTGATCCGGATATTCAACTAGCTTGGACTGCCATACTTAATTGGCCAGATGCCTGGACCATCTGAACATTGCTCCAAACCAATCCACAGAAACAATACCCACACAGGAAGCCAAATGATAAACCCATTCAGCAGCTATCGAACCTTTCATCAAAACGTAATGCAGTGCATGCCTACTACTACTACTCAAACGAGATCAACGGATGCCACATGCAGATACAACGTCGAGGCTCAGTATTTTCAAGAACACAGTGCAGTCTAGACAACTAGAACAACGGGTCTTGCACTTAATGTCCCTGATTTGCTTGCCGTATTTAGGTCCTTGCAATTTTCCGAGGGTTACGTACCACAGTATGAGATATATGAGGGATCCCGGCAGCATGATAGATCCATCGGTACGTGAAATTCTCCTGGACGTTTGTGTGTGGTTATAGTGGTACAGGACATGTGATGTACGCCTCTTTGGTCGCTCACACATGATCCATTACCAGCATTGGTTACACTTTATTATCAATTAATATTGTTATGACTTACGCTGGTCTGCGTACCCACCCACTCTACTCTAAAAAGTAGAGACTCTCACTTGCCATTAATTTATCCGATAGTTTGACTCTCTCTGAGTTTCCCTACTACATGTATTATATGATAATTTATATTACCAATGCTCTAGACAGCAAGCTGTTTTACAATTATCCTTCTACATGACATTGTAGATCTTCTTGACACCAAGACTTTCTTTGAAGGTCCTGTAGCTATGAAATGTTATTTGCTGCAGGTCATGTGTGTGTGTGAGTGTGTGTGCATGCGTGAATGTCCCACGCGTGGGTAAATATACAGTCATGTACGTGTTCTGTGCCACACAATTTCACTATCTGTATGACAGCACAGCGGCAGGCATAGCGCGCGCGCGCGCGCGCGAGAAAGAGAGAGAGTTTTAATAATATCTCTGATGTGACTTCTGCAGTACTACATGTACTTGTATAATCAAGCGTACGAGTGTGTGTGTGTGTGTGTGTGTGTGCGTGTGTGGGTGTATGAATGTCCCACGCATAGTTAAATATACAGCCAAGTCTGTGGTGCCACATAATTTCATTATGTGCAGAACAGTGGGCCGGCACAGAGATAGAGACAGACAGACACAGAAAGACAGACAGAAACAAAGGGATGCGCATAAAGAGCGACAGACAGAGACATGAACTCAGAGAGAAAGAGACAAAGACGAACAGACAGACGATCAGACCCAGAAAGAGAGGGACAAACATTAAGAAAAACAGGAGAGACAGACAGACACACAGACTCAGGAGAATAACAGACAGAGATAGATAATGTGTGTGTGCATGTGCGTGTGTTTGGGTGTGAATGTCCCACGCATAGGTAAATGTACAGCCACGTGTGTGGTGCCACACGATTTCATTATGCGCAGAACAGCGGCCGGTACAGAGATAGAAGGGAGGTTCTGCTATACGTGAAACGTAGAGATATCACGTAGAGAGCAGGTGTCTGGGTTAGAGTCTACGGCTTCGCGTGTTTTGGCTCCAGATTTCTACGCGGAGATGGGGTTCTCTACGTTGTGGCACACGCAGAGAAAATGCGTACGGATTTGCTGGGTATCGATCAACTGCATGCAGAAAACTGCCAAATATGGAAGGGGAAATTCCCAGTACACATTCCACGTGACTTCTCTAGGTGAAACGCAGAGCAGAACTGCATTTCTTTACGTTACGGGAACGCGAAGAAGGTTCGCGTGATTCTTTGCGTCGCGTTCCCAAAACGTAGAGCAGAACCTCCCTAGAGACAGACAGACACAGAGACAGAAACAAAGGGATGCACATAAAGAGCGACAGACAGAGATACGGACTCAGAGAGAAAGAGATAGAGACAAAGACAGACAGACAAAGACGATCAGACCCAGAAAGACAGAAACAAGATGAGAGTGACAAACATTAAGAAAAAACAGGAGAGACAGACACACAGAATCAGGAGAAAAACAGACAGAGACAGACAATCAGACATAGAAAGTCAGAGACAGAAACAGAGGGACACACAGTCATAATGAATGACAAAAGGGGAGACAGACACAAAGATTCAGAGAAAAAATAGAGAAAGAGAGAGGCAGATCAAGAAGAAGACAGAGACAGAGAAAAAGAGATTGAGAGAGGGACAAAGAGAGACAGAAGAATAGCAGCAGAGAGAGAGAAATAGACATAAATACAGGGACAGGCAGACAGACAAACATAAAGAGACAAGCAGAGACAGCCAAACAGACAGACCGAGAGAGGGAAACAGTTGGAGAGTTACACAGACAGGCAGATAGAACGACCGAGACGAAGACTCAGAGAAACACATAGACACACACAGAAAGAGAGAGAGAGAGAGAGAGAGAGAGAGAGAGAGAAACATAGAGGCACACAGACAGGCAGACTGACAAAGACAGGCAGAAGGAGAAAAACAGACAGACGAGAGATAGACAGACGAAAGGCAAACAGACAGGCAGACTCACAAAGACAGGCAGAAGGGGAAGACAGACAGACCGACAGATATATACAGAGAGGGAGAGAGAGATAAAGAGAGAGAGAGAGAGAGAGAGAGAGAGAGAGAGAGAGAGAGAAAAAACAACATGCCGAGACACACAGATACGAGAGATTTCGTTCCTTGTGTTTCTAATACTGAAGTACACAAGAGAGATTGTAAGCTGTGTCACAGCTCTTGAGTTTCACTATTGTAGTATCCCTGCCCGACCAATACGGAAGCAGTACGGAACTAATACGGAGCTTTGCCTGATGTATATTTAGTGTATATCCGTATGTAAGCGTACGGCGTCTGCTGCATAAAAGCGGCTGAGCATTTCTGTTTTGATGAAGAGATTACATTAGATTAGATTAGATTGGATAGCAATGAAAGCTAACTCGAAGAAGAAGGATTCAACCTCTAGGTGAGCACCGGAGAGAAAGTTATTTATTTTGCCGCTTCTTCTTTCATTAACAATTATATCTCAGGTGTGTATCTGAAAGTAGAATAAAAGTAATTCTTGTTGATTTCACCGCGCCTACCACTCGGCTACCCATTACATTGGTGGCAGCGGTGGGACTCAACCCATTACATTGGTGGCAGCGGTGTAGTTTTAAATAAAACAACGTGATTCGACCCCAGACCACCATGGCTCAACCCGCTGCAGCTCCGTGCGACGAATCAAGATAAGAATTATGTTTCTTGCCTTCCTGGGCCTGGCCCTGCTTAGCCTGCAGCACAGTCAGGGTGCTAGCGTGGATCACCCTTCTTTCCGCACGGCACTCACTGGACACTCCGATGGCGATTCCAAGCGACCCGCTACCTATACTACCTGTGGTGATGGCGAAGCTGATGAGGACGACAAAAGGCAGGCTGCTGCCCAAGACAAGGAGGGTATTCCCCAAGACCAGCAGCGTTTGATTTTCGCCGGCAAGCAGGAGCCCACTCTTCACTTGGTACTTCGCCTCCGTGGTGGGATGCAGATTTTCCTCAACACTCTTCCTGGCTAGACCATCACTCTTTACGTCGCGCAAGGCGATGCTATCGACAATGTGAAGACCACGATTCAAGACGAGGAGGGAGGTCAATCAGGTCATTTGTCTGACGCCGAGCTAGCCGATCTGAGTGACCGGCTCAACCAAGATGAAGATAAAACCTGGCTTGCCCTCCGCCGCAGCTCCAGCCGCCGCCGTGGTTACTAACGCTGATTCTAGGTATGGCATTTTCTTTCCTCTCTTCCTTCAGTCTCCCTGTTCTTTTCAGTCTTCCTTTATGCGAGTGTGTGAATCCAGTTTAGTTTGGTAGGCGTCTGATCATGGTGAGCCACGGTTTACCCAGCTAACGTGGGACAATGTGTGTGACAACGCCCCTTATAGTTATAGTGTATTCAGTTCGGTTTTTGAACTGCGATGTTCCTGGCGGATTGTGCCAGCGTTGTGCAGCAAGAGTGCTGTGGATTTTCAGGTCCTATTTGGAGGACAGTTCTTTCCCCTTTTTGACCCCGTGAGATCGTGTGAACCTGGTGTGCTTCTACTTTATGATTTGTTATCAGTCATTTATTCTGTCTACTCTAAAAGTTATCATTTCCGATATAATTTGCCATCTTCCGGTTGACGCTGTTTTCGTAACTCTTCAGTAATTTTTTGAAAATCAGGAGGGCGTGATTATCTGTAGGAAGGGAGGGTGTAGTATCCCTGCCCGACCAATACGGAAGCAGTATGGAACTAATACGGAGCTTTGCCTGATGTATATTTAGTGTATCTCCGTATGTAAGCGTACGGCGTCTGCTGCATAAAAGCGGCTGAGCATTTCTGTTTTGATGAAGAGATTACATTAGATTAGATTAGATTGGATAGCAATGAAAGCTAACTCGAAGAAGAAGGATTCAACCTCTAGGTGAGCACCGGAGAGAAAGTTATTTATTTTGCCGCTTCTTCTTTCATTAACAATTATATCTCAGGTGTGTACCTGAAAGTAGAATAAAAGTAATTCTTGTTGATTTCACCGCGCCTACCACTCGGCTACCCATTACACTATTACTACGATCATCAGGCAACTACTATAAAATAAGTAGGTAGCAGCAGAAAAACATATAGTGAGGTGAACTCATAAAACAGTGAGCCGAAAAAAATACGATTAAAAAAGCCGATTCACAAACCAGGTAAAGACAGGAAGAGAGAGCGAGAGAGAGAGAGAGAGAGAGAGAGAGAGAGAGAGAGAGAAAGAGAGAGAGAGAGAGAGAGAGAGAAAGATATTTGCGCATATACCCTGCACCCATGCAAGCGCATACACACAGAAGAGAGTTGATAGGTGGAGAATTAAATCTGGCTTTGGAAAATTTATTTTTCATTGCAATCAGGTTCGGCCTCATTTTCTCTGAGCTGCGCTGATGAGTCCACAAAGGACGAAACAGTTCTGTCTGCAGATTGGGTATAGGTAGATAGAGAGATATAGATGAAGATAAATAGAGAGAAAGAAAGGGGGGGAGAGAGAGAGAGAAATAGACATAGGCAGTTGTATTGGCGATTATAATCCGATGTATTCTGTGTGGCGTGGACCAGGTGTGCATTGAGAATCATTTCACAAGGCCTCGCAATAATTATATGGAATTGTGCAGTAATGTGGTGCAAGTCTTCATACGTTTCACTCAGGTCATGTCTGATATCGGCATAAGAGAAACTCAGTGGGTGTACATCCACTTCATTTGCAGACTTGCGTGTTTCTCTTGCGACGGATGCACATGGTACTTAGCTTCTGTGTCAATTGGCTCATTCTGCGGGTGAGTGGTCACTGCCCGAGTTCAATGCCGGAAAAGGTAAGTAGCTCTAGAGTGCAGTATAGACAACATTATGCCAAATACGAGGTCATTAGGAGAGACTATACCAGCAACTTCCACTCGTATACTTGAATATCTAATTGGATCTGTATAGAAGACGCTGCTCAGTGGTATTGGAGTTGTGGTTGATCAACAGCGTATCTTTTAGGTCCATTGGTCTTGTTTGAGTGACACTAGCCATGCAACCGGACAATGTTGGTGAACGGCTTCATTACCAAAGAACTTGATTGGTTTGCCATTTAGCTTCCTGTGTGGCGTGATATTGTTTCCGTGGACTGGTTTAGATTCTTGTCCATGTTTCCAGGAGTCTAGCCAATTAATAGCAGCCCAAGCTATTTGAATGGCCGGATTATGTCTTCTTATCTGGTCTGCACTCCATCCGCTTGAATCCGTAAGCAGTGCAAACGCGTTGTCCCTTGCACACTGTGACAGGCATGTGACTTCTGCATGCAATTCTGGAAGAGTGTACAGTGGGAGGACGAATATTCCTGTGAAGTAGCAACATGATCTGAGTATAATCGTAGGACATCAAGTCTTGACACTACTTGTGACATGATCAATTCTGCTAATGCTCTAGTGCAGACTAGCAATAAGAGGCATTTGTCAGATACTAGTAACCATGAGGTACTGAGACGATTCTCTTTGGCAAGCCACCCACTCTGCTATAAATGCTTAAAGTTAATAATCTGTCATCTGCCTGCTCCAACTTGGCTGTCCTCCTGACAAGTGAAAACCGCTGGCGTCGTCCGGGCCATAAACACCATTATTGGCATTAATCCAACGCCTCACTTGCTCCTCGTGTCTGCAGGTCGTAACAATAGGTCTGGCACATCGAAAAACTGAAATATTTGGAGCTCTTAGTTCAAGCTACATTTTCAGAGTCAGGAAGTTGGAAATGGCAAGAAACCCAGCTTCCCGTCACATTCTAAGTTGACATCACGAGCAATGACCATTATCAGCCAGCAATGTTTTACTAGAGCAAAGGCGCTGGCGCATGGCGGGAACAGAAAGCTTTCCATCCAGCAACGTTTCTTTCTCAGCAAAAACAAATAAGAAGGAAAGGAACAAAAAAGGAGCCATACCCGATACCCGGGTACCCAGGTGTGTAGTCCCTGGAAAGGCTCTCCCACAGATTCCAGTACAAAGGCCACGGCCAAGTGTCCCACTGAGATGCGGTCGCTTGCCCGGACCGCTGGGACGCGGACACCTACGAAGAGCTGCCTGTGACGTTTATTTTTTATGAAAGAAAATCCGCAAAAATAGATAAGCTTGTCCCTTTAGCCTTTCGCGCGTAGATATCTACGCTGATTTTGTGCGAGAGTTGGAAAGATTGAGCATCAAGTAGTGTAGTTGTGACATACCAGAAATGTGTTACCTCGTTCGGACACTTTCTTCAAAGTTTTGCATTGACTCGCACGGCGCTTTTGCTGTCGGAACGTACACGAATGGACCGATGCTAAATTCAGCAGAACCTTCATTACAATGTCATCTTGGCTCCCCGGAAAAGTAGGCATGATTCCAACAAGGAGCAGCACAACAATTATGTGTGGAAAGCAGGGGAAAGTCATCATAGCTTGCCAAGCCAGTTGTAACTATTCATAGGACAGTCCGACTAATCTACAACCGTGGAAAGTTTCAGACCTGGCTAACTTCATCGGGCTGGAATGAAGGCATTCACTTTGTGAGTACTGCTGCACAGGAGGTGTTACAGTGGACGAGCATTTGATTCGAATCTACAAGAGCGGCTAGTGTTAGTACTGTACCATGATTTGAACACACCCACTGTGGTGATCAGCTACCATTTGCACAAAGCCTATTTACCAGCTCAACAGCTCTAGGACAACTGCCTTAGGAGTGCCATGCTGCAGTGAGAGGGAGTAGCTATGTTGTGTGGAGTGTTACCAAAACGAAATCCTAGTACCTGGAGGTAACCTATCCCAATATGCAACACCAGCAGTAGAAGAATCATTTCCTTTTCACAGAATTTGATGGCTGGGCCTAGGCAGTGTGAAACTACAGTTATACTTATAGAACACTAACTGCAAGAAAGAGTCTCGGATGTCCAATGTCATGGCTTGTCTCTCCTGAACTGATCCCGGCACGTAGTTGATGCATTCAAGAGCGGCGGTGAAGAGGGAAAACATGTTCATATAATACCTCATGTACTAATGGCTAAAGAATTGTCCCTGACTGCAGAGCCAACAGTGATGGTGTAGGTGGCGGAGTAGAGATGGGCTCAGCTGTACGGCCTAGAGTTTCCAAAGCTCAGACAGAAGAACAACTTCAGTTAAAGTGAAACACATGGAAGCGAAAGTATTCGCATCACAATGTTGGGATCGATCAGCTTTTTAAACTGCAGCTATTCACATGTGAGCGTTGTCCAACTGCAGCCTTGAAGTCTTTTCAAAGCATTTAAGTATAGTGACAAGCTAGCCAATGTTTGGACTGTTTTAATATCTACTAGTATGCAACGGATTTTGGTATTTTCATTTTCATCATTTTTTCGTTACAGCACCGCCATCGCATACAAGTAGTGTTGTCCTTCTTACATTGCTGCGAGATCTATCGTATTATCTACACGTACTTCGAGTAAATTAGTTCAGGTTGAAACTGTCCTATAGCACTTCTTTCCTTAGACTCTGACAGTTTCCTACCACCTTTTCCTTCTCCTGTTAGTACATGTACTTGGGCTACAATAACTATTCTCTCAGTTGAAGTGTAACGCCGAACCGTCTGACGCTTCTCTCGTGTTTGCAGTCTGATAATTATAGTAATGCATGCCCGTAAATAGTCTCATGTACCTGCTAGCTGCACATACATGTACTTGTACACGTACCTCAATGCTAACATTCGACGCGACATGTAATGTACATGTACATGTCCAATAGGAAAGGTTCACTGCACTTTGGAAATTTTGTTTTGACACTGTGAAAGTACAGTACTTGTCGCCATACTGTATCTACTGCTTATTCTGAGCAAAATAAGGTGCTACTTGGCCATATACGTGTCAGTAAAAATGGATATAGGAGCTATTCTAGTTAGGTTGCCATGGTAATAACGGCCTTTTTTCTATTTTGATGTTTTTCACCATGTTCGGACACAATTCGGCAATCGAAACCTATGCCATCGTTTTCAGGAGGCAAAAACCATCCAGGAATGATCATAGAATCCATGTTAGCAAACATGTGCCAAGTAAAAGTGAGAAATTTCAAATGGGCCCTAGGACTAAACTTCACGCCTCAGCTCTTGGATTTCCAATTTCAGGGCCAACATTGTGCTGTCTCTATCTTCCCTCGACATAACAATCTCCTTGGACAAGGTTGAAACACATGATACAAGGCTAGACAATTGTTCCAACGTACCGTTTGGACTTGCTGGCTGCGGCAGCACTCCCACGCCCATCTTCCGGAGTTCTTTGACGAGTTCCGGGCGACAAAGGCTTGAGGGTTGGTCTACTGATTTCCGCTCGCCCAGGTCAATTAGGTCTTTGAATCCCACCAGGGCTAGGTCTAGATTCTCATCAAGTGACATCGCAAGGTGCACAAGGGTTTGGTCACTGCTTTTAAAGGGATGCTGTAGGATATCCTAGCTTTTGGCCATAAACGGGTCAAATTTTGAGTTGTCGTCTCCTTTTTTTTGGCAATCCCCCATGGAATGCTCTTCCAATTGTGTTTTTGAAGTCTATTTCTCCAAAAAGCAAGCCATAACAAGAATAGGATTTCGGCTAGGTTTTGCCAAAGCACTGAATTGGGTAAAAACCATGAAAATCCAGGCCGTTCACTCCACTTACATAACAGTTCATTTGCGGTTCGAACCCCAGTTGAGGTGCCTTTTTGGACCCTTTTCCAAGTTTCGAATCGCGCGGCACTGCACAGTGCACCACAAAATCGCCATACACGGGAGCTCTCCAGAGCCAGCGCTCAACCTTTTCTGAATGGACTGTAGTACTCGTACTCGCCGATGTTTTCTGCAACAACGAGCAACTGGAGGTGACGGCCACCGCAAAATACCTTGGTGTGATCGTCGACGACCAATTGTCATGGAGGCCACATGTCGACTATGTGTCACGTAGAACTGCACAAACCATAGGGCAATTGGGGAGACACGGGCGTTCACTAACGCTTAGAGCTCGACGGTCGTGGTACACCAGTATGGTAAACAGCCAGCTGTGTTATGCTTCAGCAGCATTCTACCCAAGCCTCACAGCTCAGCTTCTCGACCGTTTGGGGAAGATCAGCAAGGCTGGAGTCAGAGCTGTGTTTCAGCTCCCTCGTCAAACACCGACCGCACCTCCTATTTCTAGATTAAATATTTCCCCACTGATCCACCATTTTAAGCTCAAGATTGTTGTTTTTGTCCATAGATGTCTTGCCTCCAATGCAAGCATGCTATTTTCGCCTTTCTTTCTGTTGATCGCTGAACCTGGTCTTGAGCAAAGCACACGCCGTGTTACACGTGGCCAGGTCTCACGTCTTCTCCAAATTCTATTCGTTCGTGGACCAGCATCTCGAGCGTCCATGCAATTCGTGGGCAGCGTGTATTGGAACAGGCTTCCGGCAAATATTCGTAGCCATGAAGATATTCTGGGTTTCAAAGCCCTGCTGTGCCCAGATGTTCTTGACACGCTTTCTCTGTCTTGACTCATTCGTCAGACATGTGCATATTGATCTTTTGGTTTGGTCTCTAATCGACAAACTGACTTTTCTCCTCAAATACCTCAACTTTTCTATTTCATACATCTGCTTCGTTTATTCCTTACTCTTTTCTTTCTATCTTTTTCTTTTCTTTCCCTTGTCATTTAATCACTGTCACTCACATACAAATACCGTCATAAAATATAAAACACAAGATTTTCTCATCTTTTTCTATTTCTTGTTTTTCATTAGCTTTAGCATGTTCATTCACATTCTTCATCATTTGTGAGAACTAGACCTGGTCTAGTGAGAAGGCATTCTACTGCCTGTAATTCTGGTGAAGTAAAATAAAGTAACAACAACAACAACTCGTAGTGCGTGCAACCGCTTGACGTTGTTGCATCAAGCGACGAGCATGACTACGTGTGACTGACTTGACGCAGACTTGAAAGATGCACTGAATACCACCAATCCATGTTGACAGCCAACCGTTTCTACCAACAAAACACCTATATGTACATGTACATACCTGTACAGTAGAACTGTACCTGTCTGACACGTGCCAAGGCATGAATCATCGTCGTGATCTATGACCTTTTTTCTTCCACACCAAGGACAGGTGGTTGATTGTGCGGCACTTGCACTGCGGCAGCGCCAGCCAGCCTCCAAAAGAATACTCACGGACCCATAGCAGCGAGTAGCAAAATAAATACACAATCCTACACAGTTGCGAGGGCAAGACGCTCGATACTGCCCGAGGTCTGTGAGTGATCTTGCCCGAGGTCGCGACGCACGAGGGCAAGATCACTCACATGACCAAGGGCCTGATAAGAGCGGCATGCCTGACGCAACTGTGTAGGATTGTGGTTCACACAAGACCCACCTCACAAACAACTAGTATCCCTGCCTGTCTAGTATATACTGAACTGTAGTCTATTTTTGCTCTAGTTATGTCACATGTAGAGAAACATGTACGGTTTATGGTCCCGCTACAGGAAGGTATCAGTACAGCAGAGGATTCGGCTCTACAATGCATTCGTTTTTCCAACACTTCTCTATAACTGCTGCACTTGGGGGTTAACCGAAGCTGTAAGGGCCAAACTCGATATGCATGGCCACGGGCCAACTTTCAGACCGCTGACTCGTGTTTACTCTGGACGAGGTCATGCATACCCGCTTTATCATACACAGAGTGTGAACAGCCATCGCATGGCCGAACCAGTGAAAAACAGTCTGGCATGTCTAGCGCACACCGGACTAATGCACTCTCACCAAAAAAACCTGCGGCTGGACATTGAGTGGAGGGGAGTCTTGTTGACGAACCACCATACGTTTCGGCTGAGGTGTCTGTCTGTTCAGATTAGGGTATCTTGTCTCTGCATGGGATCTCCATTGACACTACTGTCCTTGAGTCCATATTATTTCCATCCGTACATCCATGCCCTCGGTTGGTTGGTCTATTAAAATCCGTGTATCTTTACCAGTTTATCTTGCACAGCAGTTGTGTTGTTGTGCTGTCCATCTGCAAGGGGGGGGCTACTTCTTTCCCCAATATGGGCTTCCCCTCACCTATCAAGAATTCCTAACTAAGCTACCTGCACAGAGGAGAAACAGTTCCTTGTACGACCTATACAACTCCACTGTCAACGAGCTTTGTGGAGACGCCAACCATTTTGCAGAAGTAGCTGTGTGGTGCGGCGAATGTCAACTTCTTGCTGAAGTATATCAATGTATTGTTGATTCTCTCACCGTCCAACGTTTCCCGCTACGTCAGAACGATATTGTGGAGCGACCTATTGATGTCCAGTCTCATGGCACTCCCCGCAGTGTCTCTTCTCGTGTTCATGCGTGACTTGAACACACATGACTAGTTGTGCCCCCAGACGTGTAGCTCGTGCATAGCCAGTGTGCTCCGGCCACCGCACCGACAAATGGCCGTAATACGTACTACGTTGTCAAAATGGGCAAAACTGGCAGCTATGAGGTTGCCAGCCGTACATAGTCACCACACCACACCACAGATGTGTGAGCTACGACTCCGTGTCCCCCCCCCCCCCCCCAGCACTGTACTAGATGTGGGTAGAAAAAGGATGGTGAAGATGGTAAAGTTATGGCATTGAATTGTGCAGATATTTTCTTCCTCCTCCCCCCCCCCCTTCTCTCTCTCTCTCTCTCTCTCTCTCTTTTCTCTCTCTCTCTCTCTCTCTCTTTCTCTCTCTCTCTCTCTCTCTCTCTCCCTCTCTCTTTTCCTCTCTCTCTCTCTCTCTCTCTCTCCCTCTCTCTTTTCCTCTCTCTCTCTCTGATTCAGTTCGTCTTTCTCTCAGAGGAATGATTGCCTCCGGTATTAAAACCTTCTGTTTCCGTTGGGTTATCTTACCTCAGAACACGACAGCTGTGGCGGCGTACACGAGAGTACTATGGCAATCTGATGATGTTGACTGCCATGCAGATGTACGTCATCCCCTCGATCCACGTAGACGGCTTGTACATGCCAGCATGTCTGCAACATGTCGGTAAGAGGAGTGTTTGGGAGTCGGTGGCCATCGTAATGCGAACAAGACCAAGATATAGCTCCCGAAGTGGTGGTCAGTCATTTGACCAGAACCACCATGTTGTGAGTAGAAAGGCCAGTCAACAAAATTTAAGCCCACCGAAAGAAGTGAAGCGAAGACTTTGGTGAAAACCGTTGCACTTCAAAGTATGGCGATTACTTTGATTTGCACTCACAATACTGATGACGTTGGTCGCTGTTATCAACATGTATTCAAAGTCCCACAAAACGGCAAGATAGGACGGCATTTTACATAAGAGAGATACAGGTATCGTACACCGTCAAGAGCAGACTGTGTTCAAGTGCTCGAAAGTCCGTCTGTGTGTTTTCTGTTTTGTGTCCGTGCGCATGCTTGTGTACATGTGTGCGCATGCTCGTGTGTGCCTTGCACATTTCCCGATCCGTTGGCGGCCAGGCAATCTTCGGCAGCCGTACAGCACCCGTCGTATTCACAACACGACGTATGGTGAAGAAGCGCTCAACGGCCGACACCCCCTGATATCCCCAAAACTCTGGGTGGACTTGAAAATGATCTCACTTATGGGCTCACCACACCTCAGTAAGTGGGTGAGGACAAGGTACAGAAAAAGGATTCACGGCATCAGGGTATCCGTCCTGGGATCCAACTGCAGTTACCCCTGCCCCCAGTGAAGGTAATACTTGCTACTAGTACTAGTGTGAGTGGCTGAATCAGAGTGGATCTGATATAAGCGTCACTAGCACCATTGATTACACAAGAGTTAATCTAGCCAGAAGCAGTCCATGGTTAACAGGTATGTATACTTCAAATAGAAAGTGTGTAAACTCTGAAACCAAGAAAGGTGGCAGATACAACAATACGCCTTCAATCAGCCGAGCCAGTTGGCAAGTTGGCAAAAGACGAAACACAATCAGGCATAATTGTACCCACCAACCGAACTAGCTGGCACAGACACGCACACACACACACACACACACACACGCACACACAAACAGACACACAAAGACACAGACACACACGGACACACACACACGTTCAAGAATGTACACGAATGTGCTAGAATAAGCTTCTCCTAGTTCTGTTACATAATCTTCCCCTAATCTGCTAGGTGGCATAGAACCGCGAAGCCATCTTTCCGGCTGCTATTTTCCACATCGCAATGTTGTGCCATTTCCATCACCATCATAATTCATAATACTGGGCAAGCCTACCCGTCTGGTTCGCGATGTTAGAATATACCCCCCCCCCACACACACACACAATGGTGGTTTCCTCTTTGCTTTGTCATACCACAACCATTCAATGCGGTGAACCCCTCGATAGGTGATTTGCCTTTGGGTCATCCTAATCAAGTTATTATATTATTATTAAACAAGCAAACACAACAGCATTCACCGCCGTCCGCACATCCGCATATACCTACGCAGTCCTGGTCCATTTCTAAAACCGGTGCCACACCGACAATACGATTACGATTCAGAGAGAAAACGATTTCAATGAAAAAAGCTATCAGTACATACACGTACAGTGAAACGATAATAAACGAGAAGCAGGAGATCAGTTGTAAGGAGGACGTACAATCACAAATGAAGGAGAAGGAACACGTGTAGTATCATGCTTCATGTCCATCCCATGCAGTAAATGAATGGCAAATCAGACGATAGGAAAGATGCATTGGAAATGGTAGGAAATGTCACCAGCACACTGGTCACTGACCTTGCTCATACTGTTGAACAGCTACATTGTACATTTACATGTACATGTACAATATAGGACCAGCTGTGGCACAGTAAAGCGAGTTATTTCTTCAGCTGCACTGCTCACAGGAAGCTGTTGGCATATTCCCTAAGAGCGTTGAAACAGTCCCCGGCCTGCTTGTTATTTGCATTACACTTGGTCTTCAACCAGGTGCAAAATTCTCTTCGTCCTTCCCGAGAACCAGAAACTGCCCGTATACCTTATCGGCCGTGGCGAAGCCCTGCGCGGTGAGTTGGCCGCCGAGTGCACTCCCAATGCCAGGGAGTTCCGCAACGGGTTTGCCACCCATCGGACCGCTGATGAAACTTTCATGTTTTTTGCTTGTGGAGGGTGTGTTGGAAGCCATCTGCAAAACATATTCACAACATAAGGATTGACAGCACATGTATTAGTTGCTGGTATAAATAATTGCCTAGCACAATGAAGCTGAAGGCTACTCACTCACCCTGGATATCGAAAATGTGTCTAGAAGAAGGATCGTTCTTTGGAATACAAGCACGGACTAGCGATTCTCTTCGTCCCTCTCAAGAAAATAACGGCTGAGAATGTCTTGGCGGCAAATTCCAATCACGTATAATCATTCACTGGCTTGAAATCCTATCGATATTGCTGACATGAGTCAGCGTAGGGAACATTATTCCCGTAGTTCTGTATGCAGAAGACGTTACTTCAGTAACGTCTGGCGCTAGCCAGGGTCCACACAGCTTTAATTTGGTATTTGTTTGTTTGTGTGTTTGTTTGTTTGTTTCACGCCTGGCGCTATCCGTATCTAAAGGCAAAAACGCATAGGATGTTATAAATTTTTCAATTCTCCTATTTTTTTTCAGGCATATTCTGGGATTCGAACCCGCACTATCGCCCTACATGCATTCCCCCATACACTTCGCATTCACACCCATTCTTCCAAGTTGCTTCACGTTATTATCTTGCGTTTGAAAGCCCTATTTGAATATTGCGGGCAGCTGTATGTGGCCAGCTGTGTTTTTTTATTTATTTTTTATTTATTTTTTTATTTTTTATTATTTTACTTGGGCATTCCCAACAGACCCTAAGGTCTTCTTACAGGGTGCCCAAGATGAATGAAATTGTTAAGTTCCTGGCGAAATGAATTGGGGATATGATTTGTGCGAAGGGATTCGGGAAGCGCATTAAAGCGGTCAGCACCAAGGAATGAAATAGATCTGTATCCAGCTTGAGCTTGCACAATGGGTAAGGAAAGGGAATAATTGACTTGGCCGCGGGTTACTCTGTCTGTGTGAGCGCAGTCACGGCGAAGGGAGAACATGTCAGAGAGGAGTGAACTGCAGATATTGTGGATGCAACGGAACACGAAGAATATGGACTTAGTATGATATCTTTTGTCTAAGCTAATTATGTGGTATCGCTCAAGCAAGTATGATGTCCGCGTGAATGTGTCATGCTCAAATATGCATCTAAGTGCTCTCTTACTTATGCGTAGCAGCTGATCTCTCACATTGTCAGCGAGGCAGTGGACGTAGGCAGTGCTGGCGTACTCGAGCTTGCTCTGGACTACTGACAAGTAGAACTGCCTTCTGGCCTGGACAGCAAGGTTCTTCCTTCCACGTCGAAAAGCACCTAGTTTCTTTCCGAAGTCTTCCCTGAGGGAGTTAACGTGGGCACTGAAACTTAAAGTTGAATCGAGAGTCAGTCCTAGATACTTAACTTCGTCAGACGGGGCAATAACAGTCGAACCACAGACAATGCTCAGGTTAGGTGGGGGATGTGAGCGTCTGCTGTGGATCAGTAGTACTTGGCTCTTGCTGGAGTTCAGGAGCAGGCCGCGATCTGTGAGGTGCTGCTTAACCACTGAAAAATCGTCTTCTAAGTAAGACATGAGAATTCGTGGACACTTTCCAGAGGCATACAGGGTGGTGTTGTCTGCATAAAGAAGGCATTGGGAACGCAATGGCAGAGTGGGGACAAGTCGAGTGTAGATGCTGAAGAGGGTAGGGCCTAGGACGGAACCCTGGGGAACGCCCCTAGTGCAGGTTCTACAGTCACTTGTGGTTCCGTTCACTTCTACGCGTTGCTGTCGGTGAGACAGATACGACTTGAACCACTCAAGAGCATTTCCACGGATCTTCAGATTGTGAAGGTCATCTATTAGCGTTTGGTGGTGGACGCGGTCAAAGGCTTTGCTCATATCGAGCAGCAGCACGGCCGTATAGTCTCCGGTATCCATGCTTCTCTGCCAGTTATTGATGGCAAGTGCTTCCTCGCTGCCGTATCCATGCCGACTCACCTACTTCAGATCTATCGTTTTGCCTGAATTTTTGTATGCTTCTATTAGTTACTACCCGTATTTGACAGTTGCCCAGGAACAACGGCTACATAGGCTGTTCAAACGTGCCGCTCGGGCAGTCTGCAAGTCGCCACCGTGGACCAGTACTGCTCCCCTGCTAAATCGAATGCATGTATGTGATCTACAGGTTTCTGTGCACTTGAATATGTTGTGTTTCATCTGGCGATGTTTGCATGATGCATGTAGCACCCTGTTTGAGTCCTTTTTTGCTGTCGTGCCCTCAACTCGCACTCGGGGAGGCCAAAGCAACTTGCTTGTGGTCCCACCTGCTAGCACGGCTCGTTCTGCTAAGCGCCTAACGCACGCTGGAGCCATTATGTGGAATAGATTGCCACCAGCAGCAAAATGTTCAAATAGGTATTTGGATTTTAAATCTCAAGCCTTGCAGTATATATTATCAGCGACATAGGTTTTCCAATGCTTACTGGATTGATATCTGTTCGTTGCAACCAACCTTCCGTCATTTTTTCCTTTCTCTTTTCCTCTTGTATCTACTTTTTTTTTTTTTTTTTTTTTTTTTTCCACAATATCCTTTAACATGTTATTCACAGTGGGTCCAATGTTATTAGGCATTTTGCCTGTTTTGATTTCCACTATAAATAAAGTATACAACAACAACATTATACGTTGTCATGCTTCCTCTTGACATGAGACATACTGAAAGCGGTGATGTTCTCTTACACTGAAGAAGAAAACAAGAGAAATTCCTTGACTTTATAAATGTTGTCGTGATTTAAAAATCAATAATGTTTTAGAAACGAAGGGTCCCTCAAAAAGTCAGTGGCATATCATCTTACACCGAGAAAATTCACAGGTAGCACCTATATGAAAAGGACAATGGTTACGAGAAGCTTTTTCGTGGGTCGAACCAAGTGGCTTTGATTACTGAGGCTGAGCTATTTTCCTCGATAAATTACATCAAAAGTCACGTCACTATCCGCGCGTGAATCGGGCCTCCAGTCATACATCGCAACACTGCGATAACGCCTACCGATAAATTAGGTGTCCTCCTACTAGTAAACGAGCAGACCACTGCAAATATCTCTGTATACACGTTCTGATGGACGCTTTCTCCCAAAAAATACTCAAGGCTACTCTAAATTGCATTTGACGACGCTGAGGTACTCAAGGCACTGCAAAAAATTTGCGCGAGGCGAGCATGGATAATCAAGATTAACGGCGTTTCCACTCCCGGTATTTGACGACTCCCTGGACTAAAGGGACAAGCTTATCTATTTTTGCGGATTTTCTTTCATAAAAAAATAAACGTCACAGGCTGCTCTTCGGAGGTGTCCGCGTCCCAGCGGTCCGGGCAAGCGACCGCATCTCAGTGGGACACTTGGCCGTGGCCTTTGTACTGGAATCTGTAGGAGAGCCTTTCCAGGGACTACATGTACACACCTGGGGACCGGGTATGGACAAATCCCTGGTGTTGCTCCTTTTTTGTTCCTTTCCTTCTTATTTGTTTTTGCTGAGAAAGAAACGTTGCTGCATGAAAAGCTTTCTGTTCACGCCAGCGCCTTTGGCATTTGCTCTAGTAACATTGCTGGCTGATAATGGTCATTGCTCGTGATGCCAATGGTGAAGAGAAGCTGGGTTTCTTGCCATTTGAAACTTCCTGACTCTGAAAATGTAGCTTGAACTAAGAGCTCCAAGTATCAAGTTTACTTTTTCGTTGTGCCAGACCTATTGTTAGAAGCCGCAGAGATGAGGAGCAAGGGCCTAGCCTAGGGAGGCGTTGGATTAATGCCAATAATGGTGTTTATGGCCCTGAAGACGCCAGCAGTTTTCACTTGTCAGGAGGACAGCCAAGTTGGAGCAGGCAGATGACAGATTATTTGAGCATTTATAGCAGATCGTCTCAGCACCTCATGGTTACTAGTATCTGACAAATGCCTCTTATTGCTAGTCTGCATTAGAGCATAGCAGAATTGATCATGTCACAATTAGTTACAAGACTTGATGTCCTACGATTATGCTCAGATCATGTTGCAACTTCACGGGAATATTCGTCCTGCCACTGTGCGCTCTCCCAGAATTGCATGCCTGTCACAGTGTGCAATGGACAACGCGTTTGCATTGCTTATGGATGCAAGCGGATGGAGTGTAGACCAGATGAGAGAAAGTGATCCGGATATTCAACTAGCTTGGACTGCCATACTTAATTGGCCAGATGCCTGGACCATCTGAACATTGCTCCAAACCAATCCACAGAAACAATACCCACACAGGAAGCCAAATGATAAACCCATTCAGCAGCTATCGAACCTTTCATCAAAACGTAATGCAGTGCATGCCTACTACTACTACTCAAACGAGATCAACGGATGCCACATGCAGATACAACGTCGAGGCTCAGTATTTTCAAGAACACAGTGCAGTCTAGACAACTAGAACAACGGGTCTTGCACTTAATGTCCCTGATTTGCTTGCCGTATTTAGGTCCTTGCAATTTTCCGAGGGTTACGTACCACAGTATGAGATATATGAGGGATCCCGGCAGCATGATAGATCCATCGGTACGTGAAATTCTCCTGGACGTTTGTGTGTGGTTATAGTGGTACAGGACATGTGATGTACGCCTCTTTGGTCGCTCACACATGATCCATTACCAGCATTGGTTACACTTTATTATCAATTAATATTGTTATGACTTACGCTGGTCTGCGTACCCACCCACTCTACTCTAAAAAGTAGAGACTCTCACTTGCCATTAATTTATCCGATAGTTTGACTCTCTCTGAGTTTCCCTACTACATGTATTATATGATAATTTATATTACCAATGCTCTAGACAGCAAGCTGTTTTACAATTATCCTTCTACATGACATTGTAGATCTTCTTGACACCAAGACTTTCTTTGAAGGTCCTGTAGCTATGAAATGTTATTTGCTGCAGGTCATGTGTGTGTGTGAGTGTGTGTGCATGCGTGAATGTCCCACGCGTTGGTAAATATACAGTCATGTACGTGTTCTGTGCCACACAATTTCACTATCTGTATGACAGCACAGCGGCAGGCATAGCGCGCGCGCGCGCGCGAGAAAGAGAGAGAGTTTTAATAATATCTCTGATGTGACTTCTGCAGTACTACATGTACTTGTATAATCAAGCGTACGAGTGTGTGTGTGTGTGTGTGTGTGTGTGCGTGTGTGGGTGTATGAATGTCCCACGCATAGTTAAATATACAGCCAAGTCTGTGGTGCCACATAATTTCATTATGTGCAGAACAGTGGGCCGGCACAGAGATAGAGACAGACAGACACAGAAAGACAGACAGAAACAAAGGGATGCGCATAAAGAGCGACAGACAGAGACATGAACTCAGAGAGAAAGAGACAAAGACGAACAGACAGACGATCAGACCCAGAAAGAGAGGGACAAACATTAAGAAAAACAGGAGAGACAGACAGACACACAGACTCAGGAGAATAACAGACAGAGATAGATAATGTGTGTGTGCATGTGCGTGTGTTTGGGTGTGAATGTCCCACGCATAGGTAAATGTACAGCCACGTGTGTGGTGCCACACGATTTCATTATGCGCAGAACAGCGGCCGGTACAGAGATAGAAGGGAGGTTCTGCTATACGTGAAACGTAGAGAAATCACGTAGAGAGCAGGTGTCTGGGTTAGAGTCTACGGCTTCGCGTGTTTTGGCTCCAGATTTCTACGCGGAGATGGGGTTCTCTACGTTGTGGCACACGCAGAGAAAATGCGTACGGATTTGCTGGGTATCGATCAACTGCATGCAGAAAACTGCCAAATATGGAAGGGGAAATTCCCAGTACACATTCCACGTGACTTCTCTAGGTGAAACGCAGAGCAGAACTGCATTTCTTTACGTTACGGGAACGCGAAGAAGGTTCGCGTGATTCTTTGCGTCGCGTTCCCAAAACGTAGAGCAGAACCTCCCTAGAGACAGACAGACACAGAGACAGAAACAAAGGGATGCACATAAAGAGCGACAGACAGAGATACGGACTCAGAGAGAAAGAGATAGAGACAAAGACAGACAGACAAAGACGATCAGACCCAGAAAGACAGAAACAAGATGAGAGTGACAAACATTAAGAAAAAACAGGAGAGACAGACACACAGAATCAGGAGAAAAACAGACAGAGACAGACAATCAGACATAGAAAGTCAGAGACAGAAACAGAGGGACACACAGTCATAATGAATGACAAAAGGAGAGACAGACACAAAGATTCAGAGAAAAAATAGAGAAAGAGAGAGGCAGATCAAGAAGAAGACAGAGACAGAGAAAAAGAGATTGAGAGAGGGACAAAGAGAGACAGAAGAATAGCAGCAGAGAGAGAGAAATAGACATAAATACAGGGACAGGCAGACAGACAAACATAAAGAGACAAGCAGAGACAGCCAAACAGACAGACCGAGAGAGGGAAACAGTTGGAGAGTTACACAGACAGGCAGATAGAACGACCGAGACGAAGACTCAGAGAAACACATAGACACACACAGAAAGAGAGAGAGAGAGAGAGAGAGAGAGAGAGAGAGAGAGAGAGAGAGAGAGAGAGAGAGAGAGAGAGAGAGAGAGAGAGAGAGAGAGAGAGAGAGAGAGAAACATAGAGGCACACAGACAAGCAGACTGACAAAGACAGGCAGAAGGAGAAAAACAGACAGACGAGAGATAGACAGACGAAAGGCACACAGACAGGCAGACTCACAAAGACAGGCAGAAGGGGAAGACAGACAGACCGACAGATATATACAGAAATGGGAGAGAGAGATAAAGAGAGAGAGAGAGAGAGAGAGAGAGAGAGAGAGAGAGAGAGAGAGAGAGAGAGAAAAAACAACATGCCGAGACACACAGATACGAGAGATTTCGTTCCTTGTGTTTCTAATACTGAAGTACACAAGAGAGATTGTAAGCTGTGTCACAGCTCTTGAGTTTCACTATTGTAGTATCCCTGCCCGACCAATACGGAAGCAGTACGGAACTAATACGGAGCTTTGCCTGATGTATATTTAGTGTATATCCGTATGTAAGCGTACGGCGTCTGCTGCATAAAAGCGGCGGAGCATTTCTGTTTTGATGAAGAGATTACATTAGATTGGATTAGATTGGATAGCAATGAAAGCTAACTCGAAGAAGAAGGATTCAACCTCTAGGTGAGCACCGGAGAGAAAGTTATTTATTTTGCCGCTTCTTCTTTCATTAACAATTATATCTCAGGTGTGTATCTGAAAGTAGAATAAAAGTAATTCTTGTTGATTTCACCGCGCCTACCACTCGGCTACCCATTACATTGGTGGCAGCGGTGGGACTCAACCCATTACATTGGTGGCAGCGGTGTAGTTTTAAATAAAACAACGTGATTCGACCCCAGACCCCCATGGCTCAACCCGCTGCAGCTCCGTGCGACGAATCAAGATAAGAATTATGTTTCTTGCCTTCCTGGGCCTGGCCCTGCTTAGCCTGCAGCACAGTCAGGGTGCTAGCGTGGATCACCCTTCTTTCCGCACGGCACTCACTGGACACTCCGATGGCGATTCCAAGCGACCCGCTACCTATACTACCTGTGGTGATGGCGAAGCTGATGAGGACGACAAAAGGCAGGCTGCTGCCCAAGACAAGGAGGGTATTCCCCAAGACCAGCAGCGTTTGATTTTCGCCGGCAAGCAGGAGCCCACTCTTCACTTGGTACTTCGCCTCCGTGGTGGGATGCAGATTTTCCTCAACACTCTTCCTGGCTAGACCATCACTCTTTACGTCGCGCAAGGCGATGCTATCGACAATGTGAAGACCACGATTCAAGACGAGGAGGGAGGTCAATCAGGTCATTTGTCTGACGCCGAGCTAGCCGATCTGAGTGACCGGCTCAACCAAGATGAAGATAAAACCTGGCTTGCCCTCCGCCGCAGCTCCAGCCGCCGCCGTGGTTACTAACGCTGATTCTAGGTATGGCATTTTCTTTCCTCTCTTCCTTCAGTCTCCCTGTTCTTTTCAGTCTTCCTTTATGCGAGTGTGTGAATCCAGTTTAGTTTGGTAGGCGTCTGATCATGGTGAGCCACGGTTTACCCAGCCAACGTGGGACAATGTGTGTGACAACGCCCCTTATAGTTATAGTGTATTCAGTTCGGTTTTTGAACTGCGATGTTCCTGGCGGATTGTGCCAGCGTTGTGCAGCAAGAGTGCTGTGGATTTTCAGGTCCTATTTGGAGGACAGTTCTTTCCCCTTGTTGACCCCGTGAGATCGTGTGAACCTGGTGTGCTTCTACTTTATGATTTGTTATCAGTTCATTTATTCTGTCTACTCTAAAAGTTATCATTTCCGATATAATTTGCCATCTTCCGGTTGACGCTGTTTTCGTAACTCTTCAGTAATTTTTTGAAAATCACGAGGGCGTGATTATCTGTAGGAAGGGAGGGTGTAGTATCCCTGCCCGACCAATACGGAAGCAGTACGGAACTAATACGGAGCTTTGCCTGATGTATATTTAGTGTATCTCCGTATGTAAGCGTACGGCGTCTGCTGCATAAAAGCGGCTGAGCATTTCTGTTTTGATGAAGAGATTACATTAGATTAGATTAGATTGGATAGCAATGAAAGCTAACTCGAAGAAGAAGGATTCAACCTCTAGGTGAGCACCGGAGAGAAAGTTATTTATTTTGCCGCTTCTTCTTTCATTAACAATTATATCTCAGGTGTGTACCTGAAAGTAGAATAAAAGTAATTCTTGTTGATTTCACCGCGCCTACCACTCGGCTACCCATTACACTATTACTACGATCATCAGGCAACTACTATAATATAAGTAGGTAGCAGCAGAAAAACATATAGTGAGGTGAACTCATAAAACAGTGAGCCGAAAAAAATACGATTAAAAAAGCCGATTCACAAACCAGGTAAAGACAGGAAGAGAGAGCGAGAGAGAGAGAGAGAGAGAGAGAGAGAGAGAGAGAGAGAGAGAGAGAGAGAGAGAGAGAGAAGAGAGAGAGAGAGAGAGAGAGAGAGAGAGAGAGAGAGAGAGAGAGAGAGAAAGAGAGAGAGAGAGAGAGAGAGAGAGAAAGATATTTGCGCATATACCCTGCACCCATGCAAGCGCATACACACAGAAGAGAGTTGATAGGTGGAGAATTAAATCTGGCTTTGGAAAATTTATTTTTCATTGCAATCAGGTTCGGCCTCATTTTCTCTGTGCTGCGCTGATGAGTCCACAAAGGACGAAACAGTTCTGTCTGCAGATTGGGTATAGGTAGATAGAGAGATATAGATGAAGATAAATAGAGAGAAAGAAAGGGGGGGGGAGAGAGAGAGAGAGAGACATAGGCAGTTGTATTGGCGATTATAATCCGATGTATTCTGTGTGGCGTGGACCAGGTGTGCATTGAGAATCATTTCACAAGGCCTCGCAATAATTATATGGAATTGTGCAGTAATGTGGTGCAAGTCTTCATACGTTTCACTCAGGTCATGTCTGATATCGGCATAAGAGAAACTCAGTGGGTGTACATCCACTTCATTTGCAGACTTGCGTGTTTCTCTTGCGACGGATGCACATGGTACTTAGCTTCTGTGTCAATTGGCTCATTCTGCGGGTGAGTGGTCACTGCCCGAGTTCAATGCCGGAAAAGGTAAGTAGCTCTAGAGTGCAGTATAGATAACATTATGCCAAATACGAGGTCATTAGGAGAGACTATACCAGCAACTTCCACTCGTATACTTGAATATCTAATTGGATCTGTATAGAAGACGCTGCTCAGTGGTATTGGAGTTGTGGTTGATCAACAGCGTATCTTTTAGGTCCATTGGTCTTGTTTGAGTGACACTAGCCATGCAACCGGACAATGTTGGTGAACGGCTTCATTACCAAAGAACTTGATTGGTTTGCCATTTAGCTTCCTGTGTGGCGTGATATTGTTTCCGTGGACTGGTTTAGATTCTTGTCCATGTTTCCAGGAGTCTAGCCAATTAATAGCAGCCCAAGCTATTTGAATGGCCGGACTATGTCTTCTTATCTGGTCTGCACTCCATCCGCTTGAATCCGTAAGCAGTGCAAACGCGTTGTCCCTTGCACACTGTGACAGGCATGTGACTTCTGCATGCAATTCTGGAAGAGTGTACAGTGGGAGGACGAATATTCCTGTGAAGTAGCAACATGATCTGAGTATAATCGTAGGACATCAAGTCTTGACACTACTTGTGACATGATCAATTCTGCTAATGCTCTAGTGCAGACTAGCAATAAGAGGCATTTGTCAGATACTAGTAACCATGAGGTACTGAGACGATTCTCTTTGGCAAGCCACCCACTCTGCTATAAATGCTTAAAGTTAATAATCTGTCATCTGCCTGCTCCAACTTGGCTGTCCTCCTGACAAGTGAAAACCGCTGGCGTCGTCCGGGCCATAAACACCATTATTGGCATTAATCCAACGCCTCACTTGCTCCTCGTGTCTGCAGGTCGTAACAATAGGTCTGGCACATCGAAAAACTGAAATATTTGGAGCTCTTAGTTCAAGCTACATTTTCAGAGTCAGGAAGTTGGAAATGGCAAGAAACCCAGCTTCCCGTCACATTCTAAGTTGACATCACGAGCAATGACCATTATCAGCCAGCAATGTTTTACTAGAGCAAAGGCGCTGGCGCATGGCGGGAACAGAAAGCTTTCCATCCAGCAACGTTTCTTTCTCAGCAAAAACAAATAAGAAGGAAAGGAACAAAAAAGGAGCCATACCCGATACCCGGGTACCCAGGTGTGTAGTCCCTGGAAAGGCTCTCCCACAGATTCCAGTACAAAGGCCACGGCCAAGTGTCCCACTGAGATGCGGTCGCTTGCCCGGACCGCTGGGACGCGGACACCTACGAAGAGCTGCCTGTGACGTTTATTTTTTATGAAAGAAAATCCGCAAAAATAGATAAGCTTGTCCCTTTAGCCTTTCGCGCGTAGATATCTACGCTGATTTTGTGCGAGAGTTGGAAAGATTGAGCATCAAGTAGTGTAATTGTGACATACCAGAAATGTGTTACCTCGTTCGGACACTTTCTTCAAAGTTTTGCATTGACTCGCACGGCGCTTTTGCTGTCGGAACGTACACGAATGGACCGATGCTAAATTCAGCAGAACCTTCATTACAATGTCATCTTGGCTCCCCGGAAAAGTAGGCATGATTCCAACAAGGAGCAGCACAACAATTATGTGTGGAAAGCAGGGGAAAGTCATCATAGCTTGCCAAGCCAGTTGTAACTATTCATAGGACAGTCCGACTAATCTACAGCCGTGGAAAGTTTCAGACCTGGCTAACTTCATCGGGCTGGAATGAAGGCATTCACTTTGTGAGTACTGCTGCACAGGAGGTGTTACAGTGGACGAGCATTTCATTCGAATCTACAAGAGCGGCTAGTGTTAGTACTGTACCATGATTTGAACACACCCACTGTGGTGATCAGCTACCATTTGCACAAAGCCTATTTACCAGCTCAACAGCTCTAGGACAACTGCCTTAGGAGTGCCATGCTGCAGTGAGAGGGAGTAGCTATGTTGTGTGGAGTGTTACCAAAACGAAATCCTAGTACCTGGAGGTAACCTATCCCAATATGCAACACCAGCAGTAGAAGAATCATTTCCTTTTCACAGAATTTGATGGCTGGGCCTAGGCAGTGTGAAACTACAGTTATACTTATAGAACACTAACTGCAAGAAAGAGTCTCGGATGTCCAATGTCATGGCTTGTCTCTCCTGAACTGATCCCGGCACGTAGTTGATGCGATTCAAGAGCGGCGGTGAAGAGGGAAAACATGTTCATATAATACCTCATGTACTAATGGCTAAAGAATTGTCCCTGACTGCAGAGCCAACAGTGATGGTGTAGGTGGCGGAGTAGAGATGGGCTCAGCTGTACGGCTTAGAGTTTCCAAAGCTCAGACAGAAGAACAACTTCAGTTAAAGTGAAACACATGGAAGCGAAAGTATTCGCATCACAATGTTGGGATCGATCAGCTTTTTAAACTGCAGCTATTCACATGTGAGCGTTGTCCAACTGCAGCCTTGAAGTCTTTTCAAAGCATTTAAGTATAGTGACAAGCTAGCCAATGTTTGGACTGTTTTAATATCTACTAGTATGCAACGGATTTTGGTATTTTCATTTTCATCATTTTTTCGTTACAGCACCGCCATCGCATACAAGTAGTGTTGTCCTTCTTACATTGCTGCGAGATCTATCGTATTATCTACACGTACTTCGAGTAAATTAGTTCAGGTTGAAACTGTCCTATAGCACTTCTTTCCTTAGACTCTGACAGTTTCCTACCACCTTTTCCTTCTCCTGTTAGTACATGTACTTGGGCTACAATAACTATTCTCTCAGTTGAAGTGTAACGCCGAACCGTCTGACGCTTCTCTCGTGTTTGCAGTCTGATAATTATAGTAATGCATGCCCGTAAATAGTCTCATGTACCTGCTAGCTGCACATACATGTACTTGTACACGTACCTCAATGCTAACATTCGACGCGACATGTAATGTACATGTACATGTCCAATAGCCAAGTTTCACTGCACTTTGGAAATTTTGTTTTGACACTGTGAAAGTACAGTACTTGTCGCCATACTGTATCTACTGCTTATTCTGAGCAAAATAAGGTGCTACTTGGCCATATACGTGTCAGTAAAAATGGATATAGGAGCTATTCTAGTTAGGTTGCCATGGTAATAACGGCCTTTTTTCTATTTTGATGTTTTTCACCATGTTCGGACACAATTCGGCAATCGAAACCTATGCCATCGTTTTCAGGAGGCAAAAACCATCCAGGAATGATCATAGAATCCATGTTAGCAAACATGTGTCAAGTAAAAGTGAGAAATTTCAAATGGGCCCTAGGACTAAACTTCACGCCTCAGCTCTTGGATTTCCAATTTCAGGGCCAACATTGTGCTGTCTCTATCTTCCCTCGACATAACAATCTCCTTGGACAAGGTTGAAACACATGATACAAGGCTAGACAATTGTTCCAACGTACCGTTTGGACTTGCTGGCTGCGGCAGCACTCCCACGCCCATCTTCCGGAGTTCTTTGACGAGTTCCGGGCGAGAAAGGCTTGAGGGTTGGTCTACTGATTTCCGCTCGCCCAGGTCAATTAGGTCTTTGAATCCCACCAGGGCTAGGTCTAGATTCTCATCAAGTGACATCGCAAGGTGCACAAGGGTTTGGTCACAGCTTTTAAAGGGATGCTGTAGGATATCCTAGCTTTTGGCCATAAACGGGTCAAATTTTGAGTTGTCGTCTCCTTTTTTTTGGCAATCCCCCATGGAATGCTCTTCCAATTGTGTTTTTGAAGTCTATTTCTCCAAAAAGCAAGCCATAACAAGAATAGGATTTCGGCTAGGTTTTGCCAAAGCACTGAATTGGGTAAAAACCATGAAAATCCAGGCCGTTCACTCCACTTACATAACAGTTCATTTGCGGTTCGAACCCCAGTTGAGGTGCCTTTTTGGACCCTTTTCCAAGTTTCGAATCGCGCGGCACTGCACAGTGCACCACAAAATCGCCATACACGGGAGCTCTCCAGAGCCAGCGCTCAACCTTTTCTGAATGGACTGTAGTACTCGTACTCGCCGATGTTTTCTGCAACAACGAGCAACTGGAGGTGACGGCCACCGCAAAATACCTTGGTGTGATCGTCGACGACCAATTGTCATGGAGGCCACATGTCGACTATGTGTCACGTAGAACTGCACAAACCATAGGGCAATTGGGGAGACGCGGGCGTTCACTAACGCTTAGAGCTCGACGGTCGTGGTACACCAGTATGGTAAACAGCCAGCTGTGTTATGCTTCAGCAGCATTCTACCCAAGCCTCACAGCTCAGCTTCTCGACCGTTTGGGGAAGATCAGCAAGGCTGGAGTCAGAGCTGTGTTTCAGCTCCCTCGTCAAACACCGACCGCACCTCCTATTTCTAGAATAAATATTTCCCCACTGATCCACCATTTTAAGCTCAAGATTGTTGTTTTTGTCCATAGATGTCTTGCCTCCAATGCAAGCATGCTATTTTCGCCTTTCTTTCTGTTGATCGCTGAACCTGGTCTTGAGCAAAGCACACGCCGTGTTACACGTGGCCAGGTCTCACGTCTTCTCTAAATTCCATTCGTTCGTGGACCAGCATCTCGAGCGTCCATGCAATTCGTGGGCAGCGTGTATTGGAACAGGCTTCCGGCAAATATTCGTAGCCATGAAGATATTCTGGGTTTCAAAGCCCTGCTGTGCCCAGATGTTCTTGACACGCTTTCTCTGTCTTGACTCATTCGTCAGACATGTGCATATTGATCTTTTGGTTTGGTCTCTAATCGACAAACTGACTTTTCTCCTCAAATACCTCAACTTCTCTATTTCATACATCTGCTTCGTTTATTCCTTACTCTTTTCTTTCTATCTTTTTCTTTTCTTTCCCTTGTCATTTAATCACTGTCACTCACATACAAATACCGTCATAAAATATAAAACACAAGATTTTCTCATCTTTTTCTATTTCTTGTTTTTCATTAGCTTTAGCATGTTCATTCACATTCTTCATCATTTGTGAGAACTAGACCTGGTCTAGTGAGAAGGCATTCTACTGCCTGTAATTCTGGTGAAGTAAAATAAAGTAACAACAACAACAACTCGTAGTGCGTGCAACCGCTTGACGTTGTTGCATCAAGCGACGAGCATGACTACGTGTGACTGACTTGACGCAGACTTGAAAGATGCACTGAATACCACCAATCCATGTTGACAGCCAACCGTTTCTACCAACAAAACACCTACATTCCTGTACAGTAGAACTGTACGGTCTGTACCTGTCTGACACGTGACAAGGCATGAATCATCGTCGTGATCTATGACCTTTTTTCTTCCACACCAAGGACAGGTGGTTGATTGTGCGGCACTTGCACTGCGGCAGCGCCAGCCAGTCTCCAAAAGAATACTCACAGACCCATAGCAGCGAGTAGCAAAATAAATACACAATCCTACACAGTTGCGAGGGCAAGACGCTCGATACTGCCCGAGGTCTGTGAGTGATCTTGCCCGAGGTCGCGACGCCCGAGGGCAAGATCACTCACATGACCAAGGGCCTGATCAGAGCGGCATGCCTGACGCAACTGTGTAGGATTGTGGTTCACACAAGACCCACCTCACAAACAACTAGTATCCTGCCTGTCTAGTATATACTGAACTGTAGTCTATTTTTGCTCTAGTTATGTCACATGTAGAGAAACATGTACGGTTTATGGTCCCGCTACAGGAAGGTATCAGTACAGCAGAGGATTCGGCTCTACAATGCATTCGTTTTTCCAACACTTCTCTATAACTGCTGCACTTGGGGGTTAACCGAAGCTGTAAGGGCCAAACTCGATATGCATGGCCACGGGCCAACTTTCAGACCGCTGACTCGTGTTTACTCTGGACGAGGTCATGCATACCCGCTTTATCATACACAGAGTGTGAACAGCCATCGCATGGCCGAACCAGTGAAAAACAGTCTGGCATGTCTAGCGCACACCGGACTAATGCACTCTCACCAAAAAAACCTGCGGCTGGACATTGAGTGGAGGGGAGTCTTGTTGACGAACCACCATACGTTTCGGCTGAGGTGTCTGTCTGTTCAGATTAGGGTATCTTGTCTCTGCATGGGATCTCCATTGACACTACTGTCCTTGAGTCCATATTATTTCCATCCGTACATCCATGCCCTCGGTTGGTTGGTCTATTAAAATCCGTGTATCTTTACCAGTTTATCTTGCACAGCAGTTGTGTTGTTGTGCTGTCCATCTGCAAGGGGGGGCTACTTCTTTCCCCAATATGGGCTTCCCCTCACCTATCAAGAATTCCTAACTAAGCTACCTGCACAGAGGAGAAACAGTTCCTTGTACGACCTATACAACTCCACTGTCAACGAGCTTTGTGGAGACGCCAACCATTTTGCAGAAGTAGCTGTGTGGTGCGGCGAATGTCAACTTCTTGCTGAGGTATATCAATGTATTGTTGATTCTCTCACCGTCCAACGTTTCCCGCTACGTCAGAACGATATTGTGGAGCGACCTATTGATGTCCAGTCTCATGGCACTCCCCGCAGTGTCTCTTCTCGTGTTCATGCGTGACTTGAACACACATGACTAGTTGTGCCCCCAGACGTGTAGCTCGTGCATAGCCAGTGTGCTCCGGTCACCGCACCGACAAATGGCCGTAATACGTACTACGTTGTCAAAATGGGCAAAACTGGCAGCTATGAGGTTGCCAGCCGTACATAGTCACCACACCACACCACAGATGTGTGAGC
>NC_088645.1:38693962-38723962 GCF_964019385.1 Sycon ciliatum | reverse complement strand
CTCTACTGATCTATATAGTTTGGCCTCCACCAGCCCCATCTCTATCCTGTCGCAGAGACAGTCATGCGTTCTGGTCCATTGTATTAAACTCAACATTGTCCCTGAACATCTCACCAAGTATAATTGGTTTACTTTCGCACGGGACACTCGCAATGGCATAGTACTTCCCAGAGCTTTGTCAACTATGTTTACCAAATCTCCTATCTTCTCTGCATACTCGTATTGGCTCAAGCTGCCCATGGAAATGAAGACAATATCCAATATTAGACAGTTCATAGACCATGTTAAATGTCATGCCACGTTGTAGGCTCGCTCGCCTCTTTTGCTAGCTTATCTCGCCGCTCTCCACCATGGTCAACATAGCGATACATTTCACCCCCCCCCCTGATGCATTATTTTCTTCCGATTATCATCTTCTTTCCTTCATTCTTTCTTCTTTTTTTTTCTTCTCTTGCCATGGCTGGCTAACGCCCCCTCCTTTGCATTGGCTTCTGCCATTGGACGGTGAAATAATAATAATAAAATAATAATATTATTATTAAATAAGCAAACACAACAGCATTCACCGCCGTCCGCACATCCGCACATACCTACGCAGTCCTGGTCCATTTCTAACACCGGTGCCACACCGACAATACGATTACGATTCAGAGAGAAAAGGATTTCAATGAAAAAAGCTATCAGTACATACACGTACAGTGAAACGATAATAAACGAGAAACAGGAGATCAGTTGTAAGGAGGACGTACAATCACAAATGAAGGAGAAGGAACACGTGTAGTATCATGCTTCATGTCCATCCTATGCAGTAAATGAATGGCAAATCAGACGATAGGAGAGATGCATTGGAAATGGTAGGAAATGTCACCAGCACACTGGTCACTGACCTTGCTCATACTGTTGAACAGCTACATTGTACATTTACATGTACATGTACAATATAGGACCAGCTGTGGCACAGTATAAGCGAGTTATTTCTTCAGCTGCACTGCTCACAGGAAGCTGTTGGCATATTCCCTAAGAGCGTTGAAACAATCCCCGGCCTGTTTGTTATTTGCATTACACTTGGTCTTCAACCAGGTGCAAAATTTCTCTTCGTCCTTCCCGAGAACCAGAAACTGCCCGTATACCTTATCGGCCGTGGCGAAGCCCTGCGCGGTGAGTTGGCCGCCGAGTGCACTCCCAATGCCAGGGAGTTCCGCAACGTGTTTGCCACCCATCGGACCGCTGATGAAACTTTCATGTTTTTTGCTTGTGGAGGGTGTGTTAGAAGCCATCTGCAAAACATATTCACAACATAAGGATTGACAGCACATGTATTAGTTGCTGGTATAAATAATTGCCTAGCACAATGAAGCTGAAGGCTACTCACTCACCCTGGATATCGAAAATATGTCTAGAAGAAGGATCGTTCTTTGGAATACAAGCACGGACTAGCGATTCTCTTCGTCGCTCTCAGGAAAATAACGGCTGAGAATGTCTTGGCGCCAAATTCCAATCATGTATAATCATTCACTGGCTTGAAATCCTATCGATATTGCTGACATGAGTCAGCGTAGGGAACATTATTCCCGTAGCTATGCAGAAGATGTTACTTCAGTAACGTCTGGCGCTAGCCAGGGTCCACACAGCTTTAATTTGGTATTTGTTTGTGTGTGTTTGTTAGGGCTAGGCGGATAATGCTCGCCGAAATCCCTCATTCTGCTTTTCGGTCTGCTCAATATTCTGCTCATGAAAGTGCATTTTCTGCTGAAATTTCTGCTGAAATCCAGTCGCCAGAATGTGCACTCGTACCAACCTCTGGGACTATGGTGAAGTCATCATTGATATACCGGATCAACACAGCTAGCGCCTCCCCTTGATACGTACTTCCGTCGAAAATCACGGTCAGAGGAGGATGGTTTTGCAACTCGGACTTCAGAGTGGCCACTTACATTTCATGGATGAAGGGTATGTACGACCGAAGATGGGATGCATCCGTCAGGGGCACTGAGCCCTCTTCCAACAGTGGTCGGAGATACGACATCTTTGCTAGTGGTATGCCAGCCTTCAGCAGCACAGACACAGCCTGAATTCGGGCCAGAGAATGGGTAGGATCGACTGCTGGAGTCAAGCCAGTACCACCGAGCACGCTGGCATGTCGCTTCTGGTATTTCTCCCAAGACTCCAGCACCTTCTCCTGGCGCAGCACCTGAGCCTGGCGCTCTTCCTTCCCACGAAAGTGGCGATCTGATTTCAGGTGTTCCTCCTAGGGCTCAAACGATTAGTCCGATTAACCGGTTGCAGACCGGTTACGAAGAATTAACGGTTAACCGATAAAGATAACGGTTACGCAGTAACTTTTCAGTCAATTTTTCAAGTATCAGGTCGTTGCAAAGTGTGCACTTTCGCGGGATGTCGCACGCGTACGCAATTTCTGGGCTGTCAACTCGGTCATATCTGGTCTCTTGGTGTGAGAGTATGTATGAATGAGCATGCAAGAGAATGTACAAGTGTGCGTTGTACTGAATAGGGTACATTTTTTGAATGAGTATAGTCAAATATACGGTTAAAAAAGAGTCCGCAGGATTGCCGTGGCTTATAGGTTATAACCGGTTAACCGACCGTTAGCTTAGCAGTTAACCGTCAGGGGTAAAACCGTGACCGTTTGAGCCCTAGTTCCTCCACAATGCTCTTTTTGAGCGAGAGGACCGTGTGGCAGGCCTGACAGTACAGCTGCTTATTCGAAACTGTTAGCATCTCGTTCGGAAATTCAGAAAGCCGCTTCTCTGGCTTCACCTTCACCAGCCTGGTGCTCCCACCATGAGCAACCTTGGTCTTCTTGGACGCCGCTTCGGACTTTTCAGCAGAAGTCCGTTGGAGGGAGCGCTTCCTGGCAATCGGGGCTTCCTGTGCCTGCTGCAAAGACGACACGATGTCATCCTCATCATCCAGAATATCGACATCAGAATAGTCTGACACGTCCCGTCCTCTATCTCGACAGTCGGACTCCATACTAGTAGTTCGAATGATGCAGAGCCACCAGCATAAATGTTATCCAACCAAACACAAACATTCACAAGCGACTATGCCAACAACAAAGCGAGGATGAAAAAGAACACATGTGGCCGGCGCAGGCGCACTTCAGATGAAGGCTAGCCACACTACATAATATGGCCCAGTTGCGCTTGCAGCGATTTTCGACCTTCGTTGCAAAATGCTTGTTTTGCGAACATCTTCAAGTCTGACTTCACTGGTGTCGTGATCCACGGAATACCCGTCCGCGGCCCGGCGTGCGCAGCAAAAGATGATTTGATTTGAATGTGAACAAGGAGGCACAGGATCATGTCCCTGATGCACCACAACCTTGGACGTACGCCAATGCGTTGGGAGTTCGCACTCCCTGCACGAGTGCTCGAACCGAGGCGACTGCCCCCACATCTTCATCCACACCCGCGTTCCCGATGAGTAGAGGCAAAGCTGGTCACCCATCACCCGATGACCAAGGCTTCAAGCTGGCTCGTGGGAAACACACGTTCCCAGCGCGTGTTATTACTCCGGCTACAAAGCAGGGAGTCCAGGTGACTGAGAGTGAGGAGAGCAAAGCCATTCGTCAACTCGTCACAAGGCTTCGGATGAGTATGCCACAGCGAAAGCTCGGGAGCAGGCGAAGGGACAGCTTGTAAGTTGTTAGAGGTTGCGCGCCTTGCATTGTTTGTCTCATTGGCTTAACTTTATTCCGCATTTGTCTGTATCTATCTGCATCAACATTTTAGCCCCTACTATGACTCTCCCTCTCAATCCTCATGCACCACCTTTTATACCGCATGCATCTACGCCGACTCAGTCTGGCATAAAAATAGCCACGCTCAATGCATGTAGTTTAAGATACAAACTGCCAGAGATTGCCAGCCTCATCCGCACGCGTCAGTACGACATCTTGGGTCTATCAGAGACATGGCTAGATCCCGAGATTACAGACGGAGAGCTCAGTATTGACGGGTACAATCTGATTCGAAAAGACCGCACTCAACGTAACCTAACAAAATAAGAAAAAAAAATAATAATAATAATAATAACGCTTGGGTGGCGGAGTCTGCTTCTACTACCGTCAAGATCTCCCAGTTCGATCCCGCCCAGATCTGCATTCTGAATCTACAGAAACAGTCTGGGTAGAAATAAACGGAAAACCAGGTCGACACCTGGTTGGTTGCGTGTACCGGCCACCGGGGGAGCCAGTGTCTTACTGGGCAGATTTGGAAGCAGATATTGTACGAGCAGCTGTGCAGTCTTCTTCCGTGACCCTAGTTGGAGACTTTAATGTAAATATGGACCCAGCCCATCCGGCACCCTAGCACAAACACCTCACCGACCTCTGTGCTGCGTTCGGCCTCCAGAACATCGTCATGCAGCCGACCCGTGAAACTCCACAGTGCCCTGAAGGCACGATGATCGAT
The DNA here is from genome assembly GCF_964019385.1 of Sycon ciliatum. Classification (NCBI taxonomy): domain Eukaryota; kingdom Metazoa; phylum Porifera; class Calcarea; order Leucosolenida; family Sycettidae; genus Sycon; species Sycon ciliatum. The sequence continues at coordinate 38,719,526 of NC_088645.1, read as the reverse complement.
CTGATATTGACCAACCCGGCGCTAGTGTCCCTAGCAACGGTTGTGCCCACTGATATTAGTGACCACAGCGCTGTGGAAGCCTTTATTCAGCTTGCCGTTGACGTTCCACCCGCGTCATCCACGACGTCGCGGCTGACCAGGAATATACGTGGCGTTGACATTAACTCTTTTCGGCAAGATATCCTTGAGGCTTCTCTACATGATTTTTCGGATCACAATGATGTAAATCACATGTGGAAAGAGTGGCACACTAAGTTCCTGTACGTTTTGGACAAGCATGCCCCGCTGCACAACTCTAAGCCTTCCCGGAGGGCGATACCTCCCTGGTCTGACAGAGAGCTGCACCAGCTCGAACAGCGTAAACGGCGGCTGCACAGCCGTTGGCGGAAGGATAAGACAAACGGCACACTGTATGCAGAGTTTAAACAAGCACGTAGCACTGCTCGGAACGCGTATCGGCGCAAGCGAAACGAGTACTTCTCCCGTCAGTGCGAAGAAAATGTGGCCAACCCTAGGAAGTCTTGGGCCATTCTAAATGCAGTCACTGGGCGTTCACGTCGCCGCCAAGATCCTAGTTGTAGCATCAGCGAGGTGGCCGACACGTTCCACTCCATTGTCACCGATCCCAACCGTCCTGAACAACTCTGTACCCCGCACGGTCCCGCTGGACCCGTCTCCTTGACCGAACTTGATCCTGTGACTCCTGCTGACGTCCGACGTCTCCTTGAGAAGTTGGATGCGCGGAAAGCCACAGGTAGTGACGGCATACCGGGCTCTCTGCTACAGCAGTGTGCTGACTTGCTTTCATATTCTCTTGCTGTGCTCTTCTGCACCTCGCTGAGGACTGGAACCATTCCATCCGCATTTAAATTGGCGTCTGTCGTGCCACTGTACAAGGCCGGTGACCCATCAGTTCCCACCAACTATAGACCTGTATCCCTTCTCCCAATAGTGTCCAAGTTGCTGGAGAGGATAGTGCAACACCAGTTAGTTCGTCATTTGGACTCGACCCAGGCATTACCCGAAACACAATTTGCCTTCCGCAAGAAATGTTCCACGGAAGACGCCCTCTGTGTGCTGACTGATAATCTGCAGAAGGCGAGAGACAGTGGCAAGACCACAGGGCTGTGCCTATTAGACATGTCGAAGGCTTTTGATAAAGTGCACCACGACAAGTTAATTCAAGACCTCCTTGCGGTTGGAATTTCTGGAAAAGCCCTTAGTTGGTTCGTCGACTACTTGTCCGGCCGCAAGCAGCAGATCCTCATCTCGCCTTCAACCAGCCCTGCTCTGGCTTGCACCTGCGGAGTGCCCCAAGGCTCTGTTCTCGGCCCTGTCCTCTTCAGTATATGCACACGCGATGTCCCTTTGGTTTCCTCGCCTGTGCCAAGTGTACAATTTGCAGATGACATAGCCCTGTACGACTCCCAGGCCTCAGCGGCGGAAGCGTCCAGAACCCTCACCACAGCGGCAACTGCTCTGGCCGGTTGGCTGAAGCCCCGAGGCCTTATCTTGAACGCCACCAAGAGCCAGGTTCTGACTATCTCTCCCCAGCAGCATGTACAGGAAGTAACAGTCAAAAGCGGCGACTGTCTCCTCCCCTCAGCGTCTTCTGCGCGCTACCTCGGCGTTCACCTTGACAATTGCCTAGATTGGGACACCCATGTAAACTATGTGGTCACCAAGGTGGCCAAGAAAAGTGGCGCCTTGTGGCGGGCACGCCGAAGCCTATCAAGACGCTCTCGTCAGGTGTATGTGAAGGCGGTCATAATGCCCGACCTGCTTTATGGCTCCTGCTGTTTTTCAGCCGCAATGCGAGAGGGTCAACTGAAACGACTGCAAACCACGCAAAACAGAGCCATCCGCTGTATCGATGGCAACCCGCCCCGGACAGCCATGCAGCCGCTGCTCACTGCTCACTCCCTGTACCGTGTCAGCGAGCTCTACAGGCAGAAAATATTGATCACCATCTGGCGGTGCATCCACGCCCGCACCAGCCCTGTGCTCGCCCAGCTTCTGACCCCGGCACAAGGCACCCCTACCCGCCATCAGCAGTCAAATGGCCTACTAAGCCAGGCAAACCGTAGCCGCCGCGGTCAGCGGAGATTTTCTGTTGCTGGTGCTCTGCTGTGGAACGCTCTCCCTGGTGAGGTCCGCACAATTACCCGGCTACCTGAGTTTAAGCATGCATGTGTACCATACGCCTGTAGGGAGTAGTTCGAGTTGCTGCTGACTGCTCTGCTCTCCCTCCCCGTGCAGTTCAGTAACCCGCACGTAGTATCACAGATACATCGTATTCTCTCTCTCCCCCCGTTTACCCGCAGTTATTAGCAGGGAGTAGTACAATACTCCCTGGTTATTAGTATCCTATTCTCTTACTTTGTGCTTCCATAGCTTTTACTATGTTCTTCCATAGCCACTTCTAGGCTAAGCCTTCACCGTCATTTTATTGGGTCGTCATCCCGTTTGAATGTGCGAAGTGAAATAAAAACCAACCAACCAATCTTTTCACACAGCGGGCTTTTTCACCGAAGGTCGAAAATCGCTGCAACTGGGCCATATTATGTAGATCTACGACTCATAGACTTCTGCCACTGGCCTGCCATTCAAGGCTGCTACCTTCCGCAAAGTAACAGTTCCGGCCACATTTGGTGGATGGATGGACTGCGTGTCGAAGAACGCGGCAAATCTGCTGCAAAAGCAGAACGTCGCACGCCAATTCCGTGGTAACTGTCATTTGACATGGCAGAGAATGCTTTTTCAACCCCCGTTCTGCCGAAATATGCTTGACCCCCCCAAACAGGCGTTTTCTGCAGAAAATTCTGCCGGCATTATCCGCCAAGCCCTAGTGTTTGTTTGTGTCACGCCTGGCGCTATCCGTATCTAAAGGCAAAAAAGCATAGGATGTTATAAATTTTTCAATTCTCCTATTTTTTTCAGGCATATTCTGGGATTCGAACCCGCACTATCGCCCTACATGCATTCCCCCATACACTTCGCATTCACACCCATTCTTCCAAGTTGCTTCACGTTATTATCTTGCGTTTGAAAGCCCTATTTGAATATTGCGGGCAGCTGTATGTGGCCAGCTGTGTTTGATGGTACGGTACGGTACGGGAGACGGTGTCGTACTACCCTCGATCGTACCTGTCCCGTACCTATCCCCCTACCGTACCGTGCCATCAAAGACGGCTGGCCACAATGCATATTCAAATATGGCTTTCAAATGCAAGATCACAATGTGAAACAACTTGGAAGAATGGGTATGAATGCGAAGTGTATGGGGGAATGCATGTAGGGCGATAGTGCGGGTTCGAATCCCAGGATATGCCTGAAAAAAAAGGAGAATTGAAAAATTTATAACATCCTATGCTTTTTTGCCGTCAGATACGGATAGCGCCAGGCGTGACACAAACAAACACACAAACAAACAAATGTATGCGAAGTGTATCGGCCTATCGGGGGATGCATGCAGGGCGCGCGATAGTGCGGGTTCGAATCCCAGGTTATGTCTTAAAAAAAGGATTTTTTTAAAGAATTTATAACATCCCTATCCTTTTTTTTGTCTAGGTCATCAAGGCAAAAAAAGCATAGCGTAGGGCCCTGAGCTTCCAAGCTCTCTCGTTTTCACCCTTTGCGCAGCTAGCTAGCTACTGCTTGGTCGCAGTACAGTGTCATGTACCTGTTTGGAACATGAAACAGGGGCAGTTCCAGCCTAAAAGCACTATGCATTGTGGCGATATCCCCTCCAGCGACGCCAGCGCTTCTTATCAGTTATAGCGGATGCTTGATATTGTTGTTGCGTCAAAGACGTGCATGGTAGTATGATAATGACTGACTTGACGCAGATGCACTGAATACCACCAATCCATGTTGACAGCCAACCGTTTCTACCAGCAAAACACCTACATTCTTGCAAAGTAGATCTGTATACACTGAATGCCACCGATCCATGTTGACAGCCAACCGTTTCTACCAGCAAAACACCTGCATTCTTGCAAAGTAGACAGGTGCCAAGGCATGAATCATCATCGTGATCTATGACCTTTTTTCTTCCACACCTTGGACACGTACGTGGTTGATTGTGTTGAGCATGCATCCTGCGGCACTGCGGCAGCGCCGACCGATCTCCAAAAAAAAAAAAAAATGTCACGGTTCGCGTGAGACTCGGCCAAAGGCCCAGTTTTCCGCATCCGCAGGAACGCCACCACCCTCTTGGATCAAGGCGCAGATGCAGCTCCTAAGCGGTGGGAGGTGAGTAGATCAGACCCACCACAAAGTGGTCAAAGACCGAAATCCCATTCACTGCATCCATGTTTCCCTCGTGCCAGGCCACGAATTCCCAATTAACTGTGGGTCGCAGCACGGCTGGAAAAAATCCTTCCGCTTCCAAGCAGGACTTGAACCTGGTACCCTCTGTTTCTCAATCATGGTCTTAGATCTCCAAAAGAATAACTAAATTACTATTATAGCCTTTAATATCACACGACGGTTCGTGCTCACACGATACACGATACTATGCTTCTACGATGCACGCCAAGACACTTCACACGACGACTAGCTTTGTAGACACAGCGCATACAACAAAGACACGATTGTGACAAGCCAGTTCATGAATTGCAGACCCAGCGCATACAAGCCAATTCAAGAAACGCGAAACCGAAATCGAAATCGAAACCGAAACCGAAATCGAAATCGAAATCGAAACCGAAATCGAAAACGCACAGTATGGGGGTCAGGGTGTTGCGGGCTACGATCTCGCGGGCTAAGGCCCAGTAAGGGCCTACGGCTCAGATTTCAAATAAATCGATGATCACCCTGGTGATCCTGTCGCACAGCCGAGAATCCGTGACATTCTCCCGTCGTGTGAAAGGGCTATTAGTATTACGGACATGATTTTAATCATGTTATGCATACATGTACATTTCCATTCACTTTTCATCATTTTGTCGGAACTAAATCTCCGCTGACCTGGTGAGAAGGCAGAAATGCCTGTTCACTTGGTGAAGTAAAATACAATAAACAACAACAACAACAACAACAACAACAACAACAACAACCCATAGCCATGATAGCAGCGGGTAGCAAAATAATCATGGTTCATTTGCGCCCCTGATTGTCTCCACCTCCAGTATGGTGGGCAGGGAATGTTCAGACTTCAGTGTTCCTGAAGACCCTGGCAAGTCTTGTTTGCATTCAATTATTTTTCTGTGGTGATGAATCACCTGCACTGCGAGATTTCGTTTTGCTTGATGCGATGGACTGTCACTTGCTTCGATTCAGAGAATCAGGGGCATTCGAGCTTACCCTGCAGGCAAATGCCCTTCGCAGTTGATTGCAGGCTGCGGGCTGGTCAGCACTACAATCTGCCTGATCTGGAGTCTGGTATCATACAGTATAATTATGTACACTGTACGTGTTCATTTACAGTACATGTCCGACCTCGTTATACCGTTATCTCTGGGGTATAGCAAATTTCACGTTATAGCGAGGTTGATGTTACATGTACATGTATAGTGAGTTGGGCACACCAACATGCAACATGCAACATACAACATACAACATACAACATACAACATACAACATACAACATACAACATACAACATACAACATACAACATACAACATACAACATACAACATACAACATACAACATACAACATACAACATGCAACATACAACATGCAACATGCAACATACAACATACAACATACAACATGCAACATACAACATACAACATGCAACATGCAACATGCAACATGTACATGTATGTCAAAATGACGCTCTTTGCTTACTGATTACAACAGAAGCGCTAATGGTCCACTCAGACTCCGATCAACTAGCTAACTAACTGATGACTTAGGAAATATGAAGTGTGTGTGTGTGTGCGTGTTTGTGCGTTTTTAGTGAACCATGAGATGCTGCGCAGCGCGGGCGGTGGCATATTGAATTTAAGTGGGCCATATTGGTTGCGTTGCAAAAGCGTGTGTATGTTCTAGTGTGTCTACTGCATGTGTTCAAAACACTACTTGTGAGTGAGGGTGAGAGAATGTGTGTATAATGGTGAGAGCATGAGTGGATTTGGCACTTAGTTTTAGGTCCCTAGCTCTATTCGATTCGATTTTATTCATACTGGAACTGCCGTTGCTGCATAGACCCAAGTCTGAAGACTGGGCAACTTCTCGCCTGCACGTGACTCGCTACGATTCTCCTCAGAGTCAGTTCTTATCACCTTGCGCTCCCTTATGTTCAGGCTGCCCGTTTTGGAGTCATCAGTAGCCTGATGATCGTAGTAATACTTGAAACTCGGAGTTCCGACACAGCTTCCAATCTACTGTAAAACCGGAAAGTTTAACGACCAAGAAGTTTAGCGTTTTTGTAATTTTGGCATGATAACGTGCAGAAAGTTTAACGAAGGCTACCTGGCCATCCATCTGTATGCACATCTTTACACAGACATCTCAAACCGCGTTCGCGATAACGTTTCTTCAAAAAACGAAAAATGTGGTCGTTAAAAACTTTGTGACTCGTTAGACTTCTGGTTTTAGAGTATTTCTCTTGTGTACAAGGTAGTGGTGAAACGAATGTCAAATCCTACTACCCGAATATTGTTCGGCTTATCGAACGAATGAACGAATATTCTTTTGGTAACAGAAATGCTTATGCGAACATTTTTGGCTGGTTTGCATGATTTGCATGCCCATTAATGCAGCTGCAGGCCATGCTGATGTCTACGCGAACAAGCACATAATAATAATATAATAACAGAAATGACATCACATGCCCTCCTCCCAGTCATTTGATGGATATTGTCATTATTATTAGGTATGACAAACGGTAGTGCCACATAAAATGTATTGCCACATGTCATAAGGCTACTTTGAAGTTCGTACATGTTATGTGCAACATTGGCAGTCCAGTATGGACATACATGTGCATGCATGCAGTACAAAGTCGCAGGCAGGCTGCACGCACTGCACTGTGCCATGTTCGGCGTGCATGTACATGTATGTACAGGCACTGCATTCGAAGTGACGTAACGAATACTCGAATGTGACTTTAATAACGAATGATTATTCGAATGTGACAAACCGAACGAATGTTCGAATATTCGAATACTAGTTACTAGTATTCGTTTCACCACTAGTACAAGGCTCTGCCCTAGATGGGCATTGAGCACTCTTCCGACAGTGGAGCACGCTACTTGATTACTACATGTATGTCCATGGTGGAAGTCCTCTCCCGCCAGATGAATCTGTCAAGGTGCTCGGAGTGACGTTTGATTGCAAGCCTAGCTATCAACTCCACCTTCAGCACACTGTAATTAGTTGCATCACGTGCCAAGCAGCGGCTGCGCCTCCTGCGGAAGGCAGTACCCCTCCTCAGCCACGCGGGCAGGGTGACTGTCTACAAAGGATTCGTTCGGCCAATGCTGGAATATGCCCCCCTTGCGTGGATGGGATCAGCTCCCTCACACCTGGCCATGCTGGATGCTGTCCAGCTCCGCGCCATAATTTATGTCATTGGCCCTGGTACCATACTTCCCAGCCTCAATGTTCGGCTAAAGGTCTCTGCCATCTGCCTGTTGTAAAAACTGATGTGTGGACATGGACTGCCTCAAGTTGAAGCCATGTGGGGTGAGGGGGTGTCACTGCTGTATTCCTCCGCCAACAAAACCAACCTCAAACGCGATTGTCGACGTACGGAATGTTGCCGAAAATCGTCCAGGGTGTAGGCTGGTACTGTGATCTCGGAATAGTTACTTGTTCGTGGCATTTGGACCCTTCGTTGCCTGAGAAAGCGTTCGTCCAGGACAAGAACTGGAATGATGCACTCGCACCTCTCCTCCTCATCGTCGAGCAGGGCCTCTAGAATTCGTGGCACATCCCCTCCCCTCATTGGAACTTTCCGCATCTGAGCCTTCCAAGTTGGAAGGTTGTTGGTTTGCGCTTCGTAGATATGTTTGAACTAGGTGTCAGGTCGTTGAATGACTCAATAACTTTGTCAGTTGTGTGCCTTGTTGTCGCACTATCTGACTGTATATTATCTCGTTACCTTGGTGGACTGTTAGTCATAACCAGTAACGTCTAGGTCCTATTTTCTTTACAAGAAAAATTAAAAAAAATGAGATATCAGTTGACTACAGCGAGGCAATGGTCAGCCTATTTCACATAACGCAGCGCATTCTTAAATTCTGAGATAGAGGTCGCACTGCGCAAGTTCTATGGAAGGGAGAGCCAATGAGAGTACAATATAGACAACAAAAAGGGGAGATCGGAGAAGAACAGATAAACGAGGGACGGGTATTTCGACTGAGGTGACACCAATCATAATAATTGTTTAGGTGGTTCGGGATTTTGAGAAGGAATATTTTGTGTGTAAGCAGGCATAAGTGGTCATGGCGGCGGGTGGATAGACTGAAGACAATATACAATTTTTAAGGTAATTTTCGGTGGTGAACTTCCAATTTGGTGCGTCTGATCTACTCACCTCCCCACCCCTTTATATACGGCATCTGAGCATTGCCATTGATCCTTGAGTGTGGTGGCGCTCCTACGGATGCGGAAAACTCGACCTTCAGGCGAGTCGTCACGATTTTTTCGCTCCGCGATGGTCAGTACAGAGAAACGATACGTCTTGTGTGTGCTTCCATTAGTTTTCATTGGTGAACGATGCTTTATTAATATTGGCGAAGTGCAAGCGGCTTTGTAGATCTACGTGCCACAAGCCGAATGAGCTGCGTGGCAAACAACACTCAACAGCGGAGAATCACTCAGATGAATGGTATCACCGATTTTTTTGTCATCGTTCATCTACACATGTGTACGAATAGGCGAGGCCGAATCTACACTACAGTCGTGTAGAGAGCGGCATGATCATGATGATGCCCCATGGCCCATGCACTCAATGCGAATATGAGATGGGCTTCGGTTTGGAGTTCGCGGCACTGCTTTGAACACAATCATGACTGTATAGTTCTGTCGCGGACATGGAAATCCAGTCGATTGACCGGGACCGGCGCCCTCACGGCCTCAGCGCGTACAGAACGTCGTCGTTGCATGCAGCGCACATGCATTGTTGATACGATGCGACCAGCCCTGGGGCCGCTACATGTAGACGTGCGACCGGATTTCCATGTCCACGACAGTAGATCTACCAATCACATACCAGACTCCTCTTACTTTTCAGTTTGTCGCCGACTGGAGTGTAGAGTGCGCGCCTGGTTGCGATGAAGCCGAGACCCAAGGCCAAGGACAAGGTCGGCAGAGCATCCCAGACCACGCCACCACTCCCCTTATTCATGGGTCACACATGACGGGTTTACGTGGCTCTAGTAAAAAAAAAAAAAAAAAAAAAAAGACAAAAAAAACCATGATGTACTGATGTAGCTGTAACAGTGTAAAGGTAGATAATTATCTACACCTGGAAGTGGAAGGCACGAAATCCCTGGACTACATGTACAGGATGTACAGACTCAGTACAGTACAGTATACATGTAGACATGTACTGCTAATGAAAGTACAGCTCTCAGGAAATTGTGAAAATAAAACCCAGAGTGAGTTAGAAGCCTGTGCTTTTGGCACTGTTTCTACCTGGCAACAATATCGCCACACACCAAAGCCACACGGCTCCGCACGACCGAGACCCGTAGAAAAGATATAATAATCATGTCCAACCGAAACTCTTATAGTTATATATATTAGTCTTACATGTAACGACCTACAATTCCTGCAGTGCACTCCCAGAACGGTTCGTCGGAAATATTTGGTGAGAATGGAGTTTGCTTGACTCTGTAGAAATAGTGTTCTGGAAGCCGGCCATTTAGGAGTGAGAATCTTCATCAGTCTTTGCAAGTGCAACCACTGTCCAGTCAGATACAGCCAGCGTGACAAGATGGCCATCGGTGGCTGCTCGCCATTGCGTTTTCTCGCAATCGCTTCAACAGTCATGTAAGTTCACGTGGGTTAGATTGATTAGCTTGAGGGTGCTTTCACGTGCAGAGCTCCGGAGGGGTTAGGATGAGAATGAGCGCGCTCGTACCGTACATCTATAAACAACGCGGTATGCTGAGGAAGAGCGGTAGCACGTTTATTTGAAGAATGTTGTGTTTTCCTGCCCCATTCGTTACTTTATCCATCCGTCCATTCATTTATTAGCTTGAAGGTGCTTCACGTGCAGAGCTACGGAGGGGTTAGGATGAGATTGAGTGTACTTCTACATCAGCATTCTGTACACATCGCGGTCTGCTGAGGAAGAACGGTAGCACGTTTATTTGAAGAATGTTGTGTTTTCCTGCCCCATTCGTTACTTTATCCATCCATCCATTCATTTATTAGCTTGAGGGTGCTTCACGTGCAGAGCTACGGAGGGGTTAGGATGAGAATGAGTGGGCTCGTACATCTGTAAACATCGCGGTCTGCTGAGGAAGAACGGTAGGACGTTTAGTTGAAGAATGTTGTGTTTTCCTGCTCCATTCATGACTTTATCCATCCATCCATTCATTCGCCCAGTTTTGCAATTCTTGAACACTTGGATGTACATGTCAATGCAGGGAAAACAATGATTCACTTAGTTAGGAGACTTTTATTCATTACTTCATCACCGTGTATCCACTGGGCACGATGATGTGTAAGGGGGACTTCCGTTATAGTGGAAAAACCCACCGGCCCGTTAGTGTTCGCCCTGCAGAAGTCTGACTGTACATTCACTGTAGTAAACACAAAGAATGCAGATGGATGAAGACTGAACTATGCCCCTGGCCTCTCATATTGTTCTTGAATCTTTTCTCGCCTTCCATCTTCAGCAGAACATTGGGCATGATTGCCCGTTTGGCTTGCGATGTAAAATAAAAACAAATACAAACATCGAGCAGGACGAAGTGTTACGAGTTATGACTAACTGTCCACCAACTTATCCGGATCTTCTTTTTTACCATAATTCAATTGGCTCACCATCCGAGTTCAAAAATACAAAAATACAAAAATTATTGCTAGCAAGACCGTAAAAGAACGGGTAAAATTGATGATAAAATGCAAAACTATACATGTACAGTCAATTTCGCTTATAACGACATTCGGCGGGGCATCAGAAAAGTGTCCTTATTCGCGAAGTGTCGATATACCCGAAGTCTCATTATACGTATTACAGTTGGATGGAACTTTGCTCTGGGCATGGCAATTCTGTCGTTATTCGTGATTTGTCGTTATATCCGCAGTCGTTACTAGCGAAGTTGACTGTATATGATCGTGTGGCATGGGTGATCATGGTTGCAAGTAGTACAATGTCATGTAGATGAACTTCTTCAGTGATGGCATCGTACTGTTTAGGTTATGAGTTCCGGAGGGCGGTTACACGTGTGGCCGCTAGGCTAGGGTTTACCGGGTGTTAGCGGCCGTCGTGAGTTCCCTTCGGGAACGGACACGATAATTTCCTTTTACTTTACACGTGTAGCGCTGAAATCCAAAAAACTTCCAGTCTTCAGAAACTCAGAGATAGAAATGACCCCCGCAGATCAAAAGAAGCGAAGAAATCATAATCCCCCCGCACCCTCAAACACACACACATACACACACACATGTACATGCACAACTGCAGAAGACATAGCATAATGATAATCATCCTGGAGCGGAAAGTCGTGCCATGTAGAGTCTACCAGTGGCTTAAAAAAAAAGTAAATTATCGTATCCGTTCCCGAAAGGAACTCACGACGGCCGCTAACACCCGATAAACCCTAGCGGCAGATGCAGCGCCTAACGGTGGGGGTGAGTGGGTAAGTCTCACAACCACTGGCACAAGTGCCGAATACAACCCCATTAGCTGCATCCATATGGCTTAGCTCGGGAAAAACTGAACGCTAAAACTCAGTTTCCACGATTCTTTTTCTATACCGATTATTGAAGCCTCAGGGAATTATTTTAATTTCAATATTTTGTGTAGCATTTTGCTATTTTAGAATCAAACTTGAATAGCAATTCCAAAATGTTGCGAAGTTGCAACTTTCTTCAACACTTGACAACACTCAGATAGGCGTTAGCCTTAGGGTAATCCTGAAATAAAGATTATTATTATCTTTGGAAAGAGAAAAGGACATATGGATACGAGTTTAGAGTAACTCTCCATCACTGTAACATGATACTATATACAGTCAGAAAGTGCAATAACTAGGCACAAAACTGACAGAGTACTGAGACATTCGACGTCCTGACACCTAACTTTAACACATCTCCGTAGCGCTAACCGACAGCCTTCCAACTTGGAAGGTTCAAGGTTATGGAAATACCAAAGAGGGGAAGGCAAGCGCAACGAAAACGAGCAAAAGCCACAGTCCCAACGGAACAAAGAATGTCGATTGTTACTGGACGATGACGAGACCAGTACGATATTTGACAAAGCGGTCTAACTACAATTCGAAGCAGCAAAGCAGCACACCACCCAACTTGGGTGGGTCATAAATATCAAAGATAAGTAAAGAAAGGGAAGCTTTGCGAAAACGAATTGTACAAGCCGAAAGCCAAACTCCTACAGTACTCCTCATGCATGACATTGTGATGGACTAGTTGACTACAAAACAAGTTGTTTCACACGACGTACGTTTCGCCGTATGGTTCGTGACGGCTCATCAGGTGTGCAATTTGAAACTCGGATGTTGAGCCATAAATAAATGTAAAAGAGAAAAGGACATATGGATACGAGTTTAGAGTAACTCTCCATCACTGTAACATGATACTATATACAGTCAGAAAGTGCAATAACTAGGCACAAAACTGACAGAGTACTGAGACATTCGACGTCCTGACACCTAACTTTAACACATCTCCGTAGCGCTAACCGACAGCCTTCCAACTTGGAAGGTTCAAGGTTATGGAAATACCAAAGAGGGGAAGGCAAGCGCAACGAAAACGAGCAAAAGCCACAGTCCCAACGGAACAAAGAATGTCGATTGTTACTGGACGATGACGAGACCAGTACGATATTTGACAAAGCGGTCTAACTACAATTCGAAGCAGCAAAGCAGCACACCACCCAACTTGGGTGGGTCATAAATATCAAAGATAAGTAAAGAAAGGGAAGCTTTGCGAAAACGAATTGTACAAGCCGAAAGCCAAACTCCTACAGTACTCCTCATGCATGACATTGTGATGGACTAGTTGACTACAAAACAAGTTGTTTCACACGACGTACGTTTCGCCGTATGGTTCGTGACGGCTCATCAGGTGTGCAATTTGAAACTCGGATGTTGAGCCATAAATAAATGTAAAAGAGAAAAGGACATATGGATACGAGTTTAGAGTAACTCTCCATCACTGTAACATGATACTATATACAGTCAGAAAGTGCAATAACTAGGCACAAAACTGACAGAGTACTGAGACATTCGACGTCCTGACACCTAACTTTAACACATCTCCGTAGCGCTAACCGACAGCCTTCCAACTTGGAAGGTTCAAGTACTGTAGGAGTTTGGCTTTCGGCTTGTACAATTCGTTTTCGCAAAGCTTCCCTTTCTTTACTTATCTTTGATATTTATGACCCACCCAAGTTGGGTGGTGTGCTGCTTTGCTGCTTCGAATTGTAGTTAGACCGCTTTGTCAAATATCGTACTGGTCTCGTCATCGTCCAGTAACAATCGACATTCTTTGTTCCGTTGGGACTGTGGCTTTTGCTCGTTTTCGTTGCGCTTGCCTTCCCCTCTTTGGTATTTCCATAACCTTGAACCTTCCAAGTTGGAAGGCTGTCGGTTAGCGCTACGGAGATGTGTTAAAGTTAGGTGTCAGGACGTCGAATGTCTCAGTACTCTGTCAGTTTTGTGCCTAGTTATTGCACTTTCTGACTGTATATAGTATCATGTTACAGTGATGGAGAGTTACTCTAAACTCGTATCCATATGTCCTTTTCTCTTTTACATTTATTTATGGCTCAACATCCGAGTTTCAAATTATCTTTGGAACGAGCCTTTTAAAAGATCCTGTTTTATTTATTCTTCGTTTTCACAAATCACAGATTTTGCATGCAACCAGTTGATGCTTTCGAGATGCTTGAGCTCTATCGTTTCGATAACCAAGAAGTGTCCGAGTTCAGTGCACGCTGTGTGGACGGTTCGCCGAGTGGTTTCTACTTTGAACCAGGTTTGCAATCCAGAAAGAGGGGTTTCTACTTCAAAGGTCAGTTCTAATTGTTTGGCGCCCACACGCTCATTTTACTTAGTTCGTTGTGCCTGCATCTATGTGTATACATTTAGGTGTGTGTGTGTGGGGGGGGGGGTTGGAGGGGGTGTGCTTTCGTGTTTCTGTACATGTGTATGCTTGTGTGTGTACGGGAGAGGGAGAAATGGCAACGTGATTGCGACAAATTTATTTTGAAAACTGTGTGTTTGTGCTCGTGCGTGGGTGGGTGGAGAGTGGAGATGTTTTTGTGTCTGTGTGCATCAGTGGGTATGAGATATGTGTGTTGTGGGTGGGGGGGGGGGGTGGGGTGGAGAGGTGTGGCGCACATTCGTGCGTGCCCTTTACTTGCCTTGATACCTGAACTGGGGACCGTGGTTTGGCTGCGTGGAATTCTCTATAGTAGTAAGCAGAGCATGTATCAGATGTCGCCAAATCTGACAACCCCAACAAGCATTAAGGGTCACTGGGAAGCAGGGGAGGGGAACGGGTGGGGGAGGGGGCCTGTAACGGCTGGATCTAATTCCACATAATTATAGTCTGGTGTCGGAAATCCTTTTTTCTTCGCCTTTTTCTCATATGGATTTTGCGGTGTGATCAGGTAATGTGTGTACTTGTGCGTTTGTGTCTGGGTGTGCGTGCATCTGTGCACGTGTATGTGTCTGTTACGCCCAGGTGGTGGTCTCTGTGCTAGCAAGGAGTCTTGTCAGGCTCGCACGGAGAGTGACCTAGGATCTTCCAATAGCTGGGCTTCTGCTATGAGTGGATTTGGACTGGTGTCTAGTAACGCAAGCGAAAACAACGGGGTCTGCATGTGGAACCATGTCTATTTATCGGTATGTTTCCTGTGTATGTGTGTGTGTGTGTGTGTGTGTGTGTGTCTGGGTGTTAGCGTGTGTGTGTGTGTGCATGTTGTCACGTGGGCCCCAGAGGGGCCCACGTGACCCCTGTGGCAGTGGCTCTACAGGAAAGGACAGGATGTGTGTGTGTGTGCTTGTGCGTGCGCGCGCGTGTGTTTGTACTAGCTACCAGCTAGTTCGGTTAGTAGGTACACTAATGCCTGATTGTGTTTGGTCTGTTGCCAACAGACTCGGCTGCTTGAAGGTGTATTGTTGTATCTGCCACCTTTGTTGGTTTCAGGGTTCATATTATTTTCTATTTGAAGTATACCTGGTAACCATGGAATGCATCTGGCTAGATTAATTCTTGTGTAATCAATGGTGCTAGTGAAGCTTTTATCAGATCCACTCTGATTTAGCCACTCACATTAGTAGCAAGTATTACCTTCACTGGGGCAGGGGTAACTGCAGTTGGATCCCGGGACGGATACCCTGATGCCGTCAATCCTTTTTCTGCACCTTGTCCTCACCCACTTACTGAGATATGATGAGCCCATATAAGTGGCATATAAGTGTGTGTGTGTGTGTGCCGTGTGTGTGTTTGTGGAGGCCTCGCCGGCCATGAGTGTCGACCCGACGACGATTGCTCTACATGCCCAGTGGCGGGCCCTTCTTTGTCGACCCCTCGTATGAGGCGACATGTGACCGCCTGACGGCCATGTTCAGGACAGTACAGAACAGGTGTATGTGTGCTTGCGAGTGTGCGTGCGTGCTTGCGAGTGTGTGTGTGTGTGTGTGTGTGTGTGTGTGTGTGTGTGTGTGTGTGCGTGTGTGTGTGTGTGCGTGCGAGTGTGTGTGTGTGTGTGCTTGCGAGTGTGTGTGTGTGTGTTTGTGCGAGTGTGTGTGTGTGTGTGTGTGTGCGAGTGTGTTTGTGTGCATGCACGTATGTGTGTGTCAGCACACGAAGCACAGAAGCCATATAATTTTTTCTACTAGACCTTTCAATCCATTACTCTTCAGGTCAAATACAATGGTGATTAACAAGGTAGCAAGCAAGTCCTTATAACCGGCACTTTGGTGGGCAGAGCATTGACAAACATAGCACTTGAAAAATAGCGCTAGTGGCGCCAACAGCAAAATTGGCGGTCAGAGCATAGACCAAATAGCACTTTAAAAGATAGCGCTAGTGGCGCCAACTACACAGTGAGACAATGAAAATTTCCAGTATCAGACAACAGTGGAGACCACAGTACTAAAATGTCAAAACAGTGGCAACTTTCGCACATACTTCTTTGGCACGCACAGTTCAGGCTTCAGCTTGGCAATGTACACTGCCTCCAGCACAGCAAGGTGAGATTTGTTGCGGGCACGCGCTTGAATTGTGAAGTGAGAGTGGGTGCCATGTTTGCAGACTGCTCTTAGGCAGGCTGGTGACGATGTCAGGTGACGGAGCATCGCCGAGTCCTTCTTATTATCGTCATTGTCCGTTGGTCCATTCCTGTGGTAGCTATTGTGCATCGCAGATGTGCCGCTGGCGACTTCTCTGCCGGGCGAGGAGTCACACACTGTTCCACATGCCGATCCTGTATCAACCGCTTGTTGCAGAGCGTTGTTGCGGAGACGCAGCCGTTCACTTCGTCCCGTGACAGTTGCTGGTGGTTTGAGCGGTGTTGATTGTCTTCTCCCTTTCTTGACGGTGACGGTGATGTCCTTGACTGCTCGGCTTCTCCCTGTCCTAACCGGTGTTGTTGTTCCTGTAACTGTCCGTACGAGTTTGTTGGGGATGTGCTGCTCTATGTAACAATAGCTACCCCAGGAATGGACCAACGGACAATGACGATAATAAGATGGACTCGGCGATACTCCGCCGCCTGATATCGTCACCAGCCTGCCTAAGTGCAGTCTGCAAACATGGCACCCACTCTCACTTCACGATTCAAGCGCGTGCCCGCAACAAATCTCACCTTGCTGTGCTGGAGGCAGTGTACATTGCCAAGCAGAAGCCTGAACTATGCGTGCCAAAGAAGTATGTGCGAAAGTTGTCACTGTTTTGACATTGTAGTAGCGCGGTCCCCACTGTTGTCTGATACTGGTAATGTTCATTGTCTCACTGTGTCGTTGGCGCCACTAGAGCTATCTTTTAAAGTGCCATTTGGTTTATGCTCTGCACGCCAAATATGTTGTTGGTGCAACTAGCGCTATTTTTCAAGTGCTATTTTTGTCAATGCTCTGACCACCAAAGTGGCGGTTATAAGGACTTGCTTGCTATCTTGTTGATCACCATTGTAGTCGACTTGCAGAGTAATGGTACGAAAGGCCTAGTGGAAATTATATGGCTAAGCGTTCCACATGTACTTGACGAGTTGCCAAACATTTCAGAGCATTTTGAATATGCGAACAAGCGAAAGATCATGGATTTACTCTGAAGCAAGGATCATGTTTTTTTCCCATTCATGAGGAGCGGACGGAGGTGAAACTCACAAGCTGAAAATCACAAAAGCTGAATCCATCACGTCGCCGACCACCACGCCTATAAGAGGTGTCTTGCTTATATAATAGAGATGGGAAAGACAAAACCTGAAACACGACCATAGAGGTCTGGCAGGACTTTTCGCCTTCATCAAGGCCTCGTGCGTACGACGGCGGGCGCTGGCCTCGGCGCTACGCACCTTGGCCTGCGCCCTTGGCAGTGTGCACTCGGCCTCGATTCAGTCGTAAAGTCCTGTCAGACCTATTATGATTGTCTACTTGGCGGCCTGAATGCCGTGTTCAGCAGAGCATTTGCCAGCGCTGTTCTATCAGGGCATGAAATCGTTATAGATCATCACGCGGGCATTCCAAATTTACAACAGGATCCTAACGAATGAATATGGAGATGATTTCCGCTGGAGTTCCTGAATTATCCGTTACATTCTAGGACTGTTAATAGTCAACGACGACAGCTGTCTGACGATTATCATAGATGATATGCCAAGTAAGGTGCAATTACATATAGATGTGGGAAGGCATTGCACACCAGTTGTATCTAGATTATACTGCAATGTCTACACGGTTGGCCCTGAGCTCTGTAGGAGCACAAGTCACAGGTCACCGTACACCGTACAACTTTGAACTGTGTAAGCAACTGCTCTGCAATGCCCTCCCAAGTCAAGTCACATGTTATTCGGCGTATCCTCTACTGGTTGAATAGTTCAGTCATTTCCTGTGTTACTTTTCCGTTTGTTGTTTGGTTCAGTACTGCAGTGGAGACATGCATTATGGCCAGCAAACGCAGCCATATTCCTCTGGCCACTTGACCGTCGTTGCCGTCCACGCACAGCTGCGGAAAGTCAACAACCTCAACGGGTGAGCAACTGGGAAGTATTAAGTTCATCCTTTCTTCGACGGTTTTTCCGCGGAGAACAAGCGATATGATTGTATGAAATCAAAACTGTAAACTCAGCATTTTTTCTCAATGTGAAGGCATACATTCCATGTTTATTACATTGACTTCGTGTTCAAATTGCTTTCGAAATATTTGCACTCGTAGCAATTATACTACTGTCGTGGACAAGGAAATCCGGTCGCACGTCTAGCGGACCCAGGGTGCTGGCCATGCAGCCGTGGATAAGCGCTACATACATGCATTTATCCGCTGCAGCGCGCTGGTCGCATCGGATTAACATGACTCTGTGCACTGCACGCAGCGTTCTGTACGGGCTGAGGTCGCAAGCCCCGGTCAATCGACTGGATTTCCATGTCCAAGACAGTAGTAGTGTACATTACGTCATCCACTAGCTGTTCACTACCAATTGCGTTCGGCTGTTTCCCTTTCCGAAAACAATCCTAGCCTGTCAGGCCCTTAGCGGTGACTCCTGGGTGGCTTGCAGGCCGAGCACAACACATAGGTATCAGGTTCGAAGGCAACATTACCCATCAAACAACCATTGGTGTTGTCGAATGGTACCAAACTAAACTCTGACTGTGTGGCAAATAGAAATTTGGGGGAACAGACTGAGGAGGGGAGAATAGTTTCATTACAGCAGGAAGAGTTGTAGCGCGTCTCTGAATTCAGGTATTTGCTATAGGCGAAGCGGCTTGCATGGTTGATCGGTTACGTATCCTCTTAGCATAAATGAGCGTGTAGTTGTTTACGCAACGATCAGTTAGTTACGTTTTCATTGTAACCAATAAACGTAAGAGTAGTTATATTATAATTTATAACACGTGCTGACACTGTGAGGTCTGCGTGTAATGGATGCACGACAATGTTGTTCTCCGTGCCTGCGAGGACTGCGCAGGTTGCGCATGCGTGCATTTGTACGCATTGTTGTTGTTCTGTGTTCGCCTTATCGGTTCGCCTTGCGGGTGTTCGGTTTCCGTGTTTTGCTGGCTGGCCTTTCTGCGTCCCAGTAGGGTTCAGGACGGTTTTTTGTTTTTTGTGTTTTGTGAGCGGATGTGCTTCCTGCGTGATATTCAGGTTCAATCCCTGTGGGTTTGCAGGTTCAATCCCTGTGGATTTTTCAGGTTAGAGGCCTGTGGTTATTCAGGGTAGCGCCCTGTGGTTTTTCTACGTTATTTTTTGTTTGCGTATTGATGACCGATTTGTTTGTGTGCTATCTGGTGTCCTCATTGATAGACTGCCCCTGTTTCCGTAGGCGTGTTCAACGTTGCTGTTCTGCCATTCCTTCTTGTGTTTTTGTCTGATTTTTGGCTCCTGGTATGGCTGAGATGTTTGCGTCAGTCCGCGTTTCCTTCTGTGTGTGTCTCTGTGAGTTTTCGTAGCCCCATCGGCTGCGTGATGGTTTTCCGGACAACTCCTGTGCTGCCAGATGACTGGTCACCCGGTTCAGCTGCCGCGGTCTTCGCAGTGCCGTCGGTTTGCCTTGGCTTCGCATCAGGGCAAGGTGGTTGTTTCCCGGGGGCCCACGCCTGAAAGTATGGCGGTTCCCTCTATGGGTGGGCCCAGTCTGTTTTCTTTCCACC
Organism: Sycon ciliatum; assembly: GCF_964019385.1. Lineage (NCBI taxonomy): Eukaryota > Metazoa > Porifera > Calcarea > Leucosolenida > Sycettidae > Sycon > Sycon ciliatum. The sequence continues at coordinate 38,699,560 of NC_088645.1, read as the reverse complement.
CCTTTGCTTTTGCTTTTCCCCGTTGTCCGGAGTTACTATCGTATACTACTATTTTGGCCCTGCATGTTTTGTTTATACTCGCCTGTGTATGTTGGTCACATTTGATTTCTTTTTCTCCTGTCTTTCTTCTCATTTTTTTCTTCTCTCTCATCCTCAGGAGAGAATGCATTTTTTGTGTGGTCGTATGTTGTCGGTGCCTGCGCGGACTGCGCATGAGTGCATTTGTGCGCATTCTTGTTGTTCTGTGTTGGCCTTCTTCTTGAGACTCTCTTTGCAGTGAAGCCAAATATTCAGCCCTCTGAGTGTGGTGTAGGTGGGATGTACATGGGGTCGAGAGAGTAATCGGAAGGGCCTATCGTCTGGAATTACCCCCCCCCCCCCCCGACGACAAGGTCATGTTGTGGCCCCTGTATAATTGTAGCATGGAGTGGTGAAAGAATAATGAATCCACCCTGGAACATTGAGCAGGGGATAGCATGCATCCATTGTACAGTACTGAAGAATGAAACCCCACCCTGTGTGAGACAAGTTAGCCGCCTTCACAATTGCTTATCTCAGTCTTTGCAGGTCTAGGGCTGCTCAGCGCCCAACATGCATTTGACTCACGGGATCGGATTTTATCGAGTAGTACATTACGGTGCGTGGTGTTTGTTTCAGGGTATAATCAGACATCGCTTATCCGGTCCTCTTTTCTCCGGATCCCTCGCCATCCAGAAGAAAATAGCTGGTTACATATTTACAGCATACGTGATGCATACAACATAAACGGTGTTCGGTTATCCGGTTCCCTCGCTTATCCGGATATTTTTGTGGAAAACGGTTGTTTGCGGTTAAGCGAGGTCTGACTGTACCCGCAGTCACGGGATATACAAGAACGGCACATAAAAGCAGGGTACATGCTTTATAGGCTTTAACAGCTCGATTACCGTTAACCGTTACGATTCCAGTTAGCTGAGAACCTAAAAATGTGACAGTTTCAGCCCAAATATTCGTTCGCGAGTATTCTGATTTTCGTTGGTTTTGAAACCGACAATGATTTGTTGTGTCTTGTACATTGTACAGAGCTAGAGATATCTTAGTCAGCGGTGAATCGGCGGGAGCCATTGCAGTGTACGAACAGATCGACTGGATAACGTATCAGCCTTTCCCTTTGGCACACATACTCCGCAGGGTGCGCTGCGTGATGTCCGGCCCCTTCTTCTACCACGTCCCCCTGCCGATATCTCCCTGGGGTTACCAACTGAAACTGCCTACGCCGGCGATGTGGATTTCGTGACTACTGATGGTGAGAGGCTGAGGACCCTCCTTCCAACCATATCCAACAAGCTTCTCGAATGGGATTTGAAAGTGAATGAGACCAAAACAGAGCACACGCACATCGAACAGCACACTGATCGCATCGAGGAGGAGTGGCGAACCACCAAGAAACTCGGGTCCCTATTAGGTGATGCCGAGGATATGCTACGGCGACAGCAACTGGCAACTGTTGCCTTTGGTAAACTCTGGACGCTGTGGATCCGTGGGTCGCTAGTTTCGGAGGATCTCCGCATCCGGCTCTATAATGCCTTTGTACTCCCTGTACTCTGCTACAATTGTGCAACATGGGCACCAACGAAACAGCAGCTGAGCCGTATTGAGGCCTTCCACCGAAAACAGCTGCGGGCGCTAATCGGCATTGTGTTCCCGAATCGGATTAGGAGCGAGAGGCTCTATGAGCGTACCGGCGCGGTTCCTCTCGGCATTATCATCTTGAGAGCTAGGTGGAGGCTCTTTGGGTACGTCCTCCGGCTCCCGGCTGACTCCCCACCATCACTGGCCATGGGAGCGTACTTCGCAGAGCCTCGTCCAGCGGGCTGGAGGGGACGACCAAGACACACACTACCAACGCTACTACAAGGTGTTGCCAAGCGGATTGGCCTTTCCTTGTCAAGCAAAGTCGATCTGGAGGCGTTCCGTGCCCTTGCTGCTGACCGAAGCGGTTGGGTGGGCATCTGTGCCCGAGTGGTGTCGGCACCCTAGTTTTTGTCTTCTTTTCGCATATTTCTTCTTTTTCTGAAACTGTTATGGTCTTTTGTATCTATTCGAAGTGGCTTATGCGAACATTTTTGGCTGGTTTGCATGATTTGCATGCCCATTAATGCAGCTGCAGGCCATGCTGATGTCTACGCGAACAAGCACATAATAATAATAAACTCGCAGGGTACGTCCAGGTCTGCAGCAGTTTTACAAGGGGATTCAAATGTATCGAAATGAATCCCCGAAATGTCTTTGGAGCACTGAACCAATGTACGGGCCCGGCGGAATAGTTATTATATGCATGGCCACGGGCCAACTTTCAGGTCACCAACTCGTGTTTACTCTGGACGAGGTCATGCATACTCGCTATATCATACACAGAGTGTGAACGAGCGTGGCATGGCCGAACCAGTGAAAAACAGTCTGGCATGTCTGGCGCACACCGGACTAATGCACTCTCACCAAAAAACACCTGCGACTGGACATTGAGTGGAGGTCAATCTTGTTGACGAACCACCATACGTTTCGGCTGAGGTGCCTTTCTGTTCAGATTTGGGTGTTTGTCTCTGCATGGGATCTCCATTGACACTACTGTCCCTGAGTCCATGCTATTTCCATCCATATATACATGCCCTCGGTTGGTTTGTCTATTTTAAAAGTCTGTGTATCTTTACCAGTCGTTATCTTGCACAGCAGTTGTGTTGGTATGCTGCCCATCTGCATGGGGGCTACTTCTTTCCCCAAGATGGGCTTCCCCTCATCTATCAATAATTCCTAACTAAGCTGCCTGCACAGAGGAAAAACAGTTCCTTGTACAACCTATACAACTCCACTGTCAACGAGCTTTGCGGAGACGCCAACCATTTGCAAAAGTATCTGTGTGGCCCGGCGAATGTCTACTTCTTGCTGAAGTATATCAAGGTATTGTTGATTCTCTCACCGTCCAACGTTTCCCGTTACGTCAGAACGATATTGTGGAGCGACCTATTGTTGTCCAGTCTCATGGCACTCCCCGCAGTGTCTCTTCTCGTGTTCATGCGTGACTTGAACACACAATACTAGTTGTGCCCCCAGACGTGTAGCTCGTGCATAGCCAGTTTGCTCCGGTCACCGCACCGGCAAATGGCCGTAATACGTACTACGTTGTCAAAATGGGCAAAACTGGCAGCTATGAGGTTGCCAGCCGTACATAGGCACCACACCACCGATGTGTTCTGGCACGTAGTCACCACACCGCACCACAGATTTGTGAGCTACGACCCCGTTTCCCCCCCTCCCCCTCCCCCCCCCCCCCTCCCCCTCCCCCTCCCCTCCCCCCAGCACTGTACTAAATCTGGGTAGAAAAAGGATGGTGAAGATGGTAAAGTTATGGCATTGAATTGTGCAGATATATTCTTCCCCCTCCCCCCCCCCCTTCTCTCTCTCTCTCTCTCTCTCTCTCTCTCTCTCTCTCTCTCTCTCTCTCTCTCTCTCTCTCTCTCTCTCTCTCTCTCTCTCTCTCTCTCTCTCTCTCTCTCTCTCTCTCTCTCTCTCTCTCTCTCTCTCTCTCTCTCTCTCTCTCTCTCTCTCTCTCTCTCTCCGTCTCTCTCTCTCTCTCTCTCTCTCTCTCTCTCTCTCTCTCTCTCTCTCTCTCTCTCTCTCTCTCTCTCTCTCTCTCTCTCTCTCTCTCTCTCTCTCTCTCTCTCTCTCTCTCTCTCTCTCTCTCTCTCTCTCTCTCTCTCTCTCTCTCTCTCTCTCTCTCTCTCTCTCTCTCTCTCTCTCTCTCTCTCTTTCTCTCTCTCCCTCTCTCTTTTCCTCTCACCCTCTCTGATTCAGTTCGTCTTTCTCTCAGAGGAATGATTGGCTCTGGTATTAAATCCTTCTGTTTCCGTTGGGTTATCTTACCGCAGAACACGTCAGCTGTTACGGCGTACATGGAGTACTATGGCAAACTGATGTTGACTGCCATGCAGACGTACGTCATCCCCTCGATCCATGTAGACGGCTTGTACATGCCAGCATGTCTGCAACATGTCGGTAAGAGGAGCTCTCGTGCCCTTGGCTGTTGTGCAGGGTTGGCAACTACCTCAACAAATGTGTCATCTGAATGCTTTGTTTCGAAGTCAATTATTATCTAAAATGTGTTGGTTTACGTTAGTTTGTTTGTTTGTTTGTATTTATTTTGATTCGCAAGTTCAAACGGGCATAGAACCCAATAACATGAAAGCTAATATGAAAATCATAATGAGAATGAGAATTCAAATACTTTGATCTTCAACGTAGAGTCAGCGGTACATCAGAGGGAGATCGGGTACAACAGAAAGAGAACAGAAAAAATCAGATTTCGCTTGTCGACATCTACAGGGCGCAGGTATAGGGGATTACCTGCGTGCGAAACTGCCGAGCGTGATGGGTGGCACGGATATCGCTGGGGAGAGCATTCCATAATACAGCACCCTTGCAAGCAAAGCGCCCCCGCCCCGCATCCGAACGGGAAACTGGCACGCACAGGCCCATGGCAGATTGGAGCCGAGTAGGGCCGGGTGCAGCGGGGGTTAGCAGGGCTTGCAACTCTGGACTTGCCAGTGCATAACGACAGCGCCACACCAGGTATGCTAGCTTCTGATTGAAGACTTCTGCCACACGGAACACTGCAATGCGCTCCAGCAGGTCGCGGCCAGACGACCACGGAGGGCGGCCAAAGACAGCACGAGCCCCGCTGTTCTGCAGGACCTGTAGACGGTCGCGGTACCTTCTTTGCAGTGAGCTAGAGTACGCGTTTGAGGCATACAGCAAGTCAGACATGATCAGCGATCTAAAGTAGGTCATGCGTGACTGGTGATTCAGGCAACGCCGCATTCGCCAGAGTGCTCCGATCTTCTGCGACACGCGTGCAGAACATTTGGCAATGTGGGCGTGCCAGGGTCTTCGGTAGAGTGGCCACGCCTGAACGCAAACTGGGTTGTTGGTAACGATGCTGTTATGTCCAGGAAGGTGATGAGCTCCTTCTGAACCAACTTCTCTAGCAGCTTGGAGAGTATGGGTAGAAGGGATACAGGGCGGAAGTTAATTGGCAGCGATGGATCACCAGATTTATGCAGTGGGATGACATTACCTAGCTTGAACGCCGAGGGCACATGTCCGCACGACAGCGAGGCATTGAACAGGCTAGTGACAGACGGCGCCAAGACGTCAGAGCAGAGTTTGAGGACTGCCCCTGGTACGCCATCGCTGCATGTTGCCTTCGCGGGATTAACTTGCTGGAGTAGCCGTTCAACAGCACCGATACTGACGTGTGAGAACTTGGGGAGGGAAGTGCGGGGTGGAGGCCCGAGGGGAGCAGACAACGTTTGCGGTCGACAGTCATCAGTAACCACCTTGTGGAAGGCTGAGGCGACCTCTTCGATCGTACAAGAGGGTTCAACATGGGGACGGTCTCTACAGGTGACTTTGTTAATGGTACGCCAAAGCTTCTTGGTGTTTCCTGCGTTTGCTGTACATTGTCCCTGGAAGTAAGTGTTTCGCTTCTGTCGGTTTGCATTTCTAGCTTCCGCACGGGCGCGCTTGAATGCAGTGTGGAGCGCAGTCAGTCAGGATGTATGT
>NC_088645.1:38639349-38693762 GCF_964019385.1 Sycon ciliatum | reverse complement strand
CACGTTGAAATCACCGGCGATTATGAGGTTGGCACCAAGTGCACGAGCAGAGGGAAGGATGTCGTCAAGATGGTTAATGAGCAAAAGGTCACTGGGCCGCGTCGAACCTGGCCTGTAAGCAGCGCCCACCACTATATTTTGTCCTTGGGACAATTGAATGGATAGCCAAATGAGTTCGTGCTGTGGAGAAAAAAACTCATCAATCACCATGGCTGGGAGTGTAGATCTGATCCATACGGCTACTCCGCCACCGCGTGCTGTTTGATCCAGCTGGAAGGTGGTGTAGCCAGGGAATGTGGAGTCAGATGGTGGAACAGTGTCAGGGGCAAACTTTGTTTCCGTCACTGCTGCTATGTCGGGATTATGCTGGCGCAGTGTGTGCTGGAACTCAGGTAGCTTGTTAACTAAGCTAAATGCATTGGTGCAAAGTAGTCTGAGTGAACATTTAACAGTATTGTGATGAATGGCAGAACTAGGCATGGGTGCAAAAATGAAAGGTAAAATAATGTGTATCAAAGCGGTAAGTTTCTGAAGTGACTTACTCGAGGACTTGTTGGCCACTCTCAGGAGATTTTCTTTTCCGTTTTTTCCGTTGCTTGGATCCAGTGGTGGTGGCACTCGGGTCCCGGTCAGGTGTGATGCTATAGTGTGAGCGCTTGGATCGGTTGACTTCCCACCCGCCAGAATCAGGATCATCGTCGCTGTGGCCTCCCAGCTGTGGGCCTAGGGCTGTACATGCATCGCTGTCTGCCTTCTTGGCCTCTCTGTTGGAGTCGCAGGACAAGTTAGACGGCTGCTGGTTCTCTGGCTTGGATAAGCTTTCATTGTCGACCAATGATTCAGTATCAGCAGGAAAAGGCGGCTCTTCAGACTCAGAGGAGCTGGAGTCGCTCTTGTCAGCTGCTGGGAAACCAGCATGCTTAGACATGAATGTTGGGCTTTGTGATTGGGCTATACTTTGCTGGGCTGTCTGGGCTGGGTTTGCGACCACATCAGATAGGAGTCGACGTGTGTGTTCAGTGTCTGTACATGTAGGTATCGTTGAGTGATGTGACTGCTGTGTACTACCCGTACTGGCAGTGGTACTGCGGGCCTCAGGGCAGTCCTTGGCCAGGTGCTCTGGCTTGCTGCAAATTCGACACGTGGGCTTTTGGCCACTATAGTATACGCGGAAAGTGCCTTTCCCGTCTCTGGATTTCACGAACGAACTCGAAGGTACGGCTTTATTCTACCCCAGTACGAAGATTGCAAAACGGACTCCGGTTGCAATGACAATGTTGTCCCGTACCGTTTACGGTGGCGAATGGCGCCCTGCACGGTACAGTATGGAGCAAGTGCGGTTGTAATGGCGCCATCCGACACCCACACAGGAACATCGTGAATGTGCAACTGAACATGAGTGTTTTCTGTCAAGGATTTTGGAAGAATATGTTGTATTTTTATATGAAATCCGTTCTTCACGACTAACTGGGCAAGCTGGATATCTGTGAACGTTAATCTGCATTGGCCTACCGAACTGATCTGGATAGATAGGATGAGCTCGGCTTCAATTGCGTGTTGCTCATGGCAGCTCACGTGCTCGGCGAGTTTCACATCCTTTGGAGCTGGAAATATCACAGTTCGGGCTATCAGGTCCCTGGCGCTTACTTTCCGGCATGGGTCGATTTCAGCTGCTTCCCGACATACATCAGTGGCCTCCATGATCCCGGAACGGGCATATGTGGGGCTAAAATGCCCAACCAACGAGATTTTTCAGAGCCAAAAAAGCTTTACCCCACGTCACCGAACAAAAAAGTTTTATTAATTAACTGGCTTGTATACATTTACCTGACCACATCGCTACAATCATAACGTTTTTATGTAGCGATAGTTATGTAGCGTTTGTGCTAAAAGTATTACGTGTCTACACAATCACAAAATCATGCGCCTGTTCAATGCATAGTGCTCAAATGCCCGGAATGGGTGTAGCGTAGTACGCAAGAGGGACACAAAAGGAGTAAAATAGGGCTGTTTCGTTGTTACTCAGAGTTTCATGGCAAAAACCAATCATCATCAGACAACATCTCATGATAATGCTCGTAGCCGATTGTTGCCAAAAACCTGGGAGCAGAATTTAGTTTTATTCGCTTTCCTTTCAGATAATCCGATAACTTCATAAAATCACCGTTCAATTTGTCCACGACTTCTTCAATAGGGCTTGAAAGTGCTACGTCACAGCATAGCAACAATTTCAAAAATTCAAAAACTGGATCCACTTGGATCCAGTTTTTGTATGGATCCAAGCACATTTCAAGCGGTCTTACCCACAGCATGGTGATGTAGCCAGTGAAACTGACTGATTTGGCTACTGGGGGCGGGGTTACAACTGGTGGCGAAATCAAAGTCACACCTGCATGCGACATGAGTGGGTTGCTATGCACCCACATACTTAGGCAATAGCAAAGTCACACCTTAGTGGATCCAAAAATAGAAATCTGATGTCAACTTACTACTCCCTGGCCATTTTGACGTCATCACTTTCAAGCCCTATAGTGTCACCAGGTGCATACATGTTAACGTCTTCAGCAAACTGAAGTACAGATGAGTTTGGTAACCGTTCGTGATGTAGGCCTTGACAGATTATGCTAATATTTTCGTGAAATTATGCTTTTCGCATTGCTTAAAAAATTGCAGAATTATGCCATTTTATGCTAAAAGTTATCATACTATGCCGCATTATGCTCACATATGCTGCTAATGTATAATGGTTCTGTGCAAAATAACAGGGGAATTTTTTTGTAGAGGGCGTTGTACTGTAGTAGCAAAAGTTCAGGGGTGTCAACGCACCGTCCGACCTAGCTACGACCGTCACTGATTGTAGTGCACTGGACATGATATCAAGGGAGTCGTAAACCTACGAATTCCTGGTGCATCTACTTGTACTTGTACTTGTAGAACATGTACAACTGTATGGAATTTGATGCGAACAGGCGGGTTATTCCAATTTTATGCGATTCGTATGCAATTTGCCTCGAATAATGCGGTTATTCGATGTTGTTAGGAATTATGCTAGCATAATCTGTCAAGGCCTATCGTGATGCGCCTTGGGTCGTGTGTCGGAACGCCCAGGAGTATTTGTGGTAAGTGTGTGGTTGGCATCCGATAAATATTGTGTAGTTTTGTGTTGCAGATTGACAAAGAATGCCATCCGGATCCTCCGCTGGCAATGGGGATTTAGCCATTGCCATTTGCTTCTTGTGTCTGACTGCCACTTGTTTTAATTTTCGTATTCTACAGACCACTGATTCTACTAAGAATGTCATTGCATTGATCTCAAGTGTAAGTGATTCCACTTGGGCACGTTGTCTCTTTGTGAGTGCGGGCAATTGAGCATCACCATTTTGAAAATTGATCCAATTTGATTTCAAATTTTTCTAAGCACTCGCAGACTCCATTTCAGCCACTCACACATTACAGGGTACCTCACTTCAAACTCTCCAACTACGGTCTCTTCGCTGCATAAGTTCACTTCACTTCCAAAAATAATAATAATAAATAATAATAATAATAATAATAATAATAATAATAAGAAAGGGTTTGCTTTCTTACAAATCATCGCCGAAGTCGCAACCACTACTTAATAATAATAATATTAGATATAAATGGAATGGACCAATTTTTGGGCATGGCCCATCTTCAGGGTGAAAAACCATTCAACTAAAGCCACAAACACCTTTTTATGAAGAACATTGGAGAAAGGCGAAAGCGTAAGCGCTGGAGACGCCATTGGGAGAACACTATGCAGAACACCACCCACAACAAGCAATCACATCTTATTATTATTATTACTTGCATGTACGCGTTGGAGTCAACCATGCAAGCATGATCCACAACTTCGCTTATGCTGAACATGATAAACAGGACTATGACAGGGGAAAAAATGAGCTAGAACGATGATAATAATAATTATGATACTTATATCATATATATTATATACAATGTAGCTCATGGGTATTGAAGATATGTCATTTATGAATATGTCCATAATATGAATATTGCAGCCTGAGTGATAATGATAGTCAAACTCAGGAAATAGCACTATCATTATCACTCAGGCTGCAATATTCATATTATGGACATATTCATAAATGACATATCTTCAATCACATCTACACCCATCAATTCCCGCCAAACAGCCGTCCCTTGTGAATCGTCGAATACATGAAGCAATGTTCATTCGTGATAGACGTCCAAGTGTTAACGGGGATTGTGGTTGGAAACTGCTGGACACAGTGTGAAATTATTGTGTTAGATCTTGGTGTTGTAAATTGTGGTAGACTGTGATGTTGCGAATATATAGCACGATAATATTTTGATGTTTATGTGTGCTAGCTGATTATTATAGTGCTTAGCAAATATTTGTCGTCATCTTTGTCTTGGCTCCAGCTACATTGCATACTTTGCATTCTAATCTCCATATCGCACTAACACATATTCACACTTGCAGACACAGCTTTCCACTTGTCTCCTTCGCTCCTTCCCTTTCTACCAACACACTTCACCATTGCTGCTGGTAACCGCACTTCTCGTGCTTTCCCTTCCTTTCGCCCGACAGCTTTCGCCATTGCTGCTACCCTCCACACATACAAACATTTCCAGCACTACCGCAACACACAGCACATCTACTCGTTCCAGTTTTTGTTGGCTTTAGTTGAATGGTTTTTCACCCTGAAGATGGGCCATGACCGAAAATTTGGTGCATTCCATTTATATCTAATATTGTCATGCAGGTTCTCACACGCAACGGGAAAACTTCGTGGTAGTAAAATAGATTTGGCAAACAACAAAAGACAACCCTTTCTCTCTTCCTTTCGAAGAACCGAACTTGCCGAGCCTCATCGAGAGCAAACTCTGAAAAAGTCCTACACTAGTACGTGATTCAGCGCAGAGCAAAAAATAATTATGAGTCATTATACAATGCATGCAGTGTAGCCGTGAAAACTGGTGAATAAAGAATGCAGTAGGTTGGCAGCACGTGACCCGTCGTAACGCAGTACGCGACGGCGTCGCGGCTTAGAAATGAAAGGAAACACTGCGAGAAAAGACAAAACGAAAATAGATGTCCCTTTGTCAAAACTTAGAAGAAACAAACAAAATGCGACCGAGAATCATTTTGAGAGTCAACGTCAATACTCTTGTGCCGTTGTGCAAATTCTTGTCTTGCATTGTGCAACGCAAGAAACAAACAACCTACGAAATAACTCGTGAACTAACTGTAGGCTAAATCACTACATGTACGCGAAATTGCGTTCCAAAATAATCTGAATTTCTGAGACATTTCATATTTCACATCCTGAGGAAATTATTGAATAAATAGTAAATACATCATAAAAAACACATGGCCACGACGGCCTTCCCAACAAATATTATTTATTGTTATTATTTTTGGAAGTGAAGTGAACTTATGCAGCGAAGAGACCGTAGTTGGAGAGTTTGAAGTGAGGTACCCTGTATTGATTTCTAATCGTTCGACAATGCACTCGAAGCTTACCAGGAAGTCTTGTACCTCATTCAGGGGCATGTGCCAGGCAATAAACCGGTCCGCATCGTGCTGCTCATGTTGCAGATTTCGCAATATGCATTGAAGTTGTATTTCTCGCCGGCCGAGCGCAGCGAGGTAGGCAAGAAATGATTTCTCGCGAAACATTTTCAGCTGCAAATATGGCATCTGGTGTGTTCTTTATTGTCCCTTCTTTTCCTGACTTCTTCAGCAGATTTGAGTCTCACCAGTGTCCCTGCCCTCCCACCCTTCATTTCTGTGCATATTATCATTGCTGGCTTTTTTATCACTTTTTGCCGTGATGTGCTTGCCATGCCTAAATTATGCCCAATCGCCATTGGGGATATACACCCGTTTTTTTTCCCTCACAACTGCGTCCGTCTGCGCGAGGTGTATTTTCCAAGCTGGCTTGGTCCAGGAAAACTAATCTGACGTTCCCAAGTGGTTCTGTATCATGGCCTACGATATAAAACTCGTCATCGATGCTAGCTCAACTCGCTCCATCCCCGCAGCAAAGTTCGTCTCTCTATTGGGCAAGCTCTCTTTTGCTGCGCAGGCGATTGTTCCGGGCGGCACGTTTATGCGCAGATTATGGGACACCGCTAAGTTCAGCAAGGTACCTCGGCATTACCGCATTACCTTGAGCAGCGACTGTCGTAAGGACCTTCTGTGGTGGCAGGAGTTCTTAGCTAGTTGGAATGGCAAGTCGTTCTTCCTGTACCAAGCCGAGACTTCCAGTACCAACTGAGGTCTATACACTGATGCTAGTGGCACCCTTGGTTGGGGTGCCTATTATGCCAACGAGGGCAGGTGGATGTACAGCCGCTGGGAGCAAGACACCATAGACCTGTCCATTGAGTACAAGGAACTGTTTCCTATTCTCGTCGCGTGTGCCACGTGGGGACATATGTGGTGCCGGTTTCGCATAGCATTCCACTGCGACAATCAGGCTGTGGTTGATTGCATGGCTTCGGGCACGTCAAAGTCCCCACCTGTGATGGCCCTCATCCGCAAACTGTTCTTTGTGTGTGTAAGGCACAACTTCTGTGTCGTAGCCCGTCATGTGCTTGGCAAGTCTAATGCAATTGCAGATGCCCTCTCTCGTTTAAAAATGCAGGAATTTCGGATGCTCGCCCCGCGGGCTCGACAGGGCCCGGACACGCCAGTTCCCCTTCCCTCCTGGGACTAAGCAGCGAAACAGCCCGATACGCGTCCCTTGCCATTGCGCCATCTACCAGGGCAGCATACCGTTATGGAGAACAACGCTACCAGCTGTTCTGCCAGTTATGCCGATGGGATCCGTTGCCGGCGACAGACAGTATGTTATCGAGCTTTGCGGCCTACTTGGCGAGATCTGTGAAGCCAGGTACAGTGGCCAATCACATCTTGGCCGTTCGTAATCTGCATCTCGAGTGTGGCATGGATGATCCTACGACAGGCGCTAACCTGCTACCGCGCGTGCTTAAGGGCATTAAGAGATTGAAGGGCACTGCTCCGTCCATGACTCATCTTCCACTGACAAGTGATCTGATCCAGTCAGTTGTGGACCGGTTGCGGAATGACCCGACTTCTACTCCAGACGATCGCGTAATGCTGCAAGCCGCAATCCTGTTGATGTTCCACAGCTTCCTGCGGTGCGCTGAGTTTACTGCAAGCGATCACGCAACTTTCGACCCAAGATTTGATGCTGCCGGTGATAGTGTGAAGATCGCGTACCATGTTGATAAGCCCGCGTTACAGTTTGTTGTGAAGCGGTCCAAGACGGACCCGTTTGCCAGAGGCATGATCTTAAACATGGGGCCAGCAACGCCACAATATTGTCCCGTTGCTGCCATGGTCGAGTACTTGTCACGCAGTAAGCCGCCATTGTTGCAGCCATTGTTCCGGTTTAAGTCAGGCGCACCGCTGACTCGCCGTCGCTTCACTGCTAAACTGAGAGCCCTCCTGCAGTTGTCCGGGGTGAGTAATGTGGCTGATTATGGTGGCCACTCTTTCAGGATTAGTGCGGCGACAACGGCTTCTACAAACGGCGTTCCTGTGTGGAAAATCCGTCCTATGGGTAGGTGGCAAAGTGACTGTGTTCTGAGGTACATTTGCACAGATCCGTCGGACTTGCTGTCTGTTTCTATGACTCATCACATTGGGCCTATTTAATTGCGTGATGTTCCCTGTATTCATGTGTGTGTTGCATGGACTCTTGGCGATGGCCTCATTGATTCTATATTTCGTGCTGAGTCAATGCACGAACCATTATTGCCTCTACCTTACTTCTCACCTTCCACTCTGGGCGACCTCTCGCTCCCCTGCTGTTTGCACAACTGCGCTCGTGGCTTCTTCGGTGCGGGAATTGCCGGCCATTATGGGCAACGCTCATTTCCGGCTATTCAGGGCCCTCGGTCGCCGTCCCTCGGACGCAGACACTTGTAGATACTTGGCTCCGCCAACATTCTGCTTCGGCAGTGTCTACCTTGCCGACCCTGAATCCTCTCTCGTAGATACTTGGCTCCGCCAACATTCTGTTTCGGCAGTGTCTACGTATTTCTTTCCGTAGCCTCTCACTCCGCTGGCCGGCACTCTACCGTACCGCAAGTTGCTGTGTGTTGTAGTTAATGTAGCATTATGGTGATAATGCAGACTAATGGGTGCACGCAGCTTTGTGCTACCGCTCAATCTATGCTGCTATGTTTGATAGTGCTGCTACTGTATGCTCATGTTTTGCTGCTGGCTATGGTCTCTGTGCGGCTTGGCACTCTGCATGATATTGAATGCATCTCTCTACGTGACATTGAACGTGTCTCTTTACGTGGCGTTCATGCGTGTCGCTCGCCTCCGATGCGCGGCGTTATGATGACGCTTGCTTGTAGCTCAACGTGGATGGGTGTGGCGGCGTTATGATGACGCTTGCTTGTAGCTCAACGTGGGTGGCATGTATCGTTGCATGTCTTGCTAGAGTTTGCTCTGCTATATATCTTCGATCCGTTCTGTGCGACGATCATTCTTGCTTGCTCGTAGTGTTTCACCCTCCCACCTCCCATTTCTCATCACTAATTTGCTTTGATAAAGTGAATAAACGGGGTGTTGGCCACGCTCATTTCCGGCTACTCAGGGCCCTCGGTCGCCGTCCCTCGGACGCAGACTCTTGTAGATACTTGGCTCCGCCAACATTCTGCTTCGGCAGTGTCTACCCGGCCGACCCTGAATCCTCTCTCGTAGATACTTGGCTCTGCCAACATTCTGCTCCGGCAGTGTCTACGTATTTCTTTCCGCAGGCTCTCACTCCGCTGGCCGGCACTCCCCCGTACCGCAAGTTGCTGTGTGTTGTAGTTAATGCCAGTATATGTGGAGCGAGAAGCGAGCAGCTCACGGAAATCAGTTGCACCGGTAGGGTGACCGTATCCATTTTCAACTTACCAGTATCACTATTGGCGTCGGACTCTGCATTGACTGACCCAGACGTCCCTCGTTCCGTCGAGGCAATGGGGTTTTGGCACCAAATTTTCATGTCAGGACTCGCAACATCATCGCATCTCCAACCAACAGACATGAACGACATTAGAGAGGTTCCGGAGTACGATTTTTCGTGTTAAAATTCGTAGAGGCGATACGGAATTTTTATAAGTCGTCTTCGAGCAGTAAAATGCACCGCAGTACGGAACTTATGTGTTTGCCTGCATTGCCTAGATTACAATACCAAACACGTCATATCCCCACTCTTTGCATTTTAATTTTAAAATTTGTACCGAAATCAAAACTTCCCGCGGAAAATCGATGTTTCTCGTGCCCCATTTGTACACAAAAATCTTTCGGCATTCGATGACGCAAAATCTTCATACGAAACATGGTACCATGGTTCGTATGAAAGCCAGTCCACATGGATTCTCCGTGCCGATCGTCTTAAGTACGCGTGGAAAATATCCGTAGCGTCCATACGGAGTTTGGCACGGAAAATCATACCCGGAACCTATCTATTAATTTGTTGTTGTTGTTTATTTTACTTCGCAGATTCTAACGGGCAAGTTGCCCAATAACAAGAAAGCGAATGCAAAGAAAGTAATAATACTAATAAAAGAAATAACCGGGGGCAGCAGAAAATGAATAATAGCTTTAAGAACTCAGACGGTGAGCCAAGGAACAAATTTACAAACATTCATTAATGATTAGGAAAGTTTCTTTCTGAATAAAGACCCAAATGGAACGGAAACAGGGCAGGTGCATCTACAGGCATCTGTGCACAAAGATCATGCATTAAAATGGCGACCACAACTTTCATTGACGTGGAATGGTGGAAAAAGGAACTAGTGAAGCCACAAAATAGAAACGCAGAAGAAGTAGCAGTAAGGAGAGCGAATCGCTAAAGTGCACTAGCCTACAGCTAGCCTAGTACTGGCTGTAGTTAGTGATCACGTAGTCACGGAGGCAAGTGATCACGTGCACATATACATCATACCAATACGTTATCAGGGTCATGCATAACAAAAAAAGAAAGAAAGGAAAGTCCCGCTCGAGCAAAACAAATCAAGAGCGCGTGACTTTACTCACGGCACGAAAACATAACGAAGAATTTGTTTGAGAACGAAATGCAAAGACTAGAGAAACGAAGACTACCTCCGAAGCTACTTTGAAGTGGAATGGAGTCAATCCTTAGAAATGAAGATAGGGAACCAGAATTCTGCTAACCCAAGCGTGGAATCAGGCACAATGTAAGAGAGAGAGTAAGAGAGCACAATCATTGTCATGGTATACACGAAAACACTAATGTTAATCATCGTCATGTAATGCAAAATAGAAATGAGTTAGTCCGAATTTATTTTTATGTATTTTATTGCTACGTTCGCTCGCGACAAAGGTTCGTGGGAGATTGAGGGCCTGCTAACAAATCCGAGAGCGGCTCAAGAATGCATGCACAATCCGGGATGAAGCGTCGGTAGAGATTTACTAAACCCAGAAAGCGAGGTAGAGAGCAGAGTGAGTGTCTGGAGCAGGGTAGTCCACCATGGCCTTGACCTTCTCTGCCAGTGTCTCAATGCCACCGCGGGCAGTGGCTTTGACATTGTGACCCAGGAATGTCACGGAGGGCTGCATGAAGACACACTTGCTTGCAATGACCACCAGACCATACTCTGCCAAGTGATGGAAGATGGTCTTCAGATGCTTGAGGTGTTCTGCTGTCGAGCGACTCACTACCAGTAGAATATAGACAGTTGACAGTCAAGCCAGGAACGAATAGAGGCCACCGCTGGGCAGGGCAGCTTCAAGATGACGCCTCACCATGTTTCAACACTGTACCAGGGACAAATAACAAGAGAGAGAGAGAAAGAGAGAGAGAGAGGGGGGGGGGGGGGGAAGGGAGCAGAGAGGGTAAGAGATTGACACGCAGACACACCAGCAGGCCGACAGATATGGTATTCTGCAATAAAAAGACAGGCAGAGACAGAGGGGGAGGGGGGATTTTAGAAGGGAAAACGGTTTCATCTCCAAATTAGGTTCCCGCCCTCTATTCGAAATCTATAATTTTGCCAGTTCAAGTAATCCTTGGAAGCAGAAGAGTTTTTCCCAGCCGTGGTGCGACTCACTGTGAATTGGAAACTTGTGGTCTGGCTTGAGAAAACATGGTTGTGGCAAATGGGATTTTGGCTTTGACCTCTGGTGGCTCTCATCTATCCTCCCCCCTGTTGAGGAGCTGCATCTGACCGCTGATCATGGGTGTTGGGGTCCCGCGGAAGCGCAGGGTTGTAGTGAAAGGGGGGAGGGGTAGGGGGACACAGCCCCCCCCCTCCCCGCCTACTCTGTTTGCTCACGCTTCAGTGAAAAAGTGCTGCCCGTCCTCATTATCCGATTTCTGTGTTTCTTCATGCCATTCAATGAAAATGCAGCCGATAGTCAGTACTACATTTGTACAGGGTTCATAAAGGCACATCTGTCTGGGGTGAAGTCAGGCGTTCGATTCTTACGTTACATTTCGCGTTGCAAGACAGTTATTTGGAAAATGGGAAAATCGGTTACGGGGTAACTGTTTTCCCTGCCCCCCCCCTCCCCCCTCCCCCTCCTCCTCTCTACTATTTTGACCTGGCTATAACAAAAAGGCGGTTCAATGCTGAGACGACAAGCTAAGGTGCAGGCAGGATCCCAGCACAGACCGTTCATCACTTTCTCAAACAAACTTGACCACCGGTGACAACCCCCCCCCCCCCCATCACCCTATCCCTTCTCCCTAGCCCCGACCCGGACCATGTCACCAAAATACCGTATAACAATGATATGAGTCATTCTTGGTTAACTCACTGGAATGTTTTCTCAATCCTTTTCTTCTTTTCGGGATTCAGGTCTAGCGCAATCTTCTTCAACTCGGCCAGGGTGATTTCACGCGTTGCAGCTTGGTCCACGGCCCACCTGATAACACCTTGCATATTATCCGGTATGTTAGTGGTGCCAAGGTCGTTTCTCACGATAAAGTCTTGCATGTCGTCTTTGAAATCGTTGCTGTATTCTGGGTCAATCAGTATTGCAACGGCTTGGGCAAAGTCCTCTGGACACACAGGAGAACAAGGAGGGAAGAGAAAGAAATACAGCATTTCTCAGAGACATGTCGGTAGCCTATTCACGTTCCCAATTCATGGCCTCACACCACAGCAAGTCTAAGGACAGGGACTACAAGTTACGTTATAATGTATATAGTCCGGTTCCAAGTCTTTATTTGCTACAGTAAAGAGGTGATAGGAACTTAGCAAGTAGCAAGTAGGAACAACTAAAATAACAACAAACAATGTAATGTATTTAGAGACACAGATATCTGGATGCGGATTATACTCCGGAAAATATGGTGCGTGTTTTGTCTTCGATTCTACATAGATAGGCAGCAACATACTTACCACGTTTAAGGCGGCTGATGCACCGTTCCATGCTTCGGCTGAACCTTCGAAAGTCAGAAATTTCTGACAAAACTTTCAGTCTGAAAGAGGACAACATGAAAAGACAACATGAAAAGGCGTCAGATGCCGCTTCTTTACGGATGGAGAGGAAAACTCAGATTCACCAATTACAGTTTATGGGCAAAGTTGAAAACCCATTTTCTGCATCAGTGTTGCCCTGTTTTCCACAACTCGTGTTCCCAACTCACTGTGGTGTACAGCACAGTTGAAGCAATCCTCTTCAAGTCTGGACTTCATCATGATACATATACCTGTCATTGCACAATCATGGTCAGAGAACTCACTCACTGGGCCGGCCTGACTCATTATGTTCGAAATGGTGCAGTACATTTCACTGAACTTTACCTAGGACTGATTCAACGGTTCTATACTTCATTGTAGAGCAATGCATGAGTAGAACTTACAGTGGTGAAGTGGATAGGAAAGTACAACAACTTCCATCAGCAGCGTGATGCTCATGGCCTGATACATTCAACAGGAAAGAACAGAAAACAGAATATAAAAACTATCCATGTCTCTGTGCAGACAAATTTGATTATAGGAATGGGTATAAATTATAAACTCATTTCATAAAAGTTAAGCATAACACACATTCCCAACCAGTCATGTATTCACTATCCACAGAGACAATGACTCTTTTTTTTCGTACAGAATCTCCTGCAAACTGAAGTTCTCTTTGAGACCTGAGCAAGCTCATAAATCAAATGTGCCTCTAGATTCAAAAAGGCGGCTTATGTCATTTTTGAGCATTTTGAGTGATCTATACCATGGCATTGCTGTATCCCAGCAGATCACTTTGTAAAAACACCTAGGTCTAAAATTGTTATGTTTCACAGAGTTATAGATGTTTCACAAAGTGAGTTATACATGTACATCACTTTATGCGGAAAACACACACAACTTTTAAATGCCATTTTTCTCAGTACTGCGTGAAACGACATAAGCGTGGATGTTCCCAAGTTGTACTTATTGTAGTGTTGAGATACCCAATTCAAATAAACCAATACAATACAAAACAAGAATAGAAAAAACCTCTTTTTCCGATCTAGAGGCTCAAGTTGTGTTGCAAGATAGTTTGAAGTGGACATTTGCACACAAGTAAACTAACACTAGCATACAGGGAGCACACATGGTGTATTGAGCACATTCAATTTTACCAGCATCATCTTGGCGAGCGGCAGTGGACGGACTGGCTTGATCAGAGTGTGACTGGCTGGCGGAAGGAACGCTCTCTGCCGAGTCTGATTGAACAGTAGAGAAAGTGAATTAAGAAACTATCCATGTCTCTATGCAGAAATATTCGATTATAGGAATGTGTATCAAATCATAAAGGTTAGCATAACACACATACCCAACCAGTCATGTGTTCATTATCCACAAAGAAAAATATTCTTTTTTTCTTATAGTATCCCATGCAAACAGAAGTTCTCTTTGAGACCTGAGCAAGCCCATAGATCAAATTGTGTTGCAAGATAGTGTGAAGTAGACATTTGCACACAAGTAACTAGCAGTAGCATACAAGGAGCACACATGGTGTATTGAGCACATTCAACTTTAAATAAGCGACGAGGAGATAATAGCTTTCCCTGATGAGTGTGTCATGAAAAATGATTAGGAAATTTTGCATTTTGATTCATCATATTATTCTCTTTTTGTTTGTTTCGTAACGTCCGCCTTACTAATACTATTCTTGACTTGTTTTATCGGCTGAACGCGTCCTTATCGACATCAAGTTTTTAAGTTGTGCATTCGCCTCATAATGCATGCTGCCAGAACACTCTGGTTGACTTTGCTATGAATGAAGCCACAGTTTTCACATCTGACATTAACGAGATTGCTTCAATACTTCTACACCTAGATACCTGACAGTAACGAGATTGCTTCAACACGTCTACACCTAGATACCTGCCAACAACGAGATTTCTACAACTAGGTACCTGGCGTGGTATTTGCATTCACGGTGCTTGCAATGCTTTTCTTTTCTCCAGCATATTTCAAGACAAGATGATACAGTTTGTTTTACATCACCAGGCATACACATAATTATGGGATAGGTGTGCAATGAGATTGGTGATCTGTCTACTCATGATTAGTCACAGACTGTTAATCCACACAATTGTGATAAGTCACGCACTATTGACTCATCCACTCAACATAAGCCAAGCACTTTCGAAGCCCGGACGTTTAAAAAAATAATTTCTGGACAGGCAAGAGCAGCGAGGTAGGCAGGAAAATATTTCTCGGGCAATATTTTTCGGTTGCAACTATGGCATCTGATGACTTTTTTTATCGTTGTTTCTTTTCCTGGCTTCCTCAATCAGGTTTGAATCTCATCAGTGTCCCTGCCCTTCCAACCTTCATTTCTATGCACATAAATATTGCTTTCAAACTTTTCCTATGATGTGATTTGCCTGCTTACATGATGCCATACAATCACCATTGGGGACATGCACCTGGTTTTTACCCTCACTGTGCTTCGGCGCGAGGATTTTTTCCGCCTGGCGCGGTCCATGAAAATTAATCTGACCGTCCCACATGCTTCAAGAAGCAGTGCTGTTCTGCATTGTGACCCATCCTTGCAATCCTCGTGCATACTGTCTTCTTTCTATTTAAACAATTCTGTTCTCAGTCAGTATTTCTAGACTTCTCTCGTCATCCGGTTCACATCTATCTGCGGTCAACTGTCCTTCAATTAGTGTGCTGTTCCTATTTATGAATATGACTGTCTGTAAAACAGAGATGTTCCAGGCTGTCCAAGAGAGTGCTCAATACCGAGAGGCAGAGCCGGTTCAGACAATAAAAGGACAAAGATAGTATTTTAACTCTGAGTTTCACGCACTAAGCGATCATCAGAAAACAGTTACTATTGCCTGTATGTCTGTCTATATGTAATATCTATTATTAATAGACTTATGCCTCTCCATATTCACCGTATCATCCCTACAGCTCAACAAACGAGTCATGGTGGTCATACATGTACATGTACGCAGAACTAACGTAAGTCGTTGTACTTCACTACCGACTGGCATTGTCTTGAATGAATTGGAGAGCGATGACTGTGTTCTTGACAGAATCTTGTTCAAGTTTGTTAGGACAGATCGTGGACACGTACTGGTGCCTGTGGCGCGGGACGCGACGACCTTGGAGAACACGCTCGAGCCAATCACCTTGGAGAACACGCTCGAGCCAATCACCTTGGAGAACACGCTCGAGCCAATCACCTTGGAGAACACGCTCGAGCCAATCACCTTGGAGAGCACGCATGTGATTTACGTGAGCCAATCATCGTCCGTTTCGATGAGAAGATTTGACCAATCTGTAAGCATCATTTTCGGGAGTCGGTTAATAGACAGCAATCTAAGCGATTGTGCCCTCCCATATTTTCTTTTCAGGCAGCGCACCGGAGCTGTTGTGTGCCCTAGAAAAGTTCTACGCCAACGTCCATAATCAGAACATTTCTGAGAACAAACGAAATTCCTTTCCTGCCACTCAATCCGCAATCCATGGACATGCCGAGCGTAAAAAACATTGTATGTTCGCTGGCTGATGACTTGTCACCACCTGGTCACATGCCGATTTAATTTGTACTCAGAAAAGTCCTGTGTGCGGAAGTTAACGTAGAAATTTTCTACGGCACTCGCCATCTCCGGTGCGCTGACTGAAGAGAAATTAAGCTCAGCACCGAGTACTGCTCTCTTTACAGTACGTATCGAAAAGTGGTGAATATAAGCGGTGAATATCTAGCAATATCCACCACTTATGTAGATTGCCAAGTGCATGAGGGTGCGTATGGAATGAAGTATAAGCCAGTGTATGTAGAGCAAGAAGGTATGTATTTTTGTATGTTTTCGTGTATGTATATAGCATACAGACAGACTAAGACAACAATGGTAACAGCACACAAATTGAAGGGCAGTTGAGTGCAGATAGATGAGAACAGGATAAAGAGAGCAGTATTATGTTAAAAGGAATAACGCACCTGTTTGTTCAGAGAGCTCCGCTTCATTCTCCTCATACAGGTTTGCAATGCGTTCGTCTGTTGACCACATGCCATGGCTGTAGATACACACACACACACACACACACACACACACACACACACACACACACACACACACACACACACACACACACACACACACACACATACACACATACACACACACATACACACACACACACACATACAAACTCACGAACACATTCAAAACGAACAAACATGGAACATACTAACCATTTCATGACACAATTCGATACTTGCACACACACATGTAGATGCCCACATTACTGGCCGCACTCCTGCACGCATTCCTGCTCATACTCTTGCCTACGCCCAAACTCCTGCCCACACTCCTGTCTGCACACTTTGCCCACGTTGCCCCTGCCCACACTCCCAGCCCACACTCCCTGCTCACACTTCTCTGCCCACACTCCCCCACCCACACTCCCCCTGCCCACACCCCCTGCCCACACTCGCTGCCCACACTACTCTGCCCACACTCCCCCTGCCCACACTCCCTGCCACACTCCCTGCCCACCCTTCTCTGCTCACATTTCTCTGCCCACACTCCCCTGCCCACACTTCCCTGCCCACACTCCAGGCCCACACTCCCTGCCCACACTCCCCTGCCCACACTCCCCTTGCCCACACCCCCTGCCCACACTCACTGCCCACACTTCTCTGCCTACACTCCCCTGCCCACACTCCCCTGCCCACACTCCCCTGCCCACACCCCCCCCCCTGCCCACACTCCCTGCCCACATTATCCTGCCCACACACCCCTGCCCACACTCCCTGCCCACACTCCCCTGCCCACACTTCCCTGCCCACACTCCCTGCCCACACTCCCCTGCCCGCACTCCCCTGCCCACACTCCCCTGCCCACACTCCCTTGCCCACACTCCCTGCCCACACTCCCCTGCCCACATTTCTCTACCATGGCTCCAGGTTCACGGATATGTGTTTACTGGCTGACATTATGCCATCCGTGGTTAGTGCACCCACACAGTCACTGGCCATAGTGTGAGGGGACTTAGCTTCCCCAGGAAACCCCCTTTCAGAAGAACAGTGTACACTCTGCCCACACTCCCTACCCACAATTCCCTGCCAACACTTCTCTCCCCTCACTTCTCTGCGCACATTCCTGATCACACTCCTGCCCACACTCCTGCCAACACTCCTGCCAGCATTTTTGAACACGCTCATGCTCCTCCCCTCACTTCTCTGCTCGCATTCTTGATCACACTCCTGCCCACACTCCTGACGGCACTCCTTCCCACACTCCCTCCCACGCTGATCAGTCCAGCCCGCCCTCCTCAGTCCTGCCTGCACTACTGCCCACACTACTGCTTACACTTCTACCCGCACTACTGCCTGCACGTCTGCCTACACTTCTGCCTACACTTCTACCTACACTACTGCCAACCCTTCTGCCTACACTACTGCCTACACTACTGCCTACACTACTGCCTACACTACTGCCTACACTACTGCCTACACTACTGCCTACACTACTGCCTACACTACTGCCTGCACTTCTGCCTACACTACTGCCTACACTACTGCCTACACTACTGCCTACACTACTGCCTACACTACTGCCTACACTACTGCCTACACTACTGCCTACACTACTGCCTACACTACTGCCTACACTACTGCCTACACTACTGCCTACACTACTGCCTACACTACTGCCTACACTACTGCCTACACTACTGCCTACACTACTGCCTACACTTCTGCCCGCACTACTGCCTGCACTTCTACCTACACTACTGCCTACCCTTCTGCCTACACTACTGCCTACACTACTGCCTACACTACTGCCTACACTACTGCCTACACTACTGCCTGCACTTCTGCCTACACTACTGCCTACACTACTGCCTACACTACTGCCTACACTACTGCCTACACTACTGCCTACACTACTGCCTACACTACTGCCTACACTACTGCCTACACTACTGCCTACACTACTGCCTACACTACTGCCTACACTACTGCCTACACTACTGCCTACACTACTGCCTACACTTCTGCCCGCACTACTGCCTGCACTTCTACCTACACTACTGCCTACCCTTCTGCCTACACTACTGCCTACACTACTGCCTACACTACTGCCTACACTACTGCCTACACTACTGCCTACACTACTGCCTACACTACTGCCTACACTACTGCCTACACTACTGCCCACACTACTGCCTACACTACTGCCTACACTACTGCCTACACTTCTGCCTACACTACTGCCTACACTACTGCCTACACTACTGCCTACACTACTGCCTACACTACTGCCTACACTTCTGCCCGCACTACTGCCTGCACTTCTACCTACACTAATGCCTACCCTTCTGCCTACACTACTGCCTACACTACTGCCTACACTACTGCCTACACTACTGCCTACACTACTGCCTACACTACTGCCTACACTACTTCCTACACTACTGCCCACACTACTGCCTACACTACTGCCTACACTACTGCCGACACTTCTGCCTACACTACTGCCTACACTACTGCCTACACTACTGCCTACACTACTGCCTGCACTACTGCCTACACTACTGCCTACACGACTGCCTACACTACTGCCTACACTACTGCCTGCACTACTGCCTACACTACTGCCTACACTACTGCCTACACTACTGCCTACACTACTGCCTACACTATTGCCTACACTACTGCCTGCACTACTGCCTACACTACTGCCTACACTACTGCCTACACTACTGCCTACACTACTGCCTACACTACTGCCTACACTACTGCCTGCACTACTGCCTACACTACTGCCTGCACTACTGCCTACACTACTGCCTACACTACTGCCTACACTACTGCCTACACTACTGCCTACACTACTGCCTACACTACTGCCTACACTACTGCCTACACTACTGCCTGCACTACTGCCTACACTACTGCCTACACTACTGCCTACACTACTGCCTACACTACTGCCTACACTACTGCCTACACTACTGCCTACACTACTGCCTACACTACTGCCTACACTACTGCCTACACTACTGCCTACAGGCTACACTACTGCCTACACTACTGCCCGCACTACTGCCTACACTACTGCCTACACTACTGCCTACACTACTGCCTACACTTCTGCCTACACTACTGCCCGCACTACTGCGTACACTACTGCCTACACTATTGCCTGCACTACTGCCTACACTTCTGCCTACACTACTGCCCGCACTACTGCCTACACTACTGCCTACACTACTGCCTACACTACTGCCTGCACTACTGCCTACACTACTGCCTACACTACTGCCTACACTACTGCCTACACTACTGCGTACACTACTGCCTACACTTCTGCCTACACTTCTGCCCGCAGTTCTCTTCACACACTTTACCTTACACTAGGCTTTAGGCTGGACGCCCGTTCATGCACTCAACGGAGTGGTTGTGGGCTTTCCTGCGAATCCCAAGGTTCTGAGTTCAAGACCAGTGCTGACACCAGTGAGCGTGTACTGTGTTAAAGGGGAAGTCCGGTGAAAAATTTAAATTTCACAGTCCGTAGGGTTCGGGGCGCTGAGTCGAATGGTCTTTGTCCGAGGAGGCTGCGGCTTATGGTTCGTCAGATACGCCCAATCGAACATGTGCGAATTTGAGCGCGCATCACCCAGATCCAGGTGATGACGTCACAGCGTGCAGCCAGGTAGCCACACCATCTAGTTGTGTACAAAAATGGCCATATTCGGAGCGCGTTCGATTGGGGAACCGTTTATCGCAGCTTCTTCGGACCAAGACCATTCGATTCAGTGTTACAAACACTACGTACCCTGTGATTTTCAGCTCGGTAAACCTGGAGGTTATACCGTATTTTAGCCGTTTCCGAGTTGGACTTTTCCGTTGGCCCGTCTACCATGGTCTACATCATGGTCTATGCGCTCTGCACTGCGTGCATGCAGTGCGTGCAGTGTCTTATCTAGCTAGCTGTACTGTAGTGCATGCAGTCAACAAACTCATGTCACAACTGACACAAGACTCAGAAAACTAGTCAACACACGGACTTGTCATGTACTACGTATCAGTCGTATTGTACAGTCATGTAGGCAGAGAACGTGCGTTTCTCCTTGCCGGTGCGGGTGGTTGTGCTTTGAGTTTGAGAAAGAAAATTTTAGTTTTCCGCACCCGCGGCGCCTCATTATTTTATGCTACAGCGATGAGTGCACAACCGTGACAAGTGACAAAACAGCGAACAGCTCTCGGGCCTAGAACTTTCAGATTCCATAGCGTTGCGAGCGAAGAGTCGTGCCCGTGGTTCAAAGAGCCTGCACTGTTCTCCAATTGAGTAGTCCGAAATATTCCAAGTTCGCACCAAAACATCACCATGTGGCAGGCTACTGGAGTCTAAGCGAATCTAATCGGTATGGAACAACATTTAGAGCACTCGCATCACTCTTCTCCATTTTGGCGACCCTGCTCTCCAGCGATCTGATAATTACATCAGCCTCGTCTGCAATAGCTGCTGCTTCTTCATCAGTCGGAAACTCAGTAGCGCTCACTCTTGACCGGCCCGCGCGGCCTTCAGCTGACTACCGAGGTTCTCAGCCCCAGACCGAACTCATGAAGGTCAGCCATGGCTGTATCCTCACTCTCACAAGGAGTTACATGTCTTCGGGGTCGCTTGCACCACCTAATATCAGTCGCCAAATCATTTGAAATAGCACTGACACTATTGCTTTCACGCACTCCTTTTGACCTAGCTGCACGCTATGACGTTGCAGAGGGTGTGGCGCGGCCGCATGACGTCATGGCGCAGCCCCCGAAACTCAGTTTTTCAAACGGAAATATCTCGAGAACGCTTTGTCGGAGACACGTGGGACCAACACCATTCGACTCAGCGGCCGAAACTCTACCGACCCTGAAATTTAAATTTTTCACCGGACTTCCCCTTTAACAAATGCTGTGATGCAAGCGTGAACCGCTTTACATGCAGTTAACTGCTCTGACAACCACTGTCAACTGGCTACTCACTACACTGTATTCGGAGTGAAGGTAAAATAGATGCAGCTAACGAGGTTTGCACTTTGTGGGGCATTCGTAGTGAGAGTTACTAAATTACCCTCGCTGTCATGTGCTGCATCTGCCACCCTGGTATCTCAGGCATGGTGGTGGCCTTGTACAAGCAAAACTTCCTAAACTGGTTGTGTTTATCAACACAATAGCATAGCCAGTTGTGTTGCACATCTGCAATCTTTACTTTCATTTGATTATGTACTTCAAATAGGGAAATGTGTTTTTAAAGGGGAAGTCAGGTGAAAAATTTAAATTTCACAGTCCGTAGAGTTCGGGGCGCTGAGTCGAGTGGTCTTTGTCCTAGGAGGCTGCGGCCTATGGTTCGTCAGATACGCCCAATCGAACATGTGCGAATTTGAGCGCGCATCACCCAGATCCAGGTGATGACGTCACAGCGTGCAAGCAGATAGCCACACCATCTAGTTGTGTACAAAATGGCCATATTCGGAGCGCGTTTGATTGGGGAACCGTTTGTCGCAGCTTCTTCGGACCAAGACCATTCGATTCAGTGTTACAAACACTACGTACCCTGTGATTTACAGCTCGGTAAACCTCGAGGTTATACCGTATTTTAGCCGTTTCCGAGTTGGACTTTTTCCGTCGGCGCAGCATGCAATGGCATGGCCTCTACGGCTCTAGCAATGCGCTGCGTGCATGCTAGCTGTAGAGCACACACGGAACTACTCCCGCACTGCCGTGCTGGGGTAACTACAAGACTCGAGTCACAAGACTCAGAAAACTAGTAGCTAGCTGTAGAGCACACACGGAACTACTCCCGCACTGCCGTGCTGGGGTGACTACAAGACTCGAGTCACAAGACTCAGAAAACTAGTCAACACACGGACTTGTCATGTACTACTACTACTACACTCGTATCAGTCGTATGTAGTCAGAGAACGTGCGTTTTTCCTTGCCGGTGCCGGTGGTTGTGCTTTGAGAAAGAAAATTTTAGTTTTCCGCTTCCGCCTCATTATTTAATGCTACAGCGATGAGTGCACAACCGTGACAAGTGACAAAACAGCGAACAGCTCCCGGACCTAGAACTTTCAGATCCCGTAGCGTAGCGAGCGAAGAGTCGTGCCAGTGGGTCAAGGAGCCTGCACTGTTCTCCAATTGAGTAGTCCGAAATATGCCAAGTACCGTATTATCTCTAATATAAGCACAGTCTCCAATAATAGCACGTCTCCAATAATAGAACACCTTGGGGCGGCATTCAAAAAATAAAGTGCTCAGTCTCCATTATAAGCACACTGTGTAAATTCATTATCTGTATCGACGAAAAAAACCCTGAAATGGGTGCGTCATACATGAATTTGGCATGGCAACATGCCTCTGAAATGAGGTTGATATAATAATGGAACAGTCTCCAATAAAGGAACGTCTCCATTATTGGCATTAATAGCACGGGGCGGAGGTACATTGAAAAAATAAAGGACCGTGCTTATATTAGAGATAATACGGTATTAATTTGTTCGCACCAAAACATCACCATGTGGCAGGCTACTGGAGTCTAAGCGAATCGGTATGGAACAACATTTAGAGCACTCGCATCGCTCTTCTCCATTTTTGCGACTCTGCTCTACAGCGATCTGATAATTATATCAGCCTCGTCTGCTGCTGCTTCTTCATCAGTCGGAAACTCAGTAGCGCTCACTCTTGACCGGCCCGAGCGGCCATTTCTTCAGCTGAATACCGATGTTCTCAGCCCCAGGCCGAACTCATGAAGGTCAGCCACGGCTGCATCCTCACTGACACTGTCACAAGGATTTACGTCTTCGGGGTCACTTGCACCACCTACTCTCGGTCGCCAAATCATTTGAAATACTACTGACACTATTGCTCTCACGCACTCCTTTTGACCTAGCTGCACGCTATGACGATGCGGAGGGTGTGGCTTGGCCGCATGACGTCATGGCGCAGCCCCCGAAACGCAGTTTTTCAAACGGAAAAATCTCGAGAACGCTTTGTCGGAGACACGTGGGACCAACACCATTCGACTTAGCGCCCGAAACTCTACCGACCCTGAAATTTAAATTTTTCACCGGACTTCCCCTTTAAAAGGATCTGGGAACTACACAGCTCAATAAGACCTTTCTGGTTTCTAGGGATGACACCGCCACATGAAAAGACCACATGAAAATACCACATGAAAAGACAACATGAAAAGACAACATGAAAGACCACATGAAAAGACCACATGAAAAGACCACATGAAAGACGTCAGATGCCGCTTCTTTACGGATGGAGAGGAAAATTCAGATCAACCAATTACAGTACATGTAATACAGTAAAACCTGTAAGTAAAGACCGGCACCGTGACTAGCGACCAGCCTGGTACTACAGACCACCGTGACTAGCGACCAGCCTGGTACTACAGACCACCGTGACTAGCGACCAGCCTGGTACTACAGACCACCGTGACTAGCGACCAGCCTGGTACTACAGACCACCGTGACTAGCGACCAGCCTGCTACTACCGACCACCGTGACTAGCGACCAGCCTGGTACTACCGACCACTTCGCCAGGCACGGATGGTCTCACATTCAAAATTCACTGTGACTAGCGACTACCTGCTGAACTCGACCAACGACCGCCTTTTCTTGTCCCAAAGACGATTTTTGACCCGTAACTAGCGACCGCGATGTATGAAATCAAATGTTGCTCGAAGCACCTTCTTGAAATTTTGATGATTTTCCGTTGTCCTGAAAGGAATCTTTCGATACCACAGCTGAAGAAATGAACGCAGGTCATTTTGACTGTGAAGTCGGTGTGGACTGCACTACACCTGTCAGAATTTCAAGCGATGTCAAGAATAAACATGATAGGAAACCCGCATCGAAAGCGCTCTCTGATCGATGTTATGCTACTCGGAGGAGAAAGGAAGACTGAGCGGCTCTGTCACCCTAGTCATACAGACGAATCGACGATAGCATCAAGGAATCCAGAAACAAAGTAGCACCACAAGGTCCTGATGCTGAAGGATCGCGTTCAAGCAATCGAGAAGTCGCAACAAGGACAGTCGGTACGATTGATCGCATGAACAAATTTGAAGCCCAGCGCAAAACGAAACTTCCACAGGGAACGTTTGACTCCTGGCTTCAGAAGTAGGAGCTGAATTTGATGTCCGCAAAAAAATAATCTTCTCTCTTTCTGTCTCTCTCTCTGTCTCTCTCCGTCTTTCTATCCAAGTGTTGGTTGACCTGAAATAAGAATGGTATTGCGCACGTCTTGGGGAATTGTATTAGCTGCATTTTGATATACATATCATAAAATAGGATCCATATATGGTCACCCTGTGCAAACTAAAGACCACCTGTTACTAAAGACCGCTTTTGCTGGCACCAAGGGGTGGTCGGTAGTCACAGGTTTTACTGTATATGGGCAAAGGTGAAAACCCATTTTCTGCATCAATGTTGCCCTGTTTTCCACACATCGTGTTCCGAACTCGATGTGGTGTACAGCACAGTTGAAGCAATTCTCTTCAAGTCAGGACTTGACCATGATACATATACCTGTCATTGCACAATCATGGTCTGAGAACTCACTCACTGGGCCGGCCTGACTCATTATGTTGTAAATGGTGCAGTACTTTTCACTGAATGTTACCTAGGACTTTTCAACTGTTCTATACTTCATTGTTGAGTAATGCATGAGTAGAACTTACAGTGGTGAAGTGGATAGGAAAATTCCACAGCTTCCATGACCAGCGTGATGCTCAGCATGGCCTGATACATTCAACAGGAAAGAACAGAAAACATAATTTGAAAGGTATCCATGTCTCTGTGCAGAAATATTCGATTATAGGAATGGGTATAAACTCATAAAGGTTAGCATAACACACATACCCAACCAGTCATGTGTTCATTATCCACAGAGAAAAATATTCTCTTTTTTCGTATAGAATCCCATGCAAACAGGAGTTCTCTTTGAGACCTGAGCAAGCCCATAGATCAAATTGTGTTGCAAGATAGTGTGAAGTAGACATTTGCACACAAGTATTCTAGCACTAGCATACAAGGAGCACACATGGTGTATTTAGCACATTCAGCTTTACCAGCATCATCTTGGCGAGGGGCAGTGGAATGACTGGCTTGATCAGAGTGTGACTGGCTGCCCGAAGGAACGCTGTCTGCAGAGTCTGATTGAACAGTGGATGCAGTAGCTCCGGTGGAGACCGGCTGGATGGCTTGCACTCGACGCTTCCGGAATATGTCCGGGAAATCGGTGGCCAGCTGCAGTGCGGAGAGTAACGAATATACAAACAAGCGACAAACATGGCCCTCACATCAACATCAGCTAGTGTCCATATCATCCACACTACTGAGAATCAAATCAACGAGAGGCACACAACCAGCACACGACCAGTACACGACCAGCACAAGACCAGCACACGACCAGCACACGACCAGCACACGACCAGCACACGGCCAGCACACGCCAGCACACGACCAGCACACGACCAGCACACGACCAGCACACGACCAGCACTCGACCAGAACACGACCGAGAATGCATTGTGAAATGTGTAATGGTAAGTGATAGATATTTTAAGAAAGGGTTTGCTCCCCACACTGGAGCTCGCGCTATTCCGCCGACTTTACTTGACACTTGACTGACTCACGACTGCCATCCAGAGCACACGAGAAGTCCATCGAACCTTCGACTCGGCAAACCTGCAAGAAAGCACCACTCCCTGCTCAATACACAGTGTCGGCGGAATAGAGCGAGCTCCGGTGTGGGGAGCAAACTCTTTCTCACAAATCATCACCGAAGTCGCAACCACTACTTTGATAGATATTTTGTTAGTAAAATTGTAAACCAACTTGCATACTTCAACAGAGACAGTCAGAGAGACAGACAGAGACAGAGAGAGACTGAGAGAGACTGAGACGGGGGGGGGGGGTACAGAGAGACATAGAGAGTCAGATAGAGACTGAGACGGGGGGGGGGATACAGAAAGACCGAGAGAGAGACAGAGATAGAGAGAGAGAGAGATAGAAAGAGAGAGAGAGAGAGAGAGAGAGAGAGAGAGAGAGAGAGAGAGAGAGAGAGAGGCAGAGAGAGACAGAGAGACTGAGTGACTGAGACAGAGAGAGAGAAAGAGAGAGAGAAAAAGAGAGATAGAGAGAGAGAGAGAGTGAGAGAGGGAGAGACTGAGGGAGACTGAGAGAGAGACTGAGAGAGAGGGGTGTACGCAACAGGCGATCATACTCACCAGTTCTTCATGCTGCTGTAGCACCTTGCAGATCTTTTCAAAGCGCTGGGCGTTCGGTGATTTCACTAGCAGCTGGTGAAGCTTGGTCGAGGTGTGATGGTAGTCGGTAACTGCCCAGCTGTGGACCAATGCTGCTGCAGCGTGTAGATGATTACTGTGCCCACATGATGAAGATGATGATGTAAGGCCCAGGCAGGTGGCTAGTGCAGGCAGGTCGGACTCACCAAGGCTTCCTCGGACGGACTCGAAGGACTGTGCAGAGAGCAGTGAAGCATGGTTGACCGGCCATTCGAGAAGAAGTGAGGCACGATCAACGTAAGTGTAGGTGTTGGAGAGATGACCCTGTGTTGCTACGGACGATCTGACTTGCGCTGCATCATACACAGCGAAATCAAACTTGGTGCTTGGCTCGTGGAGGTGCTGACGAATGGAAGCAGAGCTGAGGATGCTCGTGGAGTAATTAGTGCCCGGGCTATACTGTGCTGCTAGCCTATCAAACACCTTTCGCAACAGAGCCAGCAGACAATAGCCATCTAGCGTATCTTCAACAGGCGCATGGACAACAGCGACAGCTTGGCGCAGGCTGTCCGTGACGGAGATGCAACCACGGGCTGTGGAATGGACTGGAGTCACTACCACCAGATTCTTCCAGAGCTCAGCAGGAATGCCGTGAAGCTCGTGGAAATAGGCGTACAGCTCTGTCTGCAGCCTGATAACTAGAGCAGTGGAGAAGCAGTGCTGAGTCGTGAAAGAGACTCCTGCGCACGCCGACCGAGGTGATGAATCTTTCTTGGCCAGTGGGCCGAGGCAGTTGTCAGCGGTCGGAAGACGGCTGGGTGCCAGGATCCTTCCTTTCTCCTGCAGCAACACACCTAGTTGTATCACCATCTGCAGCAGCAGAGGGCCCTGACCTTCTGCTCCCTCGCAGCTGTTAAGCTTGCCAAGGACTTCCTGGACCTTCGCAACACCATCTATGAAGTGCAGCATATCTTCATCGTCAAGGCCAGGTTCTGCGAAAATGAGACCAATGACCGTGGAGAGCAACCAGTTGGGTCGGTTAACAATGATGTCGTCCAGCTCAGGGGATGAGAAAGAAACAATCTAGAAACAAAAGCACGATATGCAAACCCATACACACAGCAACACACATAGTTGTAAGCCGACGCACGGTACATGCCTAAAACATGGATGCACACACATTCCACACGCATGTGCAGGCAGAAGGATATTAAAAAGGCCAAATACCTCCAAAATAAAACAAAACAAAGCAAGTCAACCAGCCAATCCTCGACGCGTCATGACAGCACACTTCGCCTGACCCCACATTGAGAGACAATGCGAAACTGTTAAATGAACCATCCTAAGTTTTAAAGAAATGGATTGTATGGGAAACGGGTAGAGATGCCCTGGCTTGAGTTGCGCGGAAATCAGTGCCGTATCTTCTCATGGACACATATACAACCCTCTGGTGCCACCCAAAGCAGGACTATGCAGCACATCCTCATAGAAACTCACTGTTGAAGATCAATCCATCAAAGGTGCAAAGCACAATGCACCCGTTGTCAATAATTTCTTTATCAGCCTAAAGCCAGCAATCT
Source organism: Sycon ciliatum (assembly GCF_964019385.1). Classification (NCBI taxonomy): domain Eukaryota; kingdom Metazoa; phylum Porifera; class Calcarea; order Leucosolenida; family Sycettidae; genus Sycon; species Sycon ciliatum. Next base: position 38,665,413 of record NC_088645.1, on the reverse strand, counting down.
GTAGGTGATGTCCCCTGCTGTCAAGCCCCAGCTAGCCATATTGTGCACAGCAACACACTAAACCTGTTCCACAATTTTCAGTTCATCTTGAATTTCCTGCAGCCTTACACCTACTAGTATCGGTGTATAGCTGGTCTACCAATGAATAATAGATAATAAACTACAGCTAATGGCAGGATGGGCATCGTAATGTTCTAGATATGGACTTTAAAAGAAGTAGGAACAAATCAAACCGGTTGCATCTTTCCTTCAAACCAACGGATAAGAACAAATCCACTTTAGGGGGTCGTTGCAAAAGTTGTTTTTGTCGACCCTGAAACGAGCATCGTTCGTTGGAGGGGGGTGGGGGGGGGGGCAAAAATCGCAAGTCGACCGACACTACAGTCCATTCATTGGAGACTGTCCCACTGGCTTTTGAAAGTTCGATTTGGGCCGAATTGAGGATGAAAAATCCAATTTAAATTTCAAGAATATGTGTCAGGGATCTGTTTCTCCACATACTTTGCCATGCATACCCCTCCAAAATTTGTAAACCTGGCCGAATTTCTATTTCCCTGTTCTTGGGCTTTTCTGCCCTCAAATGTGGCAAGGAGTTATTGCACGGGTCACACAATGCAGGATGTACTGTTGTTTTCACGATATCTACAACTATGTGCGGGAGACACCAAAAATGTAGGGTGCCAGTTTCCAATATATCGGGAAAAAATCACAAGTCGACCGATACTATACATAATTATGTACATGGCTACATATACATGCATGCAATTTTCATCATCCAGCATAGCAAGCTGTGTTTGTTTCATAGGGACTGGAGGGTGTCCGAGTAAGAAATGAGCGATGTTCATTTCAGGGACGATAAAACACTTTTGCCTTAGAGATGTACATGACACACATGACATACATCATAACATGAAATACATCTACTGCAAGTAAATTGAAATTACTCAATCTGCAGAGTATGTACATACCAGCCCATACGCATTGAGGATCTTGCGATATCGACGGATTTGTGCGGTGTTGATGCTGTCTGCATCGTCATCATACTCTACGTGGCTAGCAGCACACAACTGTCGACAGAACTCCATATTTGTTGAGAATGGCTCTCGGATGTTGTCATGCAGTTGTGCCAGTACTTCCTCTGCCTGCCCGAGCACTTTGGGTTGCTTGCAAGATTTCTGAACATGCACATCAACACAGTGGGTAAAGTACTCTCTGTTCACAAACATGATTAAACCTTTTATCGTTAATGATGTATGTATACGTCACTGAGAACGAACCCAATCCACTAATGACGTACTTCCTCCGTAAGCAAAACTTCATTGCATATTTACAGTTCAGTCAAAAGCATTCCATGGCTACAAACACACTTTTAAAAGTGGAAAACACAGCAGCATATGAGAGATTGATTATTTACAGACGTCACACAGCTCGTTTCAAAGCAGTCCAGCTTCACTCTTCGTCTTAATCTCATGACGACTCAGTCCATGTTGATATCGAGTCTACATCCTCGCTGACTTTCGTTTTTTGTTCCGCAGCCTTTACAAGTTGCCAATACACAAATTGATCGTGGAGATCGCCAAGTTCTTTGCGAGAACTGAGAGCTTGAAGACCTCCACAGTGACAAGTCTGCCTACAGGCTGTGGAAGAATACCAAGTCATCGACGTTGAGATTAGGACTTTGAGCCGGCTGAATGACAACCCGAATGTCAAACCCTTTTGCTTTCCCCTGCGCTGCTAACACACGTGCATTGATTTTGGCTGTGTGTGGACCCCTCACCATCGTGCTGGTACAGCATGCAGTCGCTGGCCGGCTTCTTCGAGCAACGCATATTTTTAACTATTTCTCTTTGTCACACTTCGGTGTCATGCGCCTGGTCCTGGGCCTGGCTGGGGTTGTGTTCTGGTGCCTATTTTCGAAAGGACTCCACCCGTTTCGGAGGTTCAAAAGCCTGTCAGAACAATAAACGACACTGCGGGTACCCTATGTAAGGGATAGGTCACTGAAATGTTTTTCTAATGCCGACTTGCCACTTTCTATGCCACACATAATTTTGTGAAGGTCATTCTTGGAACATTGTATAAGGTTGCTTCCAGTTTGAATAGTTCTTTCATAACCAAATCCACAATTCACGGGAGAGGTGCAAGTGCGGATCACCACAAATGAATATAAACTCTGTCTAATGCACTGTTGGGCATTGCAGTTCTATCTCCGTCTCTCTTTAACTCCCACTCTAACTCTCTGTCTCCCTTACTCTTTCTCTGTATCGTTCTGTCAATCTTTCTCTTCGTCTCTTTCTGCCTCTCTTTCTCTCATTCTCTTCTCTCTTGCTCTTTTCTCTTTCTCTTTCTCGTTCTCATTATCTATCTCTTTATCTTTCTCCCTCTTTCTCTCCATCTTCCCATCTTTGCCTTTCTCTATCACACTTTATCTTTCCTGATCCCTTTACTATCCCCTAGTTTCTCCACTAGTAGTAATTGAAATCTGGTTTACAGTTTTACTTACGCTCAGGATATCTCTGCAGACCTCAGAAAGTTTGACTCTCAGGCGATCGAAGTCTGCGTCATTGACGGTGGCATTGATAGCAAAGCGTCCTCGAAAGTGGAGTTTATCACCAAACTCCTTCTCGACACTACTATAGCTTGTGGCAAGCTTTGCAGCAAGTTTTCCATGATCCTCTCTCTTGATCTCGTCGCGGAAGGTCGCAATGATCATGACATTGAACGGCTGGTCTGTATTTGCAACAACAAGAGATGGGAAACGCAAACAAAAAAATATAATTTGTGGTGAGGAGATTTGAGGAAAGGTGATTTTAAGCAACACACTCTCTGCAATATCATAGCATGCAGCTAAAAATGGTCAAAAGAGTGTTTTTTAAAAAGCAATTGTGCTAATGCTACTTCAAATGAATTGGCGACCGATAGTACGTACGAGGGTGTTATGAGCGGCCTCGAAGATATATCTCGTGAGTGAGGATGGAACCATGCCTGACCTCCATGTGTTCGGTCTCGGGCTGAGAACCTTGGTAATCTACTGGAGAAGTGGCGGCACAGGCCAGTCAGAAGTGAGCGCTGCTGTTTCTGCGACAAACAAAGAAGAAGCAGCTAATGCCGACCAGGCTGATTCTATTATCAGATCTCTGGAGAGAAAAGTCTGGAGATGGAGAAGACAGATGCGAGTTCTCTGAATGTTTCCGAAAATCTTGGCCTCCATCGGGCATAGACAATTATTGTATGGACATTTCGGACGTTGCTCAATTGGAGAAGAGAGCAGAATATTTGAACCAAGGGCACGGCTCATCCATTCAAGGCTCTCAACAATAAAGGATCTGAACGTTTTCGATCCAGAAGCTGTTTGCTGTTTTCTCACTTGTCAGTTGTGGACTCATTGTTGCAGCAAAGATGAGGCGGTCTATTCCATGCCCAAAAATAAAATAATTAATTTCCTTCTCAAACACAAAGCTCACTTTCCCTGACGGCATGTATGTGCACGTGGCAAGTCTGTGGACTTGTACCGCGTGATTCATGTAGCATGATAGTGCGGGTATCCAGTAGACTGGTAGTGGTACATAACTGTATGCACAGACCATAGTGCTCTGTGTGGTTAAACTGTTAACCACTGCACACACACACAGCATGAAAAGTCCAACTCTGGAAAGTTCGGAATAACTTGAAGATTTGTATAATGTCCACTATCCGTGTACTCGCCCATGTACCATGTGTCGACACTCTTATCTCATTTTCTAGACCGCCTCCGTGTGAACACGCATGGACAAAAGGAAAGACCCAGTACATGGGGCAGTGCATGTTCAGCTTGATGTGCAGTAACAATTCATTAGTACAGTGTACAGTGTAGTGCACAGCACTTGTGAATAAAACTGTTTGTTCATGTGAAAATCAGTCTGATTTAATGTATCCAAAATAACGCCGGGACCACATACGCTCCCGGGCCCATATTGACGCACATGTTCTGGACCTTCACCAACGTTTCTACCCAGGGACTTATCACAGGCTTTTACCATGGACCGAGAGATATCTAGGGTTGAGTCAGGTAGCCTTTTCTTCAGGTATCGGGTTTGGGTAGCTTTACACGGGTAGCACGGACACCATATTGGGTAATGTTTCCATCGTAACACCACAATGCACATCTTCCCTTACACACTGGATAGACATGGGGAGTACTACATAAATTTGTACATGTGCACTGTACATGATGTCATCTGCGACTTCGGGTTTTCAGGTACTATTCCGTACCTGTCTACCCGAGGTCCTCACGGGTTGCATGGGTATATCCGACTACCCGTGCACACCACTATAAATAACACACACATAACACGCACACACACACACGCGCACACACACACACACATACCTGCATGCACACGCACACACACACAAATACACACACACACATACCTGCATGCACACACACACACACACAGTGCCCTCCCTGCACCAGTATACAGAATCAAACACATACCCCAATCATTCATTCATGCATGTACTGTCGTGGACATGGAAATCCGGTCACACATCTAGCGGCCCCAGGGCACTCGCCATGCAGCCATGGACAAGCGGTACACACATGCATTTATGCGCTGCAGCGCGCTGGTCGCATCGGATCAATATGTGCACTGCACGCAGCGTTCTGTACGCGCTGAGGGCGCCGCCCTGGTCAATCAACTGAATTTCCATGCCTGCTACAGTACATGCCGACATACGGATCAACAGACACTTTTTTTTTAACAAAAACGCAATTGATAACATATCTCACTTACCTGATGTTACTGATGGTGGCATCCGGCTCAAAAACCGACCAGCTGTGGTGGTTATGCTTGTTGTAATCAGTTTCTCGTCCCATTTGCTATTGACAACAGCAAGACCGAGGCTTGGTACTGATGTGGATAGGCAGAAAATGTCGTGTGTCGCTGAAAACGCATCCTGCCCAGCGAGATCTTTGATACGCAAATGCTGACCACGCTCATCAGTGAAGTTGGACATCTGGATGCCTCGGGTTCGTTTCGAGTCGTTTGATGTGCCATTGTTTCCTTCTTTTCTCAATGTCTTGATCAGTGTGGACTTCCCAACAAGTTGTTCCCCGCTAACTAGAACAACTAGAGTGTTTGCGTCCACTTGGCCTTCGGAATAAAATTCCTCCAGCTGAAGGTAAGTCTGCGTACACAAGAACAACAATTTTAAAGAAAAGGGTTTTTTCAATTGACAACCGCTCTATGCAGTGGCTATTCACACTCGGGACGTGCGCTGGATGAAAAAATCCGAAGTTTATTAGTGAAGTCGAAAAATTATGACGTTTTGGGCCACTCATTGTGAATAGCAACTGAATAGAGTGGTTGTCAGTTGATAAGCCCCCTTTCCTTTATAATGCGGTTGTGTGATGTCCACCATTTTCTTAGTGAAGAATAACAATTATTGGATATAAGTGTTGAAGGCAACTTTTCTTTTAAAAGCTGTGAAGATGGTAAAGCTCCATAGTTGGCAGTGTTCATCTGTTTGACAGTAAAGTATGTGAGGAGCATATTTCTTAAGTGGGGATGAATTTTTTTATAAGTCGGACAATGTGAATGAGAAGACCAGCTTGTCCACATGCTATATGGTTCTTTCGGCAAGCGGCATGCAGTGCGCACATGCACTTGCCTGAATTAAACACAAGCAGGAAATGAATCTATGAAGATTCCTGCTACTTTCAACACTAAGGAGGTGGACATCGAAAAAATGAGTCGGTGATAGCTTTGTGAAACGTATTGAAAGTACAGACGAATTTTTACCATATGCACGGATTGAAAACGAAACTTCATCCTTTTTAACAATTATTAGGTACGGGAGCGAGGTACCTAACACATCAGTGAATGACTTCAATTGTCACGATACTCTCCATAGCAATGGGATACTTGGAATTATTATTATTATTATTATTATAATGCATTCCCGCGGCACCATCAACAATGCAAGTGCAAGTCACCCATGCACAAACACAGTCCACATGTTTGCTTATGCTGGCCATGGTAAGAGAAGCAGTTGATATAGGAGACATAAAGACAACAAGCACAAACGTAGCTGTAAATCCTTTGTGTATAGAATGCTTGGAATACTCAGTATACTGTTTAGCCAATGTAATCATGTAAAAATAAAGAAAGGGCAAATGTTACAAGTTATGACCAACTGTCCCACAGTGCAACCAGATAATACACTGGCAGCAAGTGAGACAACAGGGCACAAAACTGACAAGGAGTACTCAGACATTCAACGACCTAACACCTCACTCCAACACATCTAAGATGTGTAAACCAACAACATTCCAATTTGGGAGGCTCAGGTAAGGAAATATCTAAAGAGGGGAAGGAAAGCGCAGCGAAGATGAGCACGGGCTCTGTCCCACAGCAACAAAGAATGCCGAACGTTACTGGATGAAGACCAGACTAGTAAGATAATTGGACGTACCGGTTTTACTACAACCCAACGACGCAAATTAATAGACCACCCAAATTGGGAGGTTCAAGTTTATATTGTAAACATGGAAGGAGAAGCTGAGCATTCCTTGTCAGGTTTTCAGCTAAGTACTCCTGGTCAGTTGTGTGCTCTTTTGTCACACTTGCTGACGACATAACTATCTGGTTACATCGGTGGACAGTTAGTCATAACTCGTAACTTGTGATTTCTCTAATTACCTGAAGAAAGCGACGGTTGCGAGAATTAGCAGTCTTCTTGTCAGCGGCATGTCGAACAATTTCCATTACCTACATTGCCAATAGAACACACAGGAAACACAATGACATAATTATGTGAAAGTAGGAATAGGGAAGAGGACATGTGGTTGGTAGAGAATCGTCCGTAGAGAAACATGGTTGAAGTGAAGTGAGGTGCCAGGAAAGACGGTCACGGAGAGGGTAGCATGAGCAGAAAAAATACTTTTCTTTGTGGCTATTCACTTAGGGCTTGTTCGACTTGTCATTCATTTTTCCGACAAGTTCGTGGAGATGGTCGATCTTATCGGACGTCATCGACAATTCCAATGAAATTTCTAAAATGATAGAAACCGTTCAAATGGGACGCTTCAACTAATCTCTTTAAAAAAATGTTCGAACAGTTGATGAAGACAATTCGAACGCCCCCTTAACTTAATATACGTGTATACGTAGTAAGGAAGGGTTTGCTCCCCACACCGGAGCTGGCGCTATTCCGCCGAATTTACATGACACTTGACTGACTCACGACTCAGTCAGTCAAGTCAGTCAAGTGTCAAGTAAAGTCGGCGGAATAGCGCGAGCTCCGGTGTGGGAAGCAAACCTTTTCTTACAATTATCGCCGAAGTTGCAACCACTACTTTATACGTAGTACATACAAAAAAAGTGTCTGGGGTCTTTGCTGCAAATAGTGCTCAATACCTGAAAAAGGGCAGAACTTATACCACACGAGGCAGAACAACAGAGACCAAAAACCTTTCTCGCAACTTCGAGTTTTGTGTTTCAAAAAACACTCATCAGACGATAAAACATAATAATGCTATTCGCTAGTTATATAGGGTAATTGTAATGTAGGCTAAGGCAGTGCTGCAACCACGAAGCTTGAGGAGGTAACATCAGCGCTGGAATACACTGTGCGTAATATGAATGCAAGTGTCATGGCTGAGGTATATTGCTATAACCAAGATGGGAGATACATGTAGAACCGACGTAGGAAGTTAAAAGTATGTTTCAGTGGTAGGTGTGTCACGCCAAAGGGCTGGGTAGTATGTGTTACATAGCAGATACCTGTGTGGGTAATGGCGTGCAATATGTGGTTTGGTGTGAGTGTGAAAGAGTGAGTGTGTACATGTGGGTGCATGAGAGAGAGATATTGTGTGTGTGTGTGTGTATGTGTGTGTGTGTGTGTGTGTGTGTGTGTGTGTGTGTATGTGTGTGTGTGTGTAACTCGGAGTTGCGAGAAAGATTTTTGGTCTCTGTTGCTATAACCAAGATGGGAGAAACATGTAGAACCGACGCAGGAATTAAGTATGTTTTACTGGTAGCTGTGTCACGCCAACGAGCTGGGTAGTATGTGTTACATTGCAGATACCAGTGTTTGGTGTGAGTGTGAAAGAGTGAGTGTGCACATGTGTGTGCATGAGAGAGAGAGTTAGAGATGTGTGTGTGTGTGGTTGTGTGTGTGTGTGTGTGCGGGCGTGCGTGTGTGCGTGCGTGCGTGTGTGTGTGTGTGTGTGTGTGTGAAAACACCGCATATCTCATCATGTGACCCCAGTGTAGTTTGCGAGCGAGAATTTGTTGGAATGTCTACACTTCGAGATGAGCTCGCTTCTCTTGTTGAGGCATGTTTCTCTATCCGCGATTATGATCGGAACTTCTTCGAGAGGCAAAGTTGGCACCTCTTGCTGATGTTGCTGTAGGCTTGTGCTCGTTCTGAAAGACTCCACTGGATCGAGTAGTCTTCCTGTCTCTCCGTCAATTTCCAGACATACTTGGATAGTTCGGTGCTTTTCCGTCTCTGCTCGTGGTTGAATGTGTCCTTGTGGTTTCCGTACTGGGTCTTGAACGTTGGCTCTGTCGCTCCGAAGTACACACGTGCTGGGTTAGGCCCTCTGCAGACTACGTACATAGAACATCCAGTACAAAATAACATAAAACCTAAAAGGCAACATTTTTCCAAGCCTGCATTCAGACTACACATTTTACATGCAATATTTAGGCAACCTTTGATCCTATGCTATTGCGCAATGGACCTGGGATGTGTGAAAGCAGCCGGCATTCTTACCCGGGTGCAAAGTCTGTACGTTTGTTCAGCTACCTAGTGAGACAGTATGATAAATGCATGAAAGTTGCCTTCTACAAGTGTTCCCACCCTGCCTGAAACGAGTAGGCAGCTTTTTAGGCTTCACGCCAGATTCTTGTTGTTGTCTTGGAAACTTCTATGTAAATGTGACTTATAGGCTGTTTTGTACTTAGTCTGAAGAGGGCCTTAGTGTAGAAAGGCGTATCACTTCGGCTTTGTAGACTAGCTGCAAAACAAAGTGTATTGTTGACTCTGACAAGGAAAGTAGTGGTGATAACTTGTCACTCGAAACAACAAGCTTCTCCTTGCGCCACCAACATTTTTCGGTGCAACATTTGATGCAAAAAGTGACTATTTGGCGTGTTGTTTTTGAATTCTACGGCAAGAGGAATGATGAAATCACATGCTTCATGATGTAGAATAATGCTTTCCAGTTCACGACAAAATGCACACGATCGCGATCGTTCCTGATGTGCTATTCGGAACGGACCATAATGGAGGAGGTAAGACACATCATATTTCCTGCATGCTCTGATCAGAACCCGCAGACACTATCATTACAGCGCTAGCAGTATTGTATTGGCAAGACTTCTTTGAGATATGTCCTCTTGCAGTAAGAACAAGTACGCATATTTCACACTAACCTCGCACACCCCGAACATGGCTCAACAGGAACCGTTGCTAGTTCACATGCTGATGCTCGATGTAGATCTGCAACAGCAGGGAATGACCATCGAGCATGCCATGAAGGTCGCTTGGAATTGACCAGCACAGGCTACACTGGTTCCATGTGGTACGTGACGTGCCCATATCACAGATTTCTTACGTCATTAACAACGCGATTTGACCCCTACTCACCCTATTCTTTGTCCTGCATGTTGAGGGATAGTCCCAGTTGGAAGGCCTACAACGCGACCAGCGTGCTCTTAAGCTGGGCATCAAAACTGCAAGTGATCCAATCTAAATATCAACAGGCGATCCTTGTAAGTGCACATACACTTGATCAAGGTGACTCAGAACAACTGCTGGACCGTGATCTACGAGACCTGGCATTCTGGCGTCACGGGGTACGTGATTTGCACAGTCGATCTACACCCCAAAGGAAACTTACCTGCAAAATTGGAGCAAAATTGGAGAGATCGACTTGCACAAATTTTCTGGTTTTCTCAGATATGCTCTCTTTTAACTTAATGAATGTTGTTGCTGGAGTGAGCGATTCTGTATGTCCTCGAACGTCACTGCCCGTAACTCAGGTTTGCCGTTATCTCAGGACAGCTCGTCAACCATGTATTATACCACTTTTTGAAGAAGTGTTTTGGCACATATTACACGTATTCAGGACACTCAAGTCTGTGGACAGCAACTGTTTCGCTCTGTTAGAGCTCATCAGCACAGCTCAGAGGACCGAAGCGCAGCTCTTCGCAATGAAATACGTTTCCGTGAAGCATTCCGTATTCAGGATAAAAAATATAATGTCTTGATGAAATAAGTGAATTACACAGGTGGGCAGTGATAAACCGACACTATAGCCTGCTTCAAAAAGATTTACAATCAGGTTTTGGTCTTAAAAAGTATGAAGATAAGGGAAAATTTGGACAACTAAGTACATAAAAGGGCTTGTTAGGGCACGGCAAATTGTTCTGTGAAGGTTTCGGAACAATTGGACCAGCGGTTAAGGAGTTTGAATTTCGGCCAGGTTTCGGGCCTTTTCCCATGGTTTACAATTTGCCCTGGAAGCCAATATCGATTTTGTTATCAAAAACCACGATTTATCCATTCCTTTTTGGCCTTGTGGTTATGAATGCTGTCTGCTGACCATGAAGTTGTGAGTTCAAATCCCAACAAATCTTCAAGTAATACATTTTTTCATTGTTTTTTGGTGATCACACTGGTTGGTACAATACAAAGAAGGTGGGTGCGCCAAACGACTTGTTGCTGGAGCTCGCGTTTCCTGCAGAACTGACTGACACTTGACTGTTGCTACATGTACAATGTCATGTACGTGTTGAATACACCGGCACATCGATCGATCGATCGATTTCTTTTTGAGAATTATTTTAGTATTTCAACATCGCCAATTTATTTGAATTTAGCAGTCAACGCCGTCTTCTATCAGCTTTCACAGGCGTCTGCTTTTCTCAAAATGTCGTCGAAGTCACACGGATAGCTTTGGCAAGTCATGGCGTTGGGAATGAGTCTATTATGACTATGTCGATGTCGTTTTCGTCACATGGTTAGAGTAAATAATTGCATCGCAGCTCAAAGAAACGATTTGGTGACCCATGCCGCTCATCAACATTTACCACACTTTCGACATGTCCTCTCTGACTCCAAATCGAAACGAGGAAGAACTCGTTTGTTGTAAACCAGAGTATCGACCAGAGTATCGACATGAGTTGTCATTTTTCGTGCTTTCGCGCGGAATATTTCTTCGTTCACAGTGAGTTTTTCCAGGCAGCGCTCGAGCGCTCATACGGTAAGACGGCAAACTCCCAAGGGCGATCGCCAGGATTGTAAATCTTTTTTAAACGGACTGTAGTTTACACGAAAAATAATTCAAACCCCCAAATTCGAAGCAGTTTTGCCATATAAACTCAAGCTAAAGGTGCCCGGTAGAGAGGTGTGCCAGTATCTGAGGCGTCCGGATAAGAGAAGTTTGAGTGTACTCATTGCTATTAATATTTGCAACTATTGCATCCTTTCCGCAGTCTTAGTAAACTGCATTGCAGCCATTCATACTTTATTGCACAGGAATGTTTCTGCTGCGAACGCCACATTTGGGTCACTAAATGGTTGGGCATAACCCATCATTAGTTTGAACCGGTAACCTGATACTGAGCCAAGCCTGAATATTTGGTGAATCAAAAGCGGTGTTTGCAGCAGGGAGACAATGTGTAAGTGTCTGGAGGGAAAGATAGTGATATTGGTACCTCATTGGTTATGCAAGTTTTCGAATGGGAAATTCACTTTGATGTATTTTCTTTTCTTCTAAGTTGCGCTTACCTTCTCCTGCTCCTCTGGGTACTTGCTCTCAAGATGGCGGATAATAGCCCTTAAGCTAGGTATAGTTTGGCCGTTGAGATAATTTGCTACTGCAGAGTCCAGGCATGTCCTGTTGTTCTGGTAGAATGAACAATGATAAATCAACAAGAAAGTAAAACAGACCTCTTAATAAACATTGTACATAGCTCTGTAAACCAGAACAGCAGTTGATTTTGAATACTTTACAGGTTCAAGAATTTTTCTGGTACAAAAGAGAACGACCAAGGAACTACAAGTTACGCCATACTGTCCACTATCACCACCAGTTACTAAACAATCAGCTCATGCGATAACGTTGCACAACACTGACAGACGGTACTGACGCTCTACAACTAACTGGCTAAAAGCTCTAGCACATCTTGGATGCGCACACCAACAGCCTTCCAACTTGGAAGGTTCTAAGTTATAAACATAACATAAGGAGGGGAAGGTGAGCACAACCAAGATAAGCATGAGCTGAAAGTCTTAGCTGTGAAGGACGTTGGCGGATGTTCATGCATGTCGATGACGATACTGGCAAGACCACTGGACAATACGGTCAAACCACGATTCGAGAACGCGAAGCAACATTCTACACAACTTGTGTGGCTCAAAAGATGCAAAGATCAATAAAAAGGGAAGCTATGCGAACAAGAATCATGAAAAACCGAATGCCTCAGTAAAACAACACTGTACTTCGACTATGACAATTTAGATGGACAAAAAGCAGCGGTAACAAGCAGCATCCAAGATGTTCTAGAGCTGTTAGCCAGTTAGTTGTAGAACGTCAGTACCGTCTGTCAGTGTTGTGCAACGTTATCGCATGAGCTGATTGTTTAGTGACTGGTGGTGTTTGTGCACAGTATGGCGTAACTTGTACTTCCTTGGTCTTTCTCTTTTGTAGAAAATTAATTAAACCTTGGCTCTCCATCTGAGTCCATTCAAGAAATTATTGACTTTTCTCATGCCCGTTTTGAGAATTATCCCAACTCCCATTAACACATTATAATAGTGGAGCCAAGCTATGGCTTGTGATCAGAAAATTGTACAATTTATTTAATGCATACTTCAAGTATGTACACCATAGCAACCACTGCCCTGGATAACCCCTGTGCCACTGCCTGCCTCCATTGGCCTTGTTTTCTCTGCCAGTAAAGAGTGGTTTGCAAGTTTTTTCTCTCTCTTTGTTGGTGACTCTGACGTGTCTTTTCCTTTTGTGATTCAGTTTCCCCTAGAGTAGCTTTCACGATGAGGGCCCCCCTCGGATTTTATTTCTTCGTTGGCTCACCCTGAGGTGCGTTTGGCTTTAGAAGCTGCATCCGCCCCCCCCCCCTCCCCCCCGGCGGGATACGAAATGGTCCCTCCGCCCAAACCAGCGGAATACAAGTCGGTCCATCCGCCTACGCCAGCAGCATACAAAATGGTCCACCCGCTCACTCCGGCGGTATACAAACAGGTCCTTCCGCCACTGCTGGCGGCTCACAAATTGGCACACGGCAGACACCACCTTCAAGACCCTGAAGGTTAGATTCACACAGGGTTGCCACTGAGAGCCCCCGGGCCTCAGATGACGAATCTGTGGGTTAGGATGGCCATGCACGTTTTGAAAGGGACAAATCCCCAGGTTTGCACGTCCTTGTTTCCGACAAAGAGTTGGGCCACGGTCGTTCCCATTCTTGATCGCCATTTTCCCATCAAGAACACCGTCGAGGACTGGAAAGGGCTGCTAGCAGGCAGTCCGCACATGCGCCCTTAACGGGATTTCCGCATAAAGCCCCGCTCACAGAGCTTGGGGTATCGTTACCGATCTCCAACGGCTTCACCGGAACCCCATAGGGCTCCCTCTGCACGAGGGCATGGAACTGGGACTGGGGATGGATCTCAACGACGACGTCGTCGTTCGTCGAGTGAGTCCGGGTCGGGACCCGGCGATGTCGTCCCCTCCCGGGCCTTGGCCGAGAGAGCTAGGCGGAGAGTTTCCATCTCTCCTTGTCCTCGACGCTCGCTGGGCAGATGCCCCCGGTCCTCATCCACGGACTCCGGATCTAGTAGTGGGTCGTGCTCCTGGTGCGAGGTTTTCTCCTATAGTTGGACGGGCTCCTCACCTGACCGTGACCATGAGGATGAGGTCTTTGACCCGTCGCGCTTAGGTGCAAAGGACTCTTGGCACCCACCAGCGCATATTGAGGCTTTCCTCCGTGCTAATGCCCAGCGGTCTCTCATCTCCAAGCAGAAGGCAGAATTGAAAAAAACTCTGTCCATTTCCGGAGATGGAGGAGGCTCAGTGTCCTCGCCTGGATAATTTTGTACGCGACCTCCCGTCGCTGGGCTTTCGCGGGAAGACCGATTTTATTACAGCAATGCCGGCAGTCCAAGCTAGGGTGTGTGCCGCGTTTGCGCCCGTTTCGGCGGCTTGGGCCGCAGTGGATGCTGGGCGACCAGCCAAGGAGATCACGCAGCTCCTGCAGGTCGCAGTGTCTTTTGTGGGTGATAACGCTAATAGCATCTCGGTCATGCGGCGGCAAAGACTGACTGGGAAGCTCTCCAACAAGTGCCCGTCCAGCCGCTTCCGGGAAATGGCCCGTCTGGGAACTTGTTGTTCGGCGAGGACTTTACCAGCCAACACAAGAAGCGGACTCAAGAAATTGACGTCGTCCGTAATTTTCGAAAAATTAAAAAATCCGTCCTCGTGCAAAATTGCTTCTGACCCACCCACCCACCCCCCATTTTTTCCCATTAATTTTTTGATTTTTACCGATGCCGGCATGCCCAGCTCGAAAAATAAGAACTCCAGACCCCATGTTTTCTAACTGCACCTGTGTCAAGTACCAGAAGCTAAGTACAGTGAGTATTAGGTCTACCGACGTCCCGGCCATGCACCGTCCTACAACTACATGGTGTGCGCCCTGCTTACCTTCGAAAGATTGGAGATACGCACTGCACGTCAGATCTGATCTTCTGCAAGACGAGAGTCGCGCCTATGAAAGCAGTCACAATTCCCCGCTTGGAACTTCTAGCCACTCAGCTGGGAGTCCGGATTGTCGAGTTCATTCAGCGTCAGCTCACGGTTGAGTTCACATATCTGCGTCCACTCCGACTCCTCCTGCGTCCTCGGATGGATACGTAGTAAGAAGAAACAGCCACAGTTCGTTGAGAATTGACTCACCGAAATTCGAAAGAACCCTGCCATTGAGTTCTTTCACACTCCGACTGCCCTCAACCCAGCCGACCTTCCTTCTAGAGGTCAATCGCCATGTCCTGGAAACGTCGACCTGTGGTGGCATGGGTCAACTTGGCTTTGCGAGTTGCAGGGGTCCCCACCTTCCTTTCCGGGGGGGGGGGGGGGGATCCTGTACGGTTGACCACACCCACTCCTGATGAGTTTGCAAAATGTGTTACAGCAGATGAAACTTTGACTGCTGATGTTCAGCCAGAATACACACCCTTTTTCATCGATCCATCCAGATTCTTATCATGGAGCAAATTGACCCGAGTGACAGCTTGGTCGGCACGATTCATTGCGAAATTGCAAGGACGAACTACTCAGAGTGACACCACACTATCCGCAACCGAATTGCAAGAAGCCATAACACTGTGGCTGAAATATGCCCAGCGCCACCAGTTCTCTGATGTTCTAATGGCTCTCGAAAGCGGCAACAAGCACGACCTCGTGCATAAGTTAGACCTCTTCATAGATCAGAAGGGAGTCCTCAGGTGCGGAGGTCGCCTGAAGCATGGCGAATTGAACATCGAGACTCGGCTTCCAGCTCTTCTTCGGCATCGAGGACCACTAACGGCACTAATCGTGACCCACTTCCAGAAGATGATACTTCATTCTGGAGTAAGTCACACATTGAGCAGAATCCGCCGGGAGTACTGGATCACACAAGGAAGAAGCACTGTGAAGTCAATCCTGAGAAAGTGCCACACGTGCAAGAGAGTCGAAGGATACCACTATGCCACTCCTCCGTTTGCGCCTCTTCCACCAGAGCTCCTTAACCCTTTCTGCGGAGTCGACTACTTCGGTCTAATGTACACCAAGGAACAGTCCGTATCCAAGAAGGTTTGGTGTGTGCTGTACACATGCCCAGTCACGCGTGCAGTCCACCTGGAACTTGTGCCAACTATGTCCACCGTCGACTTTATTGATTCATTTGGAAGATTTGTTGCGCGTCGTGGTTTGCCGGAACGCATCTGGTCCGATAACGCTCCCCAATTTAAGCACGCGGACAAATCACTTACTGAGGCTTGGCGAGGAATGGTGAAGGATCCGGAACTAATGAATTACATGGGAGAGCAAGGCGTCGACTGGAGATTCATCGGTGAGCATGCACCGTGGATGGGTGGCTGCTATGAACGTATGGTTGGCATTGTTAAGCGCTCCCTACGCAAGTCCCTCGGCATGCAAGTCCTGACAAGCGACCAACTATACACCGTGCTGACGGAAGAAGAAGCTGTTGTGAACACCAGGCCACTGGTTGCTCATGCTGACGAGTTCCGGGGGTTGGGGGGTCCTCTAACATCGGCTCATTTCTTATCTATGATGATGTGCTGATCAGGGAGTACCGGGAGCTTGAAGCAATTGAGCTGGAGCCATGTGAGAGCGATGCCGGGTACTATGTACCGCATCATGGTGTATTCCGCGAGCACGCTGCAACCACGAAGTTAAGAGTGGTGTTCAATGCCTCGGCGACGGCTCCAGATGGCAAGTCGTTGAACGATATGGTTGACCCTGGACTGTCGCTATTGCCGAGTCTCGCAGGTATGCTATTACGGTTCCGTGAATATAAGAGCGCGCTGCAAGCGGACATCCGCAAGGCTTTCTTCATGGTCGCGGGTAATCCCGAAGACCGTCCGTACCTGCGTTTCTTGTGGCCCGGTCGAAGCGACAGCGATGAACTGTTAACCTGGAGGCTAACGAAACTGCCATTTGGCGTAAATTGCTCGCCATACATGCTTACTGCGGTGATTCAGCATCACTTGAAGGAGCTACGGGCGTTGTCTGCACCCAAAGAGCGAGATCGTATTGATCTCTTGCTCACGAGTTTCTACGTTGACGATTTGGTCTCTAGTGTCTCAAATGCCTCGGAAGCTAAGGAGATGCAAGAGTTCAGCGTGCGTGTGCTTACGGATGCTGGCATGGAGTTACGCAAGTGGCGAGGCAACGAAATCCCGTGCGATCCAGAGGCCGGAGATAAAGTTCTCGGTCTGAAATGGAAAACCAGTGATGACTTGCTCAGCATAGCAGCGCTAGGCGAGTCCGATAGGCCGTCTGTTTGGACCCGGCGATCCCTCCTCAAGTGTGTTGCGTCAGTGTTTGATCCGCTAGGTCTAGCAGCACCGGCAGTTGTGCCGGGAAAGATACTGCTACAGCAAGCCTGGAAAGTCGGAGGCGACTGGGATGATAAGTTGCCTGATGGCATCGCAGCCGCATGCGCGCAATGGTGGGGAGAGTTGGCCGAAGTGGTGAGCATTGACATACCACGTTGGATTTGCTGCAATCTTGACACGCCGATTGCGCTTCATGCCTTCGCCGATGCCAGTGAGAAAGCGTTTGGATGTTGTTTGTATGCAGTCGTCAATGGACAGTCGCACTTGGTATTTGCCAAGGCCAAAGTGGTACCCGTGTCTCCACCCACGTTAGCCCGCCTTGAGTTACAAGCAGTATGTCTAGCGGCTCGCTACGCTGAGTTTGTGGTGAAGGAGCTGCGTGTGACCGTCACGCAAGTCTATGGCTGGACTGACAGTCTCACTACCGTTCATTGGATCAGTAATCCATCGTACAAATGGAAAACATTTGTGGCTAACCGCGTCAGTCAAGTCCAAGAGATATCGAAGAAGGTCGGCATTGTGCGGAGCCATTGCCCGGGCCTTCACAACCCAGCAGATTTACCGTCGCGTGGGAGTAGTGCACAGCAGATCTGTAGTCCGTTCTGGAGGGGCGGACCAACCTGGATCACGGAGCCCAATGACTGGCCCACTGCATCCTCAACCGCAGCTACAGATGAGTCCAGTGTAGAAGTACGAGTGTCAGCCACCACCTGTAGTCGAGAATCTGATAAGGAATGGTGGCTCCGATTCAGTAAATGGTCGAGGGCACAGGGCATGGTGACTCGGATGTTGCAGTGGAAGCACACTGAGCCTCGTGCTGAACTCTATTTTGCAGCAGACAACGTATTGTACCGCATCGTTCAAGCCGCATGTTTCGCTGAGGATCTTGAGCTGATCAAGCAAGGTCAACCAGTGAAGCCTGGGTCGAAGGTGTATCAGCTTGCACCGTTTCTGGATGAGCATGGAGTGCTCAGAGCCGGGGGACGACTTCAGCACAGCGAGTAGGCGTATGGAGCCAAGCACCCAGTCCTGTTAGGCAAACATCATCTGACTGAGTTGCTGTTGGAGAAAATGCATGTTGAAAGGATGCACCAAGGTGTAGAAGGAGTCTTGTCGTTCATCCGTCAGAAATTCTGGATTATCGGTGGTCGACGGGCGCTACGCAACATTACTCAGCGATGTGTTACATGCCGCCGCTACAAGGCTAAGGCTGCCTCAGAAGTCTGCCCGCCGCTGCCAGAAGACCGAGTTGTCTTCGTGCCGTGTGGGGTCGTACGTTCCTGACACTTTAGAGAACCAGAGGGTTCACAACACAATAATCTAATCAACTCCTTATTTGCTCATCGTGCGCCTAAATCTGCTATGCGTACTGTACTGTTGTACTCTGTATTTTCTCTTCGGGGTGCAAGTGCCGAATTGGGCCAGCACCGTACTCACCTTTTTTCTGTAGTATTCATATTTGGTTACAGTGTGCTCGTAATGGTGTTGCTGCTGTTTCCACCCGAAACAAAGAGCTCTTTCCGGTTGGTGAAAGAGCTGCCGAATTTCTTCTTATCATCGACTTCATTACTTGAAATGATCTTACTCGTAGCTTTGACCAGAGTCAAGCTATAACAACCGAAGCTCTTGTTGTGTGTTATGGACTGACATAGATAATCGGCCAGTGATACACAACAACTGCAACCTCCAAGTCACCATGCCCTGTGCCCTCGATCACTTGCTGCATTGGAGTCACCATTCATTATCAGATTCTCGACTACAGGTGGTGGCTAACACTCGCACGTCTACACTGGACTCATCTGTAGCTGCGGTTGAGGATGCGGTGGGCCAGTCATTGGGCTCCGTGATCCAGGTTGGTCCGCCCATCCAGAACGGACTACGGATCTGCTGTGCACTACTCCCACGCGACGGTAAATCTGCTGGGTTGTGAAGACCCGGGCAATGGTTCCACACAATGCCGACCTTCTTCGATATCTCTTGTACTTGACTCACGCGGTTAGCCACAAATGTTTTTCATTTGTACGATGGATTACTGATCCAATAAACGGTAGGGAGACTGTCAGTCCAGCCATAGACTTCCGTGACGGTCACACATAGCTGCTTCACCACAAACTCAGTGTAGCGAGTCGCTATGCATAGTGCTTGTAACTCAAGGCGGGATAACATGGGCGGAGACACCGGTGCCACTTTGGCCTTGGCAAATACCAAGTGCGACTGTCCATTGACGACTGCATACAAAGAACATCCAAACGCTTTCTCACTGGCATCCGTGAAGGCATGAAGCGCAATCGGCGTGTCAAGATTGCAGCAAATCCAACGTGGTATGTCAATGCTCACCACTTCGGCCAACTCTCGCCACCATTGCGCACATGCGGCTGCGATGGCATCAGGAAACTTATCATCCCAGTCACCTCCGACTTTCCAGGCTAGCTGTAGCAGTATCTTTCCCGGCACAACTGCCGGTGCTGCTAGACCTAGCGGATCAAACACTGACGCAGCACACTTAAGGAGGGATCGCCGGGTCCAAACAGGCGTGATATCGGACTCGCCTAGCGCTGCTATAATGAGCAAGTCATCACTGGTTTTCCATTTCAGACGGAGGACTTTATCTCGGCCTCTGGATCAAACGGTGTTTCGTTGCCTCGCCACTTGCGCAACTCCATGCCAGCATCTGTAAACACACGCACGCCGAGCTCTTGCATCTTCTTGGCTTGCGGGGCATTTGAGACACTAGAGACCAAATCGTCAACGTAAAAAATCGTGAGCAAGAGATCAATACAGTCTCGCTCTTTGGGTGCAGACAGCGCACGTAGCTCCTTCAAGTGATGCTGAATCACCGCAGTAAGCATGTTTGGCGAGCAATTTACGCCGAATGGCAGTTTCGTTAGCCTCCAGGTTAACAGTTCGTCGCTGTCGCTTCGACCGGGCAACAAGAAACGCAGGTACGGTCGTCGGGATTAACCTTGACCCTGAAGAAAGCCTTGCGGATGTCCGCTTGCAGCGCGCTCTTATATTCACGGAACCTTAAAAGCATACCCGCGAGACTCGGCAATAGCGACGGTCGAGGGTCAACCATGTTGTTCAACGACTTGCCATCTGGAGCCGTCGCCGAGGCATTGAACACCACTCTTAACGTTGTGGTTGCAGCGTGCTTGCGGAATACACCATGATGCGGTACATAGTACCCGGCATCGCTCTCACATGGCTCCAGCTCAATTGCTCCAAGCTCGTGGTACTCCCTGATCAGCACATCATCATAGAGCGCACGCTTCCCATTCTTGTTCAGCTTTTCAAGAAGCCGCGTTGCGATGACTCTAGCTTGAGCAAAGTCATCCATTGGGCGACGCTCATTTCGCCACAAGAGACCCACTTGGTACCCGCCGCCCTGGCGACATAGCAGGAAAGATGGCAAGTGCTGATGTGGTTCTGGAGGTTGATCCAACTGCCATAGTTTGTCGATATGGGCTGTGACACATGACACAGTCACCGGCTGACTGTTTCGACTGGGTGCAGACGCTGGACCAGATACTACATTACCGATCTCTGTGTTCCACACAGTCTCGCCATTAACTTCTTTCTTGCTGTACAGTATCGCGTTGATATAGTCTGCACCGATCAGCATGTGTATTTCGTCTGATGTTTCTTGATGAGGCTCATTTTACTCATTTTACTCATTAGGATGTATCAAGGAGGGGGTATGTTGGGAAGGGGTTGGACTAAAGGGACAAGCTTATCTATTTTTGCGGATTTTCTTTCATAAAAAAATAAACGTCACAGGCTGCTTTACGGTGGTGTCCGCGTCCCAGCGGTCCGGGCAAGCGACCGCATCTCAGTGGGACACTTGTCTGTGGCCTTTGACTTTGTACTGGAATCTGTGGGAGAGCCTTTCCAGGGACTACACAGCTGGGTACACTGTACCGGGTATGGACAAATCCCTGGTGTTGCTCCTTTGTTGTTCCTTTCCTTTTTATTTGTTTTTGCTGAGAAAGAAACGTTGCTGCATGAAAAGCTTTCTGTTCACGCCAGCGCCTTTGGCATTTGCTCTAGTAACATTGCTGGCTGATAATGGTCATTGCTCGTGATGCCAATGGTGAAGAGAAGCTGGGTTTCTTGCCATTTGAAACTTCCTGATTCTGAAAATGCAGCTTGAACTAAGAGCTCCAAATATCAAGTTTAGTTTTTCGTTGTGCCAGACCTATTGTTAGAAGCTGCAGAGATGAGGAGCAAGGGCCTAGCCTAGGGAGGCGTTGGATTAATGCCAATAATGGTGTTTATGGCCCTGAAGACGCCAGCAGTTTTCACTTGTCAGGAGGACAGCCAAGTTGGAGCAGGTAGATGACAGATTATTTGAGCATTTATAGCAGATCGTCTCAGCACCTCCTGCCAGTATGCGCTCTCCCAGAATCGCATCCAGAAGTTACATGCCTGTCACAGTGTGCAATGGACAACGCGTTTGCATTGCTTATGGATGCAAGCGGATGTAGTGTAGACCAGATGAGAGAAAGTGATCTGGATATTCAACTAGCTTGGACTGCCATAATTAATTGGCCAGGTGCCTGGACCATCTGAACATTCCTCAGAACCAATCCACAGAAACAGTACCCACACAGGAAGCCAAATGATAAACACATTCATCAGCTATCGAACCTTTCATCAAAATGTAATGCAGTGCATGCCTACTACTACTACTCGAACGAGATCAACGGATGCCACATGTCTTTAACAGATACAACGTGGAGGCTCAGTATTTTCAAGAACACCGTGCAGTCTAGACAACTAGAACAACGGGTCTTGCACCTAAAGTCCCTGATTTGCTTGCCGTATTTAGGTCCTTGCAATTCTCCGAGGGTTATGTACCACAGTATGAGATATATGAGGGATCCCGGCAGCATGATAGATCCATCGGTACGTGAAATTCTCCTGGACGTTTGTGTGTGGTTATAGTGGTACAGGACATGTGATGTACGCCTCTTTGGTCGCTCACATTAATTTATCCTATAGTTTGACTCTCTAAAAAGTATCCCTACTACATGTATTGTATAATAATTTATATTTCCAATGCTCTAGACAGCAAGCTGTTTTACAATAATTATCCTTCTACGTGAAATTGTATATCTTCTTGATACCATGACTTTCTTTGAAGGTCTTGTAGCTATGACATGTTATTTGCTGCAGGTCATGTGTGTGTGTGTGTGTGCGTGTGTGCATGCGTGAATGTCCCACACGTGGGTAAATATACAGTCATGTACGTGTTCTGTGCCACACAATTTCAATATCTGCATGACAGCACAGCGGCAGGCATAGCGAGAGAGAGAGAGAGAGAGAGTTTTTTTTAATTATATCTCTGATGTGACTTCTGCAGTACTACATGTACTTGTATGATCGAGCGTACGTGTGTGCGTGTATGTTTGGGTGTGTGTGTGTGTGCGTGCGTGTGTGGGTGTATGAATGTCCCACGCATAGGTAAACATACAGCCAAGTCTGTGGTGCCACACAATTTCATTATGTGCAGAAGAGTGGCCGGCACAGAGATAGAGACAGACAGACACAGAAAGACAGAGACAAAAACAATGGGATGCGCATAAAGAGCGACAGACAGAGACACGAACTCAGAGAGAAAGAGACAGACAGACAGACAAAGACGATCAGACCCAGAAAGAAAGAAAGAGAGGGACAAACATTAAGAAAAAACAGGAGAGAACGACAGACACACAGACTCAGGAGAATAACAGAGATAGATAATGTGTGTGTGTATATATATATATTATATATTAACTGCTTTTGAGGAAAAGAGACAAACGGGAAAAGTCTGAAGAAAAAATTGACTGTCACCACCAGGACTCGAACCAGGGACCCTCGCTTGTAGCCAGCGATGCTCTAACCACTGAGCTATGGTGTAGTCGTCATCCAAGCAGAGACAATTCAACGTTTTCCTCAGACTTCGTAACTCACACTTCCTGTGAATCCACACAGGCGGGTGGGACGCAGCCCTCACTGTACCCACACACTTCACGTACAAACTAGCACGCGGGGAGCCCCAAGTCATAAAATATTAACTGCTTTTGAGGGAAAGAGACAAACGGGAAAAGTCTGAAGAAAAAATTGATATATATATATATAAAGTTGGTTGCTCCAACGAGGAGCACACGCTTCTTGCTGAACTTGACACTTGACTGACTCACGACTGCCATCCGGAGCACACCAGGAGCACGTCGCACCTTCCGCTCGGCAAACCTGAAAGAAAGCACCACTCCCTGCTCAATACACAGTGTTTCGGGGAATTCACCCCTCATCAGTCGAGCTTGAGTAGGCTGAGGAAGATTGTGCCTGAAAAGCACCACTTATATACTGCTCTCCAGGCCAAACCATCACCAGGGATACAAACTTACAGAGACGCTTTGTTTCCAGCGCGACAAACACCTCGTGAAGCCCCAGGTAGCAGCGTGAGTCAGAGTCGCTCATGATGAGGGGTGAATTCCCTGAAACACTGTGTATTGAGCAGGGAGTGGTGCTTTCTTTCAGGTTTGCCGAGCGGAAGGTGCGACGTGCTCCTGGTGTGCTCCGGATGGCAGTCGTGAGTCAGTCAAGTGTCAAGTTCGGCAAGAAGCGTGTGCTCCTCGTTGGAGCAACCAACTTCATGACATTACCGCCGAAGTCGCAACTTCTAAGTTCGTATATATATATATATATATACAGGGGGAAGTGGTCCCGTCCACCGCAAAGAGGGCTCAACAGCGCTGGGGTGCACTGGAGCTAGTACTCAAGAAACTCGGAGTAGCAACGGATTGTGTTTTCTTGGTGAGGACCGCTTCCATTGTATATATATATATATATATTTAAATAGAGACGTAGGCGAACAAAATTTATATACACACAACAACAAGGTTGTCAATTTCATAATACTAAAAGCTTTTCACCCATTTTCATCAGTAGTTACATGGGAATGAGCAAGAACGAAAACGAAGCCAGAATTTATACTGGGGGTAGAGAATCAGCAAGAATATTCTTACGCGCCTCAAGTTCACACTACACTACCATAAGAATGTATGGAGCGGTGGAAAAATGCGGGAAACAACACATGAGGGGAATGCAGTACCAGAACAAACACGTGATAAAGCTGTCAGTCCGGTTGCAGCTTGAACAGCCGCAGCACCTTGATGTGCTTCTTTTGTCGACGAGTGAGTGATGCCAAGAGGGATACGTGCCAAGCAGCGTTGGCGAATCTTGCAGAAGAGTTTAGTAACAGTAAAGCAGATAAAACCGATTATCCCCTCAACGACAAGCATAATATTATGGCAGCCATCAGGAAAATAAAGAACGACACAGATATAATAATCAGCAGGCCGGACAAAGGGAATGGAGTGGTGATAATGCAACGAAGTGATTACAATGACAAGATGAATGCTATTCTGGCTGATGCATCGAAGTTTCAACTCTTGGGATCGACGGAAACGCATGACCGCACTTACCTGGATGAACGCGCCTTGCAGGCATACCTATTGCGATACAAAAAGGCTGGAAAAATACTCAATATAGATTACGACCGGATCCGACCCGTTGGCTCGTGCCGACTTGTGCTGTATGGCGTACCGAAAATACATAAGAAAGACGTGCCACTTAGACCAATCCTGTCCATGATCAATGCTCCCCAACACGAAATGGCCAAGTGGCTAGCTGAATTACTAAAGCCAGTCCTGATTAAATATTCCGCCCACGCAACTAAGGATACTTTCGAGTTCGTGCATGACGTAAAGGACTTTGGCCAGCAGCAGGCAGAGAACTCTGGATCGCTGTTCCTGTGCTCTTTCGATGTCGTCAGCCTCTTTACAAACGTGCCTCTCAAGGAAACAATAGATATCTGCATACAGTCGCTATACCATGATGATGAAATATCAGCCCCGCAAATACCCCAAGATCTTTTCAAGAAGCTGCTTTTCAAAGCCACATCAGACGTGCAGTTCAGTTTCAATGGCAATATGTACGCACAGAGGGACGGAGTAGCCATGGGTTCACCCTTGGGCCCCGTGCTAGCCAATATCTTTGTTGGATATTTTGAGAACACAATTCCAGACAGTCATTGGCCACAATTCTATAGGCGTTATGTGGATGACACATTCGCAGCATTTCACAACCGGAAACTGGCATTGGAATTCTCTGAGCGTTTAAATAATCTTCACCCAGCTCTCCAGTTTACAATGGAGGAGGAGAATAATGGAGAATTGCCGTTTCTTGATGTATTGATTAAGCATTCTTCCACTGAATTGCTCACCACAGTATATAGAAAGCCGACGTTCACAGGTCTTTACACCCGCTGGGACTCGTTTTGCGACACTAGAAACAAAATCAATTTGATCAGATCATTAACTTTCAGAGCTAAAAACATCTGCTCACCATCACTATTATCAGCTGAAATTGCTAAGCTAGAGGATATTCTGTGTTCTAACGGTTACCCACTCAAAGTACTCAAGCGAGTCATGACAAGCGTTCTTGAACCTAGCCCAGGTGTAGCTTCTGCACAACTTGAATCTGCAACGCGTATTATCACAAAATTGCCGTGGAAAGGGCAAAATTGCATTGCCTTCCGCAAAAAGATTAAAGCTGCAATTTTGAACTGCTATCCTACAGTATCCCCCATTGTAATTTATACAACCAGGCCCGCATTCAGGTCTATCGCGAAGGATGTTTCACCAACTCTTGAAAATAGTAATTTTGTTTATAAGTATGCGTGTCGCTGTGAGCGAACGTACGTTGGTGAGACATGTCAGCGATTCTCGGAAAGGATCAAGCAGCATATCCCAGACAAGCTGTACAAGAAGCCGCCTGACAAACGTGTGGCAACAAGTGATAGCGCCATCACAAAGCATTTGCAGGCGCAACCTGAATGCATCCCGCAAGAACGCAACAGCAGCTTCAGTGTCATCACACCAGCCC